>NW_008824338.1:7743329-7809884 GCF_000699105.1 Pygoscelis adeliae
ATACTGTGTTCAGTTTTGGGCCCCTCACTACAAGAAAGACATTGAGGTGCTGGAGCCCGTCCAAAGAAGGGCAACAAAGCTGGTGAAGGGTCTAGAGCACGTGTCTTCTGAGGAGTGGCTGAGGGAACTGGGGTTGTTTAGCCTGGAGAAAAGGAGGCTCAGGAGAGACCTTGTCGCTCTCTACAACTATCTGAAAGGAGGTTGTAGCGAGGTGGGTGTCAGTCTCTCCTCCCAAGTAACAAGTGACAGGACAAGAGGAAAAGGCCTCAAGTTGCACCAGGGGAAGTTTAGATTGGATATTAGGAAACATTTCTTCACCGAGAGGGTTGTCAAGCATTGGACCAGGCTGCCCAGGGAAGTGGTTGAGTCACCATCCCTGGAGGTATTTAAAAGACGTGTAGATGTGGTGCTTAGGGACATGGTTTAGTGGTGGACTTGGCAGTGTTAGGTTAATGGTTGGACCTGATGATCTTAAAGGTCCTATCCAACCTAAATGATTCTATGAATCTATAAATCACTGCCTGCTGTCAATCAAAGACTGCAAGTACTACACCATATGTGTTAACAGACTTAGTTCTGAAATCTTCCAGCAGATGTCCTCACAAGGCAGTTTTGTCAGGGAGGTTAGAGATGTCACCATTTAAAAAAGACTGAGATGGGAAGGAAAACAGACTTAAATAAGGGTGATATAAATATCTAGATAGACAAATTCAAAGTATCTAATTTATTCTCAAGTGCCAAACTTAAAAACATAAGCATGTTAAAAAATAAGGCTCTGATCTTAAAAACTAAAAAAAAAAACCAACCCAAAACCAACCAATGAAACCTAAAAAAAAAAAAGCACATCTGTTTTAAGTAGCACATCTGTTTCAATTTTGTTAGGTAATTCTTATACCTCAGTTATAAACAAAACAAGAGGTTAAAAAATGATGGTGAAAAGCATGAGCACAAGTTTCACATGGAAACCAGCATAAAGAGTCTAATCCTGTCCTTCTCCCTTCTGTTTCATGTTAAAACTGACACCAATTTTATCATGTGCACAGAGCCCATGTGCAGCTTTCTGCACTACTCCCTAGTGGCAATGACATACAAACGTTGTCACAAGTTGGTATTCTTGGAAGCATAAAATCCCTTGGGTATTTCAGGGAGACTTAAAAAGAACAATTTCCTTAAAATAGTGATCCTCATCATTACTGCTACAAGTGGGAAGTTTTGATACCACGTTAAAAATACTTGTCCTTCTATGTAGCGAGTAATGCATCCACAGTTAACTACCCACAGCCACCTATGAGCCAATGGTTCAGTCAAGCACTGGTCTACAAACTCAAAGCTGGGATTCTTTACTCAGGCCTATAAGACCAGTGTCTCCAGTCCTCAATCAGTTACCTGCTTTAATGCAGGTGTTCATGGCTTCATGCATGAGAAGCTACATCAGGGAAAGATGAAATCAAGATGATGAGCACCACTAACTCTTCAAGAGCGGGCACACAAATATGTGCCAACACTTAGGGCTTATTGGGAGACCAGCCAACTGGGACATGTCAGTCACTACAGTTTGGCTGGTGGAAAGAACTCGAAACTGTCCCAGCTTCAGGAAAATGATGGGAGGGTGGCTCCAGTAGCTGGGACAGACTTGTCTGCCAGAGGTTCTTTGGTGGACCCGTTTCGGCACTTAAAGACAGAAAGCGTTGCTATGTTCTACACGCTGAATTAGGTCAAAGCTAGCATCATCAATTATAGAAACAGATTGCTTATGAAATCTTAGAGGAGTAGGGTATTTGTCAGTATCTTGTCTGAAGCTTCAATAGCATGGGTGACTGATTTTCTGCAGGCTGATTGTCTTCAATTTCAACAACGAAAGTAAAAAGAAAAAGATTTTTAGCTTGGTGTCAGTGAATGACCATGGTGAGCAAACCAGAACTGTTACGTTTCTTAACTAGTGAACGCTTTCATGCCGTAGAAGCATCAAATAAAGCACATTCTGCACTTAGTTTGTCCTGAGCAAAGAAGAATCCAGGTTCCACATCCTGAAAAGCATGGTAAATACAGTATTAAAGCTATTAAACTCTCAGCTTAACTAATGTTCTTTTCAGCTATCACAAAAAATAATTATAAAAATCTCTTCAACCTTTTTGTTGTGCTTTACTTAAACAAAAAAAAAAGCACAGAAGAATTCTATGAAATCAGGATTTCAGTTCAAAATATTAAAGGACAATATGAAGGATGATGGCTAGGGGCAGCTACAGTCTATTGTTAACCATTTAAGATTACTTCACTAAGCTGTCGGTCTTTGTCTTGAATCTTAAGACCCTCACCCTTTAGCCATATGATAAGGAACATAGAATTACAGTCCAAGCAGAGGCTAACTACTGTTTCCAAATGAAGACTTCTTATGGGAACAAATACAGATCTCAAACAAAACCACAAAAGACGCTGAAGCAATCCTAATTGTAACCAGCTCTTCTTCCATAGCTCTGGTTTCATTATGTAAACATATTCCAGTCAAATCTTTACAAACTGTGTCAACAAATCATCATTTCCCCCTCTTTCCCCAGGAAAACTGTGCAAGGATAACTGTACACATGTCCAACAAATAGAGGATGTCATTTTATTGGAGGTCCACAGGTAATTGTATCACATTAGGGAGTGGAAGAATCTCGTGGTATGGCACAACACAATACCTCACTCTGAACACTTAAACAGAAGGTTAAATGATATGCAACATGATCAAATCAGTAATTCTCCATCTTCTAGGCACCACTGATTAATTTAAAATAAACTTTAATAAATTGAAAAAATAATATAGTCCATTAATTTGTTTGTTGCACTGTCTTTAAATGAAACAGCACTTTGAAAGTCACAAATAAAAAAGCAGCACTTTCTTAATACCAACACCACTGTAACACATACTGTAGCGTGGCATGCAAATCCGTATCTGCAGTCTTTTTTTTTTTTGTGTATTAACAAATGGAATGGTAATTTTCTATCTCAAATATTAGTAGCATAACATGTAAGTGCAGATCATTCTGGCCACAAGTGTGGTAAGCCTTAACAAGTGTGTATTACAAGAGCATATAACACAGAGCGTGACACTTACATCCAAGAATCTCTCTCTTTTGTACTGTACATGGCGTTTGTTACAGGCTGAATTCCAACTTGCTGTACCCAAGCTTCAGGAAACAAGATTATTGACCATTTCTGGTTTTGCTTAAAAATAAAATGCAGTCACCATCAAAGCACAACCATTAACAATCTGGTCAAAAAAATGCCATAGCTCCATTGAAAAAATAACTTGTCTTTTTAGTAGACTCCATTACGTGATAAAGTTTCCATTACAGGCATGTTACGAAGTCTTACAGTGGTACTGCAGTATCATTCGTGATAAGTAGAGATTTATATAGACACCAAGAAATGGTGCAACGTTCAAAAAAGCTGTTCAAACTGAGCTAAGCTTCACGAGACCACGTACTGAGTCTTCATGCAATGAATCCTGGCTGGCTAGACTCAGGACGTGCATTGTATGGCTGTGTGTAATAGGACTTCCACTTGGCAGCATCCCAGGGGGTGATGGAGCTTCTTCAGGAGTGAGAAACTGATGACCTTCATGTTCGTCTTTTAATGGTAGCATGTCTGTCAAACCTGTATCTGATGTGAGATTTGGCATAGAAGACGGTGGTGTTGGTTGCCCTAGAGTTAGAGTTGCACAAGGCCCACTGATAGCAGTCTTTCCTGGTAAAGGTAGCTCTTCACTTGTTATGCTCGGCTCACTCTGTAGTAGGGGGGTGGCAGCGGCCTGCAAAACGAATTTAGTGCTCTGAATGCACTGATCTTGGTCACACTGTAGAACGGAAGGGTGTCAAAAACATGTAAGGCAAACAAAACAGAGGAAAAAAAAGGGAGAATATGGACAAAAAGATATGGAAAAGAATGGGATGTGAAGAGAAAAAAGAAAGCCATTAGTATCATTCCATGGTTAGCCACCCAAAAATCCCATTGCATGCTGCCCGGAAAAAAAAAAAGCATGCGTAACTGAGCCAGTGCTTTGGATTACTGTCGAAGTAAATTATGATAAACATTTATAGTGCTCACTTAAGGGTTTTGGTAACCTCTAAAATAGTATTTTGAGTACTGTAATTCAAACGCTTTGCTTATTCTTGTTCGAAGTCATTTGGAAAGCCTAGCTGCACAGTCCGTGTGTAACTAACTGCATCGGGCACCTCAAAACCTCCCCGATTCCAGGTGAGGTGAATCACTTCCACACTACTCATTTTACCCTAGAGTAGCTAGCAGTTCAGAGAGAGGCCCAAAGGCATAATCCAAGCATCTTTCCAAGTTCAAAAACACTAGGCAAGTGTCTTTTTTTAATTGGTCTTCACATGTCAGAATTAAGGTGCTACAGAAGTTTTCCAGAAGAATTCCTTTGATGCAGGTGGTTTAATAAAGATATAGCTGGCAATACAGCCTCTACGAGCAAAAATTTCCCCCCCTCCCAATGTAATACATTATATATACACTCTAGAGAATATACTACACTATACTCAGTACTCTATAGGATGCGTAGAAATTAGGCAGCACCACAGATGCATTAATTTGATACCAACTTTCATGATTTTTAGTGTGTTTCTTGATTAATTTAATCCTGACAATGTGAAGAATCAAGGTACAAAACCCAAATTTTCTGGCAAGCACTTTCACAATAACAAGCCAAATTCAGCATTATATAAATCCAGTCAAGCTCAGTGAATATTACTAGGAATGCTTTTGGCTCTACAGCATTCCTAAGAACTGTTTATACAAAATTATCATTCATTCCTTGAGATGACAAGACAGGTAGGTGTTTCAATAACGTCCAGCTAGCTAAGTAGGTAGTAGACCTACTGCCAAATTAAGTTTCTTTAACACAAACTGGCATGACTTTTGAGAGCTTCCAAGGACAAGAATTAATTTAATAATTCATAGCCTGATCAGTTATAACATCTGCAGATTTTCAAAATCCTGTTAGATTCATTTGCCATACTACTGTTCTGCTGTGCAAGAGAAACACTACAATCAGTGAATAGAACTATAATTCCAATGCAGCAAAGAAAATTTGGAAGCAAGCAAGCAGAATAAAAAAATATATCCAGAGGTAAGACATGCCTATTCACTGTTGTTATTTCAAGGATTCTGTTAAAGCAATACATTCTGCTTTATGACTGACTTCTTTGATTTATATCAAATTACTGAAAGACATTACAAATCCAGTATCTGTTCAAGATATTCCCAATCATAACCATTGCTACTAAAATTACAGCAATGGAAACTCATGGAAAGACTTTTGCTTCCTTTACTGTATGTTGAAAACCATCATTATGAATGCTTCCTCTGATATTTTCAGGTCCTCCAATTCCACCGCTGCATAGCTTAATAGCGGATGCACACACATTACATTCAGAAAGTGTGCAAGCAGACTACTTGGTCACAGTAGATAGGTAGTATTTTAAATGTGTCTAAGTGGTTTAGGACTCCCAGACCAACTACTTTTTGACAGGCAGAAGTTCCAACCTTACTCAGTTATCTATTTTCCAACACTTATGCTTTCAGAAAGATAAATGCACTGACTTCCTATTACATAAATTGAGTTCATATATGTTGCAGGCAATTTTTTCCCCCACAAAATGATGAACAGCCCCAGCCAAACAACTGAAGTGGTCCCATATCGTTTCAGAGGGATTACTCACAGGCTTAAAGCCAAAACCTTGCCTAAGTACCTTACTAACAAGCAAACTGCCAGCATCTTTTAAAGTCAAGCTTTCAATTAGTAATTCAGTGTGAATAACTCATTCTTGATTAATATACTGTTATTCACGCCTGCTTATTTAGAATAGAATCATAGAATAGTTTGGGTTGGAAGGGACCTCTAAAGGTCACCTAGTCCAACCCCCTTGCCGTGGGCAGGGACATCTTCAACTAGGTCAGGTTGCTCAGAGCCCCGGCCAACCTGACCTGGAATGTTTCCAGGGATGGGGCATCCACCACCTCTCTGGGCAACCTGTGCCAGTGTTTCACCACCCTCAGCGTAAAAAATTTCTTCCTTCTATCTAGTCTAAATCTACCCCCCTTAGTTTAAAGCCATTCCCCCTTGTCCTGTCGCAACAGGCCCTGCTAAAAAGTTTGCTGCCATCTTTTTTATAAGCCCCCTTTAAGTACTGAGAGGCTGCAGTAAGGTCTCCCCAAAGCCTTCTCTTCTCCAGGCTGAACAACCCCAACTCTCTCAGCCTTTCCTCATAGGAGAGGTGTTCCATCCCCCTGATCATTTTCGTGGGCCTCTTCTGGACCCGCTCCAACAGGTCCGTGTCTGTCTTATGCTGCGGGCTCCAGAGCTGGACGCAGTACTCCAGGTGGGGTCTCACCAGAGCAGAGCAGAGGGGCAGAATCACCTCCCTCGACCTGCTGGCCACGCTTCTTTTGATGTGGCCCAGGATACGATTGGCCTTCTGGGCTGTGAGCGCACATTGCTGGCTCCTGTCCAGCTTTTCATCCACCAGTACCCCCAAGTCCTTCTCGGCAGGGCTGCTCTCAATCCCTTCATCCCCCAGCCTGTATTGATTTCAATTAAACTATAGCCCTTCAACCAACCTTACTATGCAGACCTTAAAGATCTGTTAACTGAATTTTCAAACTTCAAAAAGACCAACAAAATCCATCTTGTCTGAAAAGCAGCAGCCAAAGAGCACGTTAAATAACAAAGGAATGCCTATAACCACTGGGGTACATTGAAAACAAATAATGTTAGCAGCTGACTTATTGCTTTAGCGAAGCTTCAGCACTGATCTTCAAGAGGAAATCATTAACATGTTCCAGGCAATACAAGTACACAGTTTTAAATTAGCTGAAGGTAATTTACTTGAACTCATTGTATAGTGTGGATTAATTTTCTTCTTACCGAACTCTAGTGCATTTCAACTGAATCAATATCAAACAGATGAAGTAGCCTCATAAAGCCTCATTAAACAGAGCATTATAAAACTTTTTCAGGTGCTGTATATCTCTTCTTAATTTTCCATGCACCTGTCATTTCCCTAAAGCCTCTCCTCTTATTCAGATACATTTCAGGTTTTCTTTTTTTTGTTCTATTTAACAGTGATCAACATGAAATGTCTTAGGAAAATACAGGCTGTAAACAGCTTTCAAAAGTGACTAGAGTGGGGTTTATACTAGAAAAGGTAGATGTGTTCAATGAAGCTCTCAAAAACATCTGATAAAAACAACATATACTATACAGGTAGACTATTCTTGAGTCTAAACAGCCAACACAAAACTGAACAAGGAAATCGGATTTGTTTATAGGGCTGGCATGGTGTTTTTTTCTTGATTCCATATTTCACTCTTAACTAAATGAAATTTAGGGCCAAAAGTCTTAGCTATTAATCACATCAATTATTCAATGCCAGCATTTCAAATAGAATAAAAAGGTCTATGATTGTAACAAAAGGGAAGCCAAGTACTGAAATCTAAATAGCTAAAAATCTACCGTAGAAATTATTCCACCAGTACCTTCTTATGTCTGATCTACTGATTTTATTTTCCACTTACTATTTCCACTGTTTCAGAGGAACAGCAGATTCTGAAGGTAAGACAAGTTTAATAAGTTCTATAAGTACAGAAGTTCAATTATATGTGTGCATAGAAATTTTAGACATCTCTATTTATTTTGACATCAAAAGGCACAAATTAAAGCAAATTAGACAAAACCTAAAATTCTGCATTTATTTCACAAATAATAAATACAAACAACTAAGCAACAATATTTGTTTGTTTTTTTCCTGAAGAAAATCTGATTTTTTCTACGCTACACAAAACATACATGTTAACATAGTAGTTGTACATGTCAATATATTTTTCACATTTCTAATGCCAAAGCCAGAGATTATTTACTTTGAATTTAAAATTAACTTTGTTAAAAATTTTCTAAACACTGGTAACATTAAAGAATTGTTACAGTTCTCAGGAGATGGAGAAAAGAAGGTTGAATTATCTCAGCATCTCTGAATAAAGTACAAACAACAAAAAGTTCGGAGGAGACTGACAGCACTGAATGACAGTGCTATGAAGTAACAGAAAGAATGCTGAAATGCCATACTAGACGGATACAATAGATGGGTAAGAGTGGAGGGACGGAGCTGTATAACTGTTCCCAACAGCAGTAGGGTTTCACACTCAAAATCATGGTATCGCAGATACTGTGCAACAACTGAGCCACAAAACCCACCAAGTCAATGGCTCCACTAGCAAGTAGTACAGTGCACTAGGAGATCTATCAAGAGAAATGCTTCTGAAGCCAAAGGGGAAACTATACCTGTTCCAGGGATCTTACTTCAGACTAGCTACTGTCTGTTCTTATGGACTGAATGTCCGTGAATGGCTAGAGCATGTTGGGTGTATTCTGGGAGCACATCTTCTGAAGGAAATCTAGTTCATGTGCTCTGATACTGCTCTGCGATGTGAACGAAAATGCAGTAAATATGCACAATCAAAAGAATTGCTTCTAAAATATACCTCAATCCAAAGCAAAATGCTGAAGTTGATGTACTGCATGTGCCCTTAACCCATTTTAACTGTGAAGTAAAATGCTTTAATGAAAGTCCTCTATCAACCTTGACTGTAGTAATGTTGGCTTGATAAGAGCCCTAAGTTCCATTTTGGGCAATGATAAATTATATTTATGAAGTACGACAGTAAATATACAAGGAAACACACTCGTAAAACTCCCAGCAAAGTGGGGCTCCTATCCTTGCTGATCCTTGTACTGTCATGGTAGAAATTCTTACTCCTAATAATGAGAATATGAAAAGCAAAGGAGAAAGTACACTAGGATGGTCAGAGTTAAAGATCCCTGGATCAGCTGGATTCCTGTTTCCAGATCAGTGCTAGAAATACTGATGTGAACATCTGGGAGAGGACTTTGCTGCATGTCTCACTGGTAACGAAGTGTTGCGCATGCACTGTTATGGTTCCTGTAATTTTCAGAGGTACGTATAAGTAAGAAAACACTCTAACTAACTAAACAATCTGCATCCAGGAAAGGAAAGGGAGAACTGGAAATAAGGGAATTTGGCACACAAGGAACTACCTAAGCACTGAACAAGAGATGCCTAGAATGCAGGAGTACAAGTGAATTTCTTAAAAACAAAGAAATAAACCTGTCCTGACACAGAGGCAGATAGGAGTAAAATCTATCACTCACAAGGCATTAGAGAATTCTTAGAGACATCATAGTACAAATAAAGCAAACTAATGCCTCTAAAAAAGTGCATGGAGTGAGATGGATTCTGTGTTTCTTCATAACGGCTTACTAAAGAATAAAATACCCTGTATCAAAACCCAAGAATCAACTCAGGCTTTTAAGAGAAAGCTAAGTACTATGTAAGTGCAGATCCAGGTAATGGTAGCTGATGGGTTTATGGTGAAATAAGAACTCCTTTCAGAATAGAAAGAAAATAAACCTTGAAATGAAAGAGAAAGAAAGAATAAAATACAGAGAAAAATATGATTTCATGATGGGTGAGATACTGTGCTTCATGCAAAAAAATTCTTAAGAATGAGAAGAGATACTTGGGCAATCAAACTAATGAAGAGCTTGTAAAAATAATCATCAATAAAATGCAATAGGGAAATACTTTGGAAATACCAGATCTACAGATCATTAGCTCCAAGTGACCATGCTTGTCACTTGGATAAGGATATTAAGAAGCTGGATAATGAATTTACCAGATTAATTTCAAATTATATTTGAAAAGAGATTAAAAACACTGGGAATGTACCAGGAAAAAAATCATTATGTGCTTCCAGCCTTCAAAAAAGTAAATAAAACTTCAGCTCTTAGTAAAATAAGGGTGATACTAAGGAGAGAACAGGAGAAAAAGCTCTTTTATAAAGATCTAGAAAAAAAAATTTACATAGTATGGGTCTATGAAGCACTGATTATAGCAACAACCCTGACTTGCTGAGATTGTGACAAACTGAGTCTCTGGCACAAATAGGGTAGCTCCTATATGAAATATTCAAAGTCTCAAAGGCAAAATTACCACAAAAGCTGTTAAAATAGTGCCCCAAAAATGGCATCCTGAATAAGAGATAATGTATTGCACTGAAAACAAGTGTCTGGCAAGTTTAAACTTAGCCTGATATTTATTTTGAGGTTAAATGCAAAAATGATGCTATGTTAAAAGATGTATTAAAATAAATGAAAGCAGAAAATAATACTAAGCAACCTAGAGAGATTTAAAGAATGACCAGAGGCTAGTTGGGTGAGGCACAAGAATTCTGTTTAGAAAGACACAAGTCACTGAGTAAAAGATTTGAGGGAAGGGAAGCGAAGGAAAGGAAAGAGGGAAGGGAAGCAATAAGAGAAGACAAGTGTGATAGAAGATGCTCATTAAAATCTTCCTTTAACATCAATGGGCAGGAGAGACATTTTAGCACACTATATGGGTTAAGTAGTATAACATCTAGACAATAAGATTCAATGTAGAGATAAGAAGATGTAATGCATTCTAGAATAAAATCCAGGGAGACACACCATAAAGGTGTACTGGAACACACTTCATATTTCTAATAAATTATTTCCTGCACTCAAAAGAGTCAAACTTGTTAACACAGTGTAATTATCTCTGATGATGTATAAATGGCTAAGCCTCTTCCATTTAAAAAGTATTTATGGACTAAGACTATGACCTATACATGCTCTTAAGTCAAGGAATTTCATTTTGCCCATTCTTATCTGAAACCATAACAATACAAGCTGCAGTACCAGATACATCCCCTTCAAACTAGGCAGTCCTTTGTGGCCCACCTGCCTCAGCTCCAAGAAAGCGTTTTTCATTTTATGCCTCTGCCTTTTTTCCCAAGAGGTATGCAACCTTCCAGAAGGGAAGACTGAATTATATTCTCTCTTTTGCCTAACCTTTGTCAGTGAGGACACAAGGTAAAAAGGAAACGTTTTCTTCCACTAAGACTTTCCTTCTACTGTTTTGCTTCCACTGAAGTCTTGGGCTTGAGCTAGTCTGTTATTTCAACCACCAATCACCAAAGGAAATTTTGATGTTTGCATCTGAACTTCTAGCAAGAGGGATTCTAGAGAATCTTGCAGAGATTCCTCCTCTAAAAAACCCAAAAAACCCAACCTAAACCCAAAGAAACCCAACAGGATGCTGCATGCCTTGTTATGCTTCTGCCATAAAGTGTACTCCACTGCCTTTCACTCAAGAAGCTTCAGCAGTCTTTTTCAGTGGAGAACAAGTGAATGGCTGGTGTTCCCAACGCTCCTGTTCCCAAACTTCTTCAGAAGAATCTAAAATTGGGTACTGGGAAGAAAGCTGGAAGAAACAGATACTGTAAAGCCTGGAAAAGTACTAGGGGTCACTTCATGGGAAAAAGCTTTAAACAGAATGAAGTTTTACTTGATTATTTCTGTTGAAATTTAAATTGGAACAGGAAATCTGGTAACTGAACAGAATGGCTGAAAACAACTAAGCTAGCAGTAAGGTGAATTAATTTTGGTAGAAAAAAAGAAAGTTGTTATGTGGATGAGATTGAGATCTTAACTGTGAAATAGGGAAATCAGTTTTGTTTGCTGCTTTATGAGATAGGAGAGATGGGAACCTGAAGGTAGGAACAGAGTCTACTGAGAAGAGCAAAACCGTTGACCTTCGAACACAGAAAAAGGGAAATGTGAAACAAGAACAAATCAGAGGCAAAGGTATGTCCCACTGCATTGTTGCCAGCAGGAAATGAATTCATAATTTCTTATTGCTTCAAGCAACTCGGGAAAGAATGCAAGATTTTAAACAGGGAAGAGAAAATAGTACTAGAGAGACTGGGAAACTGAGCAGGTCTTTAACAGTTTGCAACAAAATTCAAGGGAGAAATTTTAATGCTGATAGCTGGCTGCCACTAGAAGCCAATTGGTCTTGGATACAGACCAGGAATAATACCCTGAGAAAAATGGCATCACAGTCTTAAAGATATTCCTCCATACTAAACATGACCTATTACATTTTTCAAGCTTTTTCTGAGAGATCATTTTCAGGAATGAAAGCTGCGCATTTCCAAGTGACTCTCTCTGATAACTGTTAAAGAACCCAAGCCTTTCCCAGTTTGAGTAGTGTGATGTTCTAGGATATAAGAAGTTCAAATCCTTGAAGAATTTGCATATTTACAGGTATTACACTCTAAAATCATAAGAGCTACCTGTTTGACTCAAAGTAATACCATAACAGATTTCTTCATTTCTAGAGACAAATTTAGTCAATTTTCTATCAAATTGGCACAAGATTTTCTCATTAATAACTAGTGTCTTCTTACAATGCAAGTATAATTCTTATAATGTCAAGATAATTTAATGCCAGGGACTTATTGTGGTTTAATGATCCTCACAAATAAGAAGTCTTGACAGAGTCAGAAAGTTTGGGTAATCCCTGAAAGACCAGGGGTATTTTTCTAAGGTTTGCTTTCTCTTTCCTTTTTTTTTTTTTTTTTTTTAACACCCCTCTTCTCTTTTCAGAATTACATTTTTTTTTGAGTAAAATTTGCATGGAGCATTACCTTGTTCTGCACAACTGCACCTCACAGAAGATTCAGAGTTAATACTGTGTCTTTAATACATTTTCTCATTATGGAGACTAACAAATCTTCTATTTAATCCTCAAAATAATAAGTAAAAACAGCTTAGGAACTACAGCAGAATTTTTATACCAGTTTATCAGTGACACTAAAACTAATCTGTCTGGGAATAGTGAGTCTTCTTTTGTTCAAAAGAAAGGCTGAATTATGTCAGAAGGCCTTGTGGCCTCCTCTTTTTTGGCAGAGGGAGGGTGTCCATAACTCATGGCTTCTTTGACAAAGTCTTAGAACCCACATAATATGAAGATATGTGGATAACAGTTCAGAAATAGGCACATATGTAAGACGCTTGCCTTTGGAAAAAGGTCTCTTTCCAGTTATTCTCTTCTTCTTGGCACTGGAAATCCTATCTTCCATTATAATAGCCAATGCTACCAGCAAAAAACAAAGTAAAAACTATTGGCACAGTTTCAAAGATGTTTAAAAGCTTTTGTTGTAACAATCCAGTTGCCATTTTTTGTTCATTGGAAGTTCAGTGTCCTCCTGCTCTTTCTTCAACACACTTCTCCCCTAGAAACTCCTCTTTGTTCATCTTTGCTTTTTAAAACACATTAGTCTATGTAAAACCGCGGTGTACAAGCAAAGAAGGAAACAGAGTATGAAGAAAGCGCCATACAAAGTAACAATAAGCTGGAAAATGATGAACCAGAGCAAGTCCATGATACTTGAATATTCCAGTTCAAAACATAGCAGGTGTCAACAGTACAAGTCAAAATGCCAGTATATTCAATAAATCAACAGTGTAGAAAAGCCTCTTTTTTTTTTTTTTTTAGAATCCATGAGCATTAACTATTACACTGTGTGAAACATACATCAAAAAGAGCCTTGGGTTTTTTTCTTTACTGTTAATAAACAAGTCATTCCACCCAGAGTGTCAGCTGTATCCAGTTAGTTATTACTTGATTAGTTCACATGAAAGTGGAGAAGGAAAACATTCACAGGAATCTTGATGAACAACACTATGGGATGATTCCTACCATGTTGCTCTGCGATTGTGTGGCCCCATACATAGTAATGCCATTTGATGGTCCTGCTAATTGCGGTGTATCTGGTTGTATAAATCCTCTTCTGTCAATTAAGCTACAGAATAATCAAAATAAAGAAAAAGTGTTAGAGATATTTCTGATCAATAACTACCTCCTCTCTATAAAAAGAAAGAGAAAAATACCTCGCCAATACCTTTAAATGTCCCCTTTTATTCAACTGAAGTACAAGACTTCATTTCTACTCATCAGGAAGGTAATTGTTTCCTTGTAATACTACCTGCCACATAGTCATATGTACTGCTACTTTTCTGGATTTTTGTCATAGACAAAAGATTTAGAAGCTTACCAGCAGATACCACAAAACCCAAGAATTTTAAACCACAGGTGTGAAAACAAATTACAAAACTCACTAGTGCACTTTGAAGCAGTATCTAATTTGAAGGTTCTTTTGTTATCAGTTTCCACACCTCTAAATCAAAGCTACTTAACCACAAAGTTTAGAAAGAAAGAAAGAGGAACTTTTCAGACAACTTACTTGCCAGGTGTTTCATGACAGCTACTTAACACTGCTTATAGTGCTCCACTATTCTTACCAAAATGATGCACTCAAAATTTCTTATTTCCATCTAAGAAAATGTTTTGTGGAGAAATTAATAAAAATAAGTAAAAATCTACATAAGATTATAAAAAAATAAATAGAATGGAATAATCTGACCTAGCTAAAGATTTTGCTAAAGTTCCACATACAATTTTACTCTCAATTTGAGAACAATAAACCTCACTTAGGTTCTGGTAGTTTGTCCTGGTTTTGGCAGGGATAGAGTTAATTTCCTTCCTAGTAGCTGGTACAGTGCTGTGCTTTGGATTTAGGGTGAGAACAATGTTGATAACACACCGATGTTTTAGTTGTTGCTAGGTAGTGTTTACACTAGTCAAGGACTTTTCAGCTTCCCATGCTCTACGGACTGAGAAGGCTGGAGGGGCACCAGAAGCTGGGAGGGGGCACAGCCAGGACAGCTGACCCAAACTGGCCACAGGGATATTCCATACCGTGTGACGTCATGCTCAGTATATAAAGCTGGGGGAAGAAGAAGGAAGGGGGGGACGTTTGGAGTGATGGCGTTTGTCTTCCCAAGTAACTGTTACTCCTGCTTTCCTGGGGGTGGCAGAACACCTGCCTGCCGATGGGAAGTAGTGAATGAATTCCTTGTTTTGCTTTGCTTGCGTGCGCAGCTTTTGCTTTCCCTATTAAACTGTCTTTATCTCAACCCACGAGTTTTCTCACTTTTACCCTTCCGATTCTCTCCCCCATCCCACCGGGGGGGAGTGAGCGAGCGGCTGTGTGGGGCTTAGTTGCTGGCTGAGGTTAAACCACGACATAGTTGATACTCATAAAAAGCTGAATGTACAGACCAAAGTACTGTATTCTACATGTGTATTAGCTCATATCGCTTCCATACAAAAAAAAACCCAAAAACTTTTCAACTCTTTATGCTTCAATTCATTCAAAGTTTTTTTTTTTTTAAATTACATGTAGCTTTCAATTATAGTTCCGTATATTTTTAATCATAGGCCAAAATGTTTTTTTCCCTGTGACCTGAACAATGTTACTTCCCATCTGGAAAAATACAAAATTTTACCACAGGATATCAAACTTTAAGTGGAGGGTTTATAGTTCCAGTTACTAAGACATAATAACGGGAATGCCTTAAAACACCTGAGAGCTAAAGACAGCACAGAACTGGTTTTATTTGCTGATTTATGGGACCTCTGAATTCACTAAGGGTCAAGATGGCTTTAATTTTAAAAGATAAGAACAGGATGGCTAGAAAAATCTAAGGCATTTCCCCTCTCAGAAGTCAATGAGGTTTCCACCACTTGGAGACCGGTTTAAGCTCTCCTTGTGAAGGTCTGCAGAACAGGTTTTTATGTACATTCAAACACTGAGAACTCCACCTGAGATTACAACCTGCCATGTGGAAAGAACTCCTTCAAAAACCAGAGGCTTAAAAAAGTTATATAATTTATTATATCAGAATACTAGTTAGACCTATGCTGACAGCTATGGATCAAATTAAGATTTCAAAGTTACTGTTGAGGACATGTAAAATGCATTCTGAACTTCCTAGCATAGGTGTAAAAATGAGAAACATGATCTTTAACAGAAGTGAGAAAAGTTTGGATTATTTACAGATCCTCTCTTGATCTGCGTTCCATTCTCAAAGGCACTTGAACATTTTGAATTTTAAGCTGTAATTGCTGCTAAACCACTTTACCAGAATTTAAAGAAAAAACTAACATTTCGTGCCTTGGGACACAGCTGAGATTAAAAGTCAAAAAAAGCAAGGTTATCATTTACATTTTACAGTCAGTAAATTTTTACCATTGGTCACAAAATATCTCCCTGCAGAAACTCTACAAATACTTTGGCATCTAAATAAGTTACGTTGCTACATGGAATTTAGGAGAATTATGTACAAACTCTGTTAAAACACAGGAGCCGATGCCAGTCTGGGCTAATTGTGTGCTGCTACTTGTATCAGCCTAAGATGTTATTTCAGATACTGGGAAACATTATGTAGTTTTAATAAAGATTTCCACCTAGAGTCAAACAAAAGATTTTGAAGCATGGCATAGAGTTTTTATGTCACATGCTTTTAGGAAAAGCAAAGTGGCAGAATTAAAGGGTTGGCTCCAGGCACCGTTCATATAGGCAGGAAGCAGAGACAGGATTACTCTTTCTCATCACAGGGGTTACCGTGTTAACCCAGTATGTGGAAATCTTAACTCAACTGTCTCCTCCTTAGGAAAAGATGTCAGTCTCTCCTGTTGACCTTCGGCTGCGCATAGAAGAACCACCTCTGATATTCATAATAGCAACGACAGAAATCCCACTTCCAATGAAACACCTTAGCCACTGGACTATAAAGTCATTTACTTTCTTTCTTCTCGATAGTTCAGATTCATAACTACATAATTCCAGACAAAGCAAAACAGCTTCAACTGATAGGTATGCCACAAAAATAATCTACAAGATGTCAGCCACTCTCTATAGAGGAGCTGGGCCTCTGTTGTTCTAACCACTGAGCACTGGAATAAGAAAAGAATTAAGTCTTTCCAGCTGCCAGTTTTATTTCTCTAGTCTCAGCTCTGTATTATATTTTGTTCAAGCTGAAAAACCATCTGCAACCTTGAATATACAAATATTTTGGATTTCAAAAGTGAAAATGTATGCAGCAAAAATTAATCCATTAAGCTTTTTCTGGAATTGCTCTGGTGTAAGACCACCAAATTCAGTGTAATGTATATATGTTAACAGTAGTATAAATAAAGAAAATTTACTGTCTATTTAAACAAAACAGTTCAGAGTGAAAAGACAAAAATGAATTATTATCAAGCTAGTTGTAGAATTAAGGTTCCTAAACTCTCCTAAACACATCACATTTGTTAGATATGTAAGAGTTTAATAAACTTTCAAACTGCCCATGGTGCAACTGCTAACCACTAGAAATCTTTTACTGCTAGAAGCTATTAACTGCATTGGCAAAAGTTCAAACAACAGATAAGCAAGTTCATTTTTATTTCAGATGTCAACCTTAAATATATTTTACAGGATCTGATCACTCAGTTTACCCACAATTCACCAACTTATCTCTTTACTACTGAAGAAAAACTTAATTAAAGCTTCTAATGGACAGTAAAACAAAACTATTTTTGTTGAGTAAACTCAAGCAATCAGAAATAATATTTTTTTAATCAATAATCATGTGGGTTCATTTATACTAACAATACTTTTGATACTCTTACCTTGGAGAAAGGGGCCCACAGAGTGCAGCACAGCAATTAGTAAAGATGTTGCCATAACTGTATGGATTATAGTTTTCTTTACCTCTTTTATTTGACCATGATCCTTTAATCTGAAGAGATATGAACAATATGCATCACATATAATACAATACAGAAAATGGCTGAGACAAATTAAGGGTTACCAAAGCAGCAACATGCTACTTAAATCAGAGGCAGACCAGAGAAAACCCATGATCACACTTTCCAAACAGCTTAGAGCTTTGGGCTATTATGAAAGACTGGACCCTAAAATCTTAGAAGCAAGCACATGGTTCACCTCCATAGGTTTAGACAATCCAAAATCTCAAAGGATCAATATACTCACAGTAGGAATTTCAGCATCTAAACATAATGGTCTAAGCTTAATTTTACAAATATTATGGCATGTTCTACAGAAGAGGTTCAATTGCAACATACCATTAAAGCCAGCAATAGAGCACTTCTTTTCCATACTCTTGGGTCAGTTCTCAAGCTGTGCAATACCACACAACATTATCTTCTCTAAAGTTCACAAATGGCTCTAAAATATTATGAAGCAACTGCAGTCATGACTACCTTTTAGCACATATTACGTTTTCTTTTAGCTAGTCTTGCTTTTCTGTTTGTGAGATACTTGAGAGCCTGAGTAAAATGTCTTATTGTATTCAACTGGAAATGTATGCTTTAAGTGAAATTACTGAGCAGTTTACTTGAAATTCAGACATGTTACACTGCTGCAGTTCCCTGCTATCTGACTTTCAACAATCCAAAAGAGACATTTATTTGAGGGAAGGGGGGATAGTGGAAGCATGCTGGGTCCATCTAGAGAGACAATGTTGGCCTAAACCTATTAACTGAGGAATACCAGAGTATCTCATCTGTCTTACTAATGAGGTAGATTTCTTCAAAGTCAGGCTACTTGCTTGGATACTTGATGCTGAGGCACAATTCATTCTGAGCCTGCTTGGTAAGTTTTTTCTGGTTGACTAGCATTTATTGTAAAATTTAGAATTTTAACTGTGACCTTAAGCAATAACAAAACATGTGTCTAACAGACCCAAAGATGCTACTTTTATATTTGCCAGATACCTATGGAAAAAAGTACAACAGAAAATTACAATAAAATAATTTTAAGCTTCCAGTAATTTGTTAGATTACTTGCTAAATTCCAACAAGCTTTCTATACCATTAGCTACCTAGCTATTTTTATTTTCTCCTTTCATTCATTTTGTATTTCTCCTTTTACTTAGGGGAGGACACATGAGGCCTCCACACACAGTTAAACACAATTTCACACCAAAACAATGGAAACCTATGTGCAAAATAGGACAACTGTAGAAATGAGAAAGTTGACCTTTAAATTAATTATATACTCCTTGCCAGAGGTTTTAGACCTCAGACTGGCAAAGAAATTTCAAAGGAAAAATAAAATAAAGGATGAAATTTTTGTTTTGAGAATTCAACACTTTGCAATTTTTACAGTAAGCAATTTTTGAGTCAAAGAATATTTAGGACTCCCAGTGAACAAGAGATACTGAAAATTATTTAGTAATTTCCTACTGTATAAGATATACTTGTTTCTTTGTCTCCTCTCTTACATATTTTCCTATTTCAAGATATAGGTCCTGTGGGTGTAAATCATAATGGACACACTATGTAACCAGCACATTTTCAAGCCACAACAAATACAGCCCAAAAGATCTCTTCTGATATTTTGAATCAAGCATGACCAGGTTACTTCCTTCTTTCCTCCTGAGGCATTCACAAAATTATGCAGGCAGGTATGACTTCTCTAAGAATAACAGAGAAAAACCTCCTCATTACTATTTAAAAACATATATGTAGAAATATACTATGAACTTACATCTTCATTTGTTGTTTGATTGGAGCTGATCAAATACGTGTGAAAACCTGAGAGGCCAACAATGGACCATACTGAGAAAAAACACACCACAGCTTCCAGCACAGTAATTGAAAGTCAAGGAAATATATGCAAATGGAAAAAAAAAAATATTATATCCAATAACAAGTAGTTACAATCACAAAATTCAGGGTATTCAACTTACAGCCCACAAGTCCCTTGAGATCCTTGGGATACTTCAAAGGGGTCAGCAAAAATTAAACTCAGAAAAGCAAGCCTATTGTCAGTAGGCTTTAGTGTACAGGCCACTGAACAGCATCTACACCAGCAAATATTTAAGAGTCTGCAGATTGAAAAAGGCTAGAAACTACTGATGAGTGGTTCTGATCTTAATTGCTGAAATTCAGGTTTTCGTGTTCACCCTGTAAAAGTCATCACACTTGTATTAAGACAGGTAAATTGATAAGTAACAGCAAATAACAGTTCTGAGAGGGTGAGGGGAAGATCAAACACAAGAGAGGTAACCCAGGGCTAGCCTAATAGCAAAGACTGAACAGATATGTTTGTACAAATATTTAGTGCACAATGGGAGTCTTGAGCCAGGACTAAGGGTTCTAGATCTGTGCTCATACGTACAGCAACAACAACTGTGTAAACTGCATCTCAGTCATATGTTCTAACTGCTAGACTCTCCTGTCTTTCTTCTATTACTGAAGCTAAGATGCTGATAGGGATCCTAACACTAGCATCAAAGTGCACTAGTCCAAGTAAAATGCAAAGTCCACTTTCTCTCTCAGGTCTCTCTAATAACTGTGGGGGTGCCTGAATGGCCCAGCCTTGGCAAATGGCCTGGATAACAACTCCTGTTAAGCCTGTGAGTGTAAATAGTTGGGGTGGGGCTGAATACTCAAAACTCAGCAGCATTTGCCCAAAACTTATTACGTTGAAGAGGAAGACTATCAACTCCCAACTCACTGTGCTGCTATTAAACACTAGCTGAGGAATTACAAGATGACTTTTTGAAGGAGGCATCAGCCCAAATTGTAAGACAATCACAAAAAATGGCAGAAGTGAACTTGAAGTGGCAACAGCAGCAATCAAAACTTGGTTTGGTACAGCCACAAGTCACTCTGCCAGCATCTGCCTAGCCCAGACAGAGCACCCCCCTGTCAAATGCTGTTAGTAGTCTGCATCCAGACAGCATACTACCAGTGTCGGGTGCAACATATAGGGACTTGCACCTGAGGTACACGTATGTGACCTTGTGGGGTGCTTTCTCACCTGCGTGTTGTAGGGAGCAGCACAGGTACAGCAAGAGCACCCACACCTCCAAGAGGGTAGCGAAGGTGTGCACGTGCATGTTTTATTGCTCAGCAATAAGACAATAAAGTTGCTCCTAAATTTTATATAATTGAGCATAAAGAGCAACTTTCTATAGAAGGCTTCCTGCCATAGTTTTTTATTTATGTATATTTTTATTTACACACAATAGCCATGAACTCAGAATACATCTGCTTCAAGAATGTTATTTTCTACAACACTGCAATAGTAAATTGTTTTTTAGGGAACATGAATCAACAGCAGAAAAGGCTTTGGTTCCTAGAAAAATAGATATAATAAATCAGTAGGAACAAGACAATGGGAAAAGAATACGATAAAAATAATCTGTACATTAACCATATGCCAACCTTTAGTGAACTCAATTTCCAAAATAACATCAAGTCCAAATATTCCAGAACAAGGACACAGCCTTAAAACATACAAAAACATCCTTATCACTGAACCTATCAACAGAAGAGAAATATGACAGCTCCTCACCATTATACAGAGACACAGACTGGAAAATGCATGGATGGACGTAAGTATTTGTGATAAATAATCCTAATATTAGTTAGCAGTGAAGAGTTTTGTATTGCAGGTCTGCTCTCACCTAATGAATTGGGAAAGACCTGAATTGTCTGTATAACTTCCTCTAGAACCCACTTCACTCAGAATGGTTTAAAAGCCAGAAAAGAGCCATTTGCGTTCTGAGCAAATCTGCTCCAAAAGCAGCAGGATGACCAAAGTGCATTGCTGAGCAGCATGTTCACTACTCCCTCCCTCTCATCTCCTCCTCAAGCTATGTGCAGAGTCAAACCAAGACAAGATAGGAACTCAGTCTCAGTTGACTGTGCAACAGCCACAGCTAAAGCAAGGAGAACAAGGGAGAATGGATAAGGAAGTAGACTGTCGTTAGCAGAGGGTTTAGAAAGGTGTAAAAGAAGGAAACAGCCCAAAAACATTACGCACAATAAAGTCCACCTAAATGGGCTTTGAGAAGGTAGAAATCATAAGGAAGGCTGTAGATGAGCACTGTTGGGTGGAATCTACACACCAAGATGAAGAGGAAGAATCACCAGGTCAGAAAAGGGGAACCTGAGAGGAAGATGGGCTTCCTGCAACCTCATCAGGTGACTGAGCACACCACTGACAGGATGTTCCTCGTCGTGATTACACCCAAGAGGGTTCCGAAATGCGAGTTTCTCCCTCCACATGGTAATTCACTGACAAAAAAAGGGAGTTCCTTTCAGTTCAAGACCTCTTTCAGTTCCCCACTGAAAGGGACTTCTTTCCCCAAGAAAGGGACTTCTTTCAGTTCCCCACACCAAGATCCAAAGATCTCTAGAACAGCAGGGGTGGTTCATGTTAGATTGACATGACTCCATTAATTAAACATGAGTCCATTAATTAAAAATCAAATACAAAAAAGCAATATATTCTCAATAAAAAGTATAAATTACTAGCATAATATGATATAGCACTCCCTTGGTATCTCACACAGGGTTGTTAGCAAGATAGAAATGGCAGCGTTCTCTGTGCCTGAATTGACTGGCTTGCCCCAAAGCAGCATTCCCAATACTATTTGGACAATTTCATTTTTTACTGTTAGGGATTGTAACCAAGCTATTAAATTGTTCAACATATTACTATCAAACCAGGCCATTTCTACAAGATGCACTACTGAGCCTTTCAAATCAGCACATCTCTGAATACAAATTATGAATAAATAGCCCATTGTTCCTGTACAAGGATTCTCAAATGCGTAATCAATTACCTTTTGATTTAAGGACAATTGAAAGCTATTCTCAGTTTGAAAATAATTTGAAAGAATCATCTTTTGTAAGAAGCGATTGTAATTGTTTTAATTGGAAGCTATTACTGTGCTATTTAGAACAGTTTGTTTGTGCTTTGTAAAATCATTTGTACAAAAAAAAAAATCTGAACAGTGGCTTTGCTTAAAAAGGGAGTTTACAGCTCAGTGACTCTACCTGATGAACACATACACACACACACAAAAAATCGTTTCTGCAGAATTTGGAGAATTTGATACTTTGAAAAACTACCTGGAAAGAGAAGTCCGCCTTTATGCACAACTACGAATGACAAGAGTAAGATGTTTTTCTTCCTACTCTTCTGTGGAAAAGAGCAAACTGTGTGAGGCACAATGGACAAAAGACTTCTCCTCAGCACAAGTATGAGAAATTCTTTTTATAGTAGCTTTGTGAAAGGTGCAAACTGCTTATTCAGACACAAACCGTTCAAAACATATACATAAGAAGTGGGAAGCTTACAGTCTGTACAGAAATGTAAGGAAGAAACTAAACAGAAGTTATGTCAGCTTCCCATTTTCCCATTATGTTAGCTGCTTTCAGACAGGGAAGGGAATATTTTCCATTCTCACTGAGTAGAAAATATACAGAAAGCTCCCATGAAGTGACAAAAAGAATAAGGAGTATTTACAGAACAGAATCACAGAATGGTTTGGGTTGGAAGGGACCTCTGAAGGTCATCTAGTCCAACCCCCCTGCCGTGAGCGGGGACATCTTCAACTAGATCAGGTTGCTCAAAGCCCCATCCAATCTGACCTTGAACACTTCCAGGGATGGGGCATCTATCACCTCTCTGGGCAACCTGTGCCGGTGTCTCACCACCCTCAGCGTAAAAAATTTCTTCGTTATAGCCAACCTAAATCAACCCTCTTTCAGTTTAAAACCATTGCCCCCTTGTCCTGTCACTACAGACCCTGGTAAAAAGTCTCTCTGTCTTTTTTATGAGCCCCCTTTATATATCTAAAATCCACAATGAGGTCTCCCCAGAGCCTTCTTCAGGCTGAACAACAATAGCAGTCCCTGTGTATGCATGTGTATACTTTTATGTAACTTAGCACAAGTTGATACTTGAAAATAACTTCTCTGAAAACAGTAAACAAACATAAGAATACTTTCAGGAATTGAACTCTTCGGGGACAGCTTATAGTTTCAGTTGTTCCACTATGTTACTTTTTCTATCCTGACAAGAACCAGCCATTTTGGATACTTCCTGTTGTAAAAGCAAAAGAATTATTTAATATTTTAAATGAAACCACAGCATGGGTATAGTGAGAGATATATTTATGAATTCCATCACAAATACATGGAACGTATTTCCTTCACACATGGAAACTACAGACCTTTGTCAAGAGTGCAAGATGAAGAATAAAAACCACCCCAGGCTATAGTCTCTTTCCTACCTCCAACATGTGGTGAGAAATCCTGTTGTGCAGGAAGTGATGAAATCCTTAACTGATAAAGTCCCAAATGCACATATCCAACAACAGCAAGAAAACAAGCAAAAACACATCTCGGATGTTATTTTGCAACAAGATCTACAATTTGTTTCAGTGAAAGGATATCTTGCAGGACTGTCCTTCAGGGCATTGAGGAACCCTGTTTGTTGAGAACCTGTAGAAATAGAACCCAAAATTACCAGCTGAGTAAGAAATGGGACTACAGGCTGTTTTCAGCATAGTTAACACAATTACTATTTGAAGATCAACTGATTAATCATAGAATTGGTTTATTAATGTAAATCTGAGATTATGTTGCTCAGCAGCAACGACATCAGAAAAAAACCTTGGGTAAGTTATCAGGTCTCACATCTGCAGGATATTTTCTCAGTCATACCAAATTGATGCATGCATACTTTCCCATGAACGAGATTTCTGATTATTCCTGTTCTTTTCAGACCTAATATGCAAACAAAAAATTATAAGCTACTTTTTTAGTTTGAAATACTATTTTTTAAAGCAACTTTTTTACTTTGAAAAATTTACATTATAAACCCAGATTGTCAACTTTCCCTCCTTTGTTCTGGAAGCAGCCAAAGTTCTCTAGGCTATAATCCTGCTCCTACTGCACCTGCACAGAAGGTTTTTCTAACAGGTGCTTGTTGCCTCTGGGCAAATAAAAGAATATCTACTAGCTGAAAAGAGCTCAAGAGCAGCATGATCCAATGAACTAGAGATGCAAAAGATTCCACTTGGGTTCCACAACCATGAGATATTCATCAAAAAGGACAATTTGACAATTTTCTGACAAATATGCAACAAGTGAATTAGTCTGTAGAAATTGACTCAATGTCACATAAGGCACACAGTTTGCATTTTACTTTATAATTTAAATGATTTAAATGCATCAGGCTGAAAGTCTTTCCCACAGCAAAAAATTTCCTCTTAGCTAAATTAATCTGAAGATTTGTATGAAGAGAGAACAACTTTGTCTTTAAAAGAAAAAAGAAAAATACATATGTGTGTGTATACACATATATATTCTCTAGACCTGCCCAGTCAATTTTACTGTTTGCCATTAAAAAGGGAAAGTTACTTACCTTGTATTTCTGAGCCTTTTCAGACTCTCATAACTGGTTCTTAGCCTCAAGGCACAAGACTAGTAGAACTTCCCCCTACCTTCTTACTATTTTTAGGATCCTTAATGGCAATGGCAGCAGGTAGGTGTGATCTCTGTTCCCTACTGCTGGTCACACTCTTCCAAGCAGTTCCCAATATATCAGAAGGAGAAGGTTCCTTCACTGCAACATACAGTTGAAATACTGATGCCTCAAACAGAGCTGAGTAACTGTGAAGATAGGCACTACTATTGAAAATGTGTTAAGCTTGGGGGGATTGGATGGAATAAAATCTTGCAAGACAATAGCTTTAAAGTATCTGATTTACACAGTAATTTTATCATCTTCAATAATACTGTGTGCAAACATTCTTAATCCTGGAAAGTGCAAATTTCCAATGAATGCCTCAAAAGTAAGGCTGCAGAAAACAAAAAGTTAAGATGTATCTCATCTTGTCATCACTTATGCCCTCTAAAAATTATAAAAATGCCAGCTTGCAAGATTTATTAAAAATGAAACAGATTTCAACAATTTTTCTAAATCAAGAGGTATTAAAGGAAAAAAAAAAGAAAAGGGATTTCCTACATAATCAACAAGGTCAGAGAAAGAATTTCCCTGTTAAGATGAACCATAAAAGATTTTTTTTTTTAATTTTTTTTTTAAGGTCAATCACTACAAGTTGCTATAAATATCCCTCAGTCCCTTCCTAAAAGGATATTGTCAGAAGGCATTCAGTCTAACACAGGATATCTAGAATAAAGTGTTGCTGATGGGAAGGTAAGCCTGCCAGGATCATCTGCAGAAGAGCTAAGAACAGGATTTGATTAAGTCAGCAGGACTTCTTCTAGAATCAAGAATTTTGCCAGAACTTGTGGAAATACATATGGATGACTTTGAAACACTGCAGGAAGATCATAGCCCCACGTCTAAAAACTGAGACTTTATTCAGACACGCTAACACAAAGCACTCTATGCCAATTGCAAAGATTCAGATTCAGTAACTGAGAATCCTGCTTAACGGTTAGCATCAGCTGAAGAACTGCGGAGCTGCAAAACAGAACAAAAATGGTTGAGTGGTAACTATTAGAAAGGTAGGTATGAGGACTTCTAGAAGCATGGTAGGCACAGAGAGAGTGGAGTGATCGATATGATAAAGAAACCTTATTTGTAAAGAACTCTCTTTTTGGACACAGTCAAGATTATAGGTAAATTGGAAAGCTGGCCTTGAAGCTCAAACATAGCAAACAAACATCAAGGAACTAATCACAATTCATACCTGCTCCCATTGCCTTTGAGGACCAGTCTTTAGAACTAGGGAGGTTTTTCCTGTCTCATCCAAGGTAGATAAGCCTCCATAGTGAGAAGGTTTTACAGCTGATATACTTAAACAAGTCAGCATTTAACATTTACTATACATTATCTGTAACACCTACACAGTGCTAAAGTGCTGCTCAACCACACAGAGGCACAATTCTTTTCTCTGCTTTTTGTCTAATTCACACTTAGAATTAGGTATGGACACTGTAAAGTTAAAATCCACTGGATAACTCCACTTGACATACAGAACATGAAATATTGGCATAATATTGGTAATTCGTATGCTGAAAACTGCAAAAAAAAAAAGCACTGTAATGTTTATGAAATACAAGTAGGCTAGCTTCAAAAGTAGATTTATATTGTCAGACTGGTGTTTTCAACTACTAAATTCTAGCAAAGCAAGATGACAGAAAAAAATCCCATGCTTCCTTCTTCTTAAATGTAAAAAGTGTGCATGTATATGCTCATATACGCCCAAATAAATTTCAAGGATTTGAGTATTAATGGAAAGTGTTCTCTTTCCAGTAATTACTTTTCCCTTTTTAAATAATATGTACATCTTTTCTCTGCTCTTTCAACTGATATTAGAAATGCTGTATCTGGCAGTGAGACCAACTTGTTGATCCAGACTCCCCCAAAATTAAAAGTGCCCCTAGCTCTATTCTGTGTGCTAGATTTCCGAGCCACAGAAGACACACTCCGTGCTCTTATCCTTCTTTTATGAAGCACAAATAAGAGGAGTTCTGTTTCTTAAAATACAGATTTTTCATCCCTGCACAGTGTAAGTAATTTAGGAAATTGAGCACAATCTGGCATATTTTTCAGTAAAGCATTCTCTAAATATTGCCATTATCAAGTCAGCTTTATAAATGTGTTATAAACTGAAATTATTACTTCTATCAGGTTTCCATTGCAATACGGAATACAAAGAAATAAAAAGACCACATTTCCAAAATTATTAAAGAAATACTGTTCAATGCAATATCCTATATAATTAGTGAAAAGATAGAACACTCTTAAGCTTCCTAGCGATAGTGGGTTAAAAAACCCCCACAACATACAAAAGGTCTTTAAAGACAAGTCCTATAACCTGTCGCTATAAATTAGATCATCATCATCATATGGGAGCTAACAAAATTTGTTACGTGTGTGGAAAAAAACAGACACTACCCAAAACGGTCTTGAAAATACTCTCCTCAAACCCAATCCAGAATACAAATAAAAATCAAACCCGTGAATATTCATTTTCCTATAGCTTATCTAATTCACTTAATTATAAATTGGTTATTCTCAGAATGTCTATGCAAATGAAAGTAACTTGTGTTAAAAATAGTGTAGAAAAAGATGTAAAACTAAAGAGCAAACAACAAAAAGTGTAAAATAGCTCCAATCTATTTCCTAGCAATTTACCTGTTTGTTTGGATGGCAAGTGACCCATGCTTACAGTTAAAAAAAGCACACAAGAGTTGTTTGGGAAAATGATACTATCTGTATACTTAGACATACAGTATGTGTGCTGCTTTTCCAATAAACTGTCCATAAAAGGACAAAAAAAATTAAGAAAATTGACACTGTATTAAGATAAAGCCAGCGCTAGATCAATGACTACCATGACCAGGGTCTACTACAGACCAAAATGGGACTCACTGGGGACTGTGAAGCTTCAGAGAAAAGGCAAATAAATAAATAAATAAATAAACCCTGAATGATCAAAAGATTAACTTAAAAATAAAAAACTCAAGCAAATGGCTACATACGTAATCTGATTTCACCAGCATACTTACGAAGGATGACGTGGGTGATAACGAATGCAAATATAAAGACTGTCAGAAAGGACAGAGATAAAATAAACATATAAAAAAATCTGTAGTTTCTTTTCCCCACACAGTTGCCTACCCAGGGACAGTGGTGATCAAACCGTTCTGAAATGAGAGGCAGAAGAAAAAAAAATGGAAAACAATTAATAAAATGCTGTTTATTTGAAAAAATCTCTCTGAATACTATATTAAAACTCATGATTTAACTGGCATTTGCAAATTAGCCACAGAGAAATTCTTATTTAGAAAGGAAAAAATAGAAAAGAAAAAGGGAGTATTTTAATGAAACCTTACAGCTTTTAAAGAAATCAAAGCACGGCTGAGGTGAGCTCCTGTTAAACTAACAGCGTTATTGTGATAAACTGAGCAGTTAGACCAATAAACATGTATTTAATCACTGTCACATGCAGCGGTACCAACTCAATTGGATTTTATTTTTTCAACATAAGGACTCTTTTCTTCCAGTGACTCTTCTACTCAAAATTGGAGGGTTTTGTGTTGTTTTATTTACATCTGTCATGATCACACCTCTGACCTCTATGTCTACTATCATCTCATCCATCCATTAAGGTATATGAAATATTTACACCCTCCCACTTCCTTTTATTGCTTCACTCAAAATATTCTCCATTCCAGACCACCTATTTTTCCACCTAGAGTTGACACTGCCATACAAAACCATTCAAAATAGCAAAGCCATTCACATAAGCCATTTTTCAAGTGTTAACATTCAGACAATCTTGTAAAGTTTGCTTATACTTTTTGGGGGTTTGTTTTTAATAATCTATTCAATGTTGCAGAAATTGTCTGTAAACCACACAGTAAAAAACTTGGTAGATGTTGTCTGAATGCTCTGTTACCCTTTGCACTATAGGCTCCCTCTTCTTTTTACTAAACCAAACCCCTTCCCTTTATTTCCCTGAGAGATTAACTCATTCATGAGACAGGAAAAGGCCAGGGTGGGTCAGAAACTAGTGTCCCCAACTCAGGGGAAATGCCCCAGCGCTGGAAAGCAGCAGAGGGAACAGTTCGCTTTGCTTCTCCCCAGGCAGCCTGGACCCCCCTCTTCCCATGCCAGTACGCTGGGTAATGGAAACAGAGCAATTGTCAGGAAACAAACCGGCATTTCCTAACTATGCTTTGGAGAGATTACACTGACAGAATTTTAAATTTTTTAATCAAATCCAAGATCATAACATAAGACAGATGCTCTCACGCTGACTCCCTCTCACTGTCTGATCCTTGTCCAAATCCTGTTTTGTTTTCTGTGACTTTTATGCCTCCACTGACGTACAATATCAAACTATTTGTAATTCCAGAGGAAAGGCGAGCTATAAATTTGAAGTCCTTGAGCCTATGTTAAAAAGGCACATCTGTCCAAGCACACAAGTTTATTTTAGCTATGGCTTTATGTTCAAGCCCTGCATTAGAGGTTTTCCTTGAAGGACGTATTCAGGACTATCTTCATTTTAAAAAAAAAGTCAAAACAACAGGCACAACAGATTTCTGAGTTCACCAGACTTTCAGGGTTTTTTTTAAATGGTTTTGCATGACAGCTGTTTGGACCACATGTTCCTGCCATAAATCTGTTTCAAATTCCAATAGGGCTATTCAAGGTGAAGTTACTGAACTTTTTTAGGATAAGGCTTCAGAAACACTCTGATTTAATGAGTACTGCTGAGAATACCAAGAACTAAACACTCTAGTATCTAAAAGGGTAGGCGATACTACCTTTATTCAATGCAATACAGTTGTATTCCCAAAATAAGTTGACACTGCATTGGAACAGTGCTTATTTTTACATTTGTGCTTCTGAATGAGTCCCTATGTTCTGGTAAACACTCTACTTCATTTAATGGGCACCTAATACAACACATGAGCAAATAATAACACAAAGAAAAATACAGTTATAGAGCCCTTTAAAGAGCATAATCCTAGGGTACTTTTGTACCCTACTGCTTCAGGGGAAAAAAAAAAAAAATCATGACATGTCTTTGGAAGACGAATTCCGTATATACATATTCATTCTCTTCTATGCTGACACAGTAGGAATCAACAAATTATACTGACATAAAGCTCAGTTTCTAGCCATGGAACAATATATGTAGATATCTATTTGATAGATTCAGATAAATGCAGACAAACAAAAACACACACATACACCCCTCCATCTATAAACACACATACATACATATACATACATAGATAATTCCTTAATAAAGACTGACTTGATATTTTTAACCTACTTGTCACTCCTGTCCAATTTCTGTCTTCAAACGTTCTTGATAAACTGAAAGGCCCTGCTTTCTCAATAAATACCTTACCAATCATTGTGAAGCTAAGTAACTACCTAAGATGTTTGTAAAGCAGAAATAGACAGAAAAGGCTAGTTGGATATGAAAAACACTGCTACAGTGTTAAATCTGAATCAACTCTAATGAAAAAGGAGAAGTATTAAAGAGTTCACATGAGCGTTATGAATGAACTGGGCCTCATTTTTCTCAGTCATAAAAAAGGGATATGACATTTATGCTATATGCCACAAAACAGTATATTAAAAAGCAAGGGATTATTCTACTCAGCAGAGCACAAATACGTAAATGCAAGTTAAAGATAATAGCCTTACAGCTTGTGAGCTGCTCTGGTTAGTTGTTAATGCAAGAGAAAAAAGCCAATCCTGGCAAAATGAGCAGACACATACTAAGCAGAAACTTCTAATGCTGTTAAATATAAACTCTCTTAACTCTAGGGCTGTTTCTTCTTCCTTACAAAAAGACATGGCTTAATAAGTATTAATGAAGAAATAACACAATATCTTAAGGTTCACCTCCGGCCCTCCAGATGCCTGTAAACTGAACAACCAATGATTTGGAAAAGGAAGCTCTGTCTGACATCTTTACTTGGCTTGGACAACGTTGGCAGCAAAATTAAGGTTTACCTTCACTGAGAAATGAAAAACTACTGATGCTGAGAAAAACTGGGAATTCCGGCCCTCATAAACTTGAAATGCAGAGCAAATATAAATGCAACAGTTATGAAGAATAACAGACTGTTTAGAGGTGATGACTGCAGTTCTGGTTTAAAATTATAAGGTACAGTTAATGTACTGCTGTATTGAATCATACATTTGTGACAAGGTTAATGTAAAAATATTTGAGGCAAATTAAGAGAATCAAAACATTGGTAAGACAAACTCTTGTTAATAAAAAGTGTATTAGAACTCTTAATGAAGGAGGAAGAAAGCTGCAAAGGCTGAAAAGTTTGTCTACAGAAGCATCCCATGGAGAGAAAAGTTGTGATAGATCATCCTCCTGCACTCAATCTTAAGCAAAAGCAGCAAGGTATTTGCCTTCGGGATGTGATACGACATTAAAGTCATATCTACCTAATCGAAAACTACTGCTAAAACAGATGGCCCAGCTTCTCCCCTTTTAGCAGTTCTGTGAAAAATCACTTGCCTGTGTGTTTATGGCTCTCTGTCCTTAGGCCAAGCCTGGTGTTCATTTTACCCTGTGGGGAGCTGGTTGACAGAGCCAGATGAACTTAAAACTATGGTTAATTTTCTGTTGCCTATCTCCCCAGACCAGTTCATCACAGTATCAGACAAACACCAAAGCTGGCCCAAGTGAAGCAGTGAGAACACACTGCCAGAGAAGGGATGAAATGACCCTTTCAGAAGCAGCTAAGTGTTAATTCAGCTTAGCTGTAACACCAACCAACACTTAACAGGACTGCAGGAGAAATCCAGTTTTGATTCATTTTTCAGGGTCTGAGAAAAAAAGCTGAAGCAAACAGAAAAGGCTGAGAATATGTGTGAACAGTTTATAAGGTGAAGTGTCAATGAAAAGAGGAGATGGGTAAATGGAGACTAAAAATGCTGCTGTAAAGACCACAGAAAACCAAAGAGGTAAGAAACCTCAAGAGCTGTCAGTAAACCTGCAACACTGACTTTATGTTACTAGTCTTTCCCAAGTGATCAGCAACTTTGAGTTTGAATAACAACTTCTGAGGATAACCAGCACCCCCATAACCAAATCCTAAGGGTGAGGCTTCACAAGATAACCGAGCCAATCTAAAAGCTTAGTAGCAGTGAAAGAGATAGTCACATGCTTCCTTTCCTGCCACTTCATCCGCCTCCTTCTTTCATTGTCTAAGCTGCTGCTGAGTCAGGTCAGTTCCCTGAACCGTCAGGAAAGAAAAAAAATGGAATTATTTTGTTCATTGCTTAGTGAGAAAAATTGACTTACCAATGGCTGTGTGTTACTAAGGGCTGTGTGAACAGGCACAAAGGAGAGAATCACACAAGTGGGGAAGAAAAAGAGGGTGAAATTCAGATACTGTCCCTTTGGAAGCAGCAAGTTGTCAGCATGACTCAGTGGTCTCATTAACACTCATCTAATAATATATGCTAACTGGGTGACAGAAGAACATACAAGTTACATCATACTTTAGACACTTCTCTCTGTTTTTACCTTCCCTGAAACATTTACATTTGAAAACTTGCTTAAGAAACATTAACTGCTGGATATCTTGGATAAAAACAAAACTGAGAACATTTCCCATTTCAATAAGCAATGGTCTTATAGATGGAGAGTGTTTCCTTCAGAAGCCACACCGAAGCATGTTCCTTGCTGCTCAGAACCAAAGAGTGAAATCTCTACTTTTCCACAGCACAGCATGTAGACTCTTAAATCCTTAAATGTTAAGCTTCCATTTTTCAATCATTACACTCCAGGAAATGCACAAATGTACAAAATGACCCCAATGCTTTCTGTGCTCTTTCAAATATTTAATAAAAGCTTTATAATATACAAGGAACAAAAAAGCATTTTTACACAGAACATTTGTAGGCCAGCTTGGCCCTTCAGTTTGCAGCTTTTCTCGTCTGTTCTCACTGTGATCTCAGAAACATTTATTATTATTTATGAACTGCTTCCTTTTTCCTTTGCTCGACTGCATCACTGCACGCCAGTGTACAGTTTCTAAAGCTTAATGTGAAGGCAGGTCTCAAAGACAAAAAGTCTACAGGTGCAAAAATATCTAGGTCACATTACTAGGAGATTCCAATGAGCACAAGTTAGAATTCACTTGCTATTTCTTCCATCCCATTCAAGTAAAGTGTTGCAGGGCAAAGATACAAACCTAAGGCATTCACTGAATGTTACCATCTTTATTTAACACACGCAAATGTGCATCCCATGGGGATGCAGAAGAGTCAACAGCCTGCTATTCAAATCTTGCATCAGTCTAAATATCACATTACAACTCAACCAACTGGGCCAGCATTACTCAAAATTACTTTTGATAGTAGCAGTACAACATAGGACTACAAAGTCCATTGTTGTGGACGCACACTGAGCAATTATGTAGAGATACCGACACATCTGCACATATTTATAATGATGACAATTACAGCTTTTTGTAGGACTATGATGTCATGATATGACCACATCTATTCAGGCTTATTGACTTGATATTTTGTATGACAAACGGTACTTTCAGAATCTGGTTGCTCTTGAAATGTTTAGGAAAACAAATGAGTTTTTTTAGAAGTCCATATAAGGAATACTTTTTATTACAAGCAGTATTTATTTTCTTCTAAGATATGGCAGTTCAATCCCAATAGCCTACTGAGAGTCATGTACGCATGCACAAAACCAGATAGAACCATGGCATTAAATCCTTTACAGTCAAGAAAATTGTTTATTTAATCATATTTAAAAAAACACTGGTGGGACTTGCCATCAATTGGCAACAGCAATCAAATATATGGATCAATTTAACTTACACAACATTCATCTGTGTGACAGTCATTCCCCTGACAATGCCTTTGCTGTTACTTTTGTGGAATGAAATCAGAGTAGAAATTTATATGGAAAAAAATGGTGAACAACAAAAGACCAGTTGCAAGTTACATTTTTATGTATGCTGATGTTATTTTAGAACATCTGTTATGGACAATGCACAATGGATCCTTTAAATCACCAAGCTTCAGTACTTTTGTACTCTGATCCCAAATCAAAACACCCCAAGAAAACCAAATGGAACAGAAAGAGCCTTCTAGCCTCAAGTTTACATTTGGGAAATACTCACCAAAGGTTTACTCCAGATTACATTCTGGACACTACACTAATCTCTACAAGGTGATGCAAACTGAAGCAGCAATGTAACATTGGGAAAGATAGGCCTCTATTAATGAAATAAATTAATAATGTGCATGGATAGCTACAACAGAAAGTCAATCAGAAACACAAACACAAGGGCTACTCAACAAATATTTCACTCTCTCAATCGTTTAAATACTGTCCCAGACAGCTAAGCTATTTGTGTTGGTTTTCTAAAGAAAATAATTTGCAATGTCAACTTTTTCCACACTAATCAACTTCAATAGTGGCAGACTAATGTTATCCACAAAAAGAAAATAACATGCTTAATTTTTTAAATAAAAATAGCAATTGATTTATTAGGAAAACATCCAGCCATTGCCCTAGGATAACTCATAGTAATTAAACTATATTGTCATATACCTCACTTCACTGCTACCTCCAATAATAAATGTTGACTAATTAACAACAAACCCCTTTGACTGCATGCACATTAATGGTGACATTTTCAAAGGCAGCAGCGGCAGTTTAGAATGACTGTTCTTTGATAGGTACGAAGAGTGTACAGCAAAGGACCTCACTACTTAACAACCTCTCCTTACATACCTAATCTCGTCAATACAATACCTTCGCACACACTGGGAACCAAAGAAGTGCCAGACACACACCCAACCGTGGAAGAAGAGAGTTAAAAACCCCAACTTGTCCCTAGGGGAAGCGTGGTATCCTTACCAGGTATCAGCATCCACAAAGTTAATGGCTTTGTTCCTCTCTTTTCTACATGAAAGCACATTTTTTACACCCTTCCGTTGCTGCCTTGTGTCTGCCTTTGAATTCCTTAACCATCTTTCAAATTGTTATTGCACCAAATGTAAATATTTGTTTATTTTCTTAGGTTCCTTTTTTTTTTTTAATTATTTTTTCCTGGTAATTTCTCTCTTTAATTTTTACTCTGACATCTGAGGTTTACAACATCATTTACACAGTTGGGTATTATGACCATCTCTGCTTTTTTTATATGCAGACCAATACATAAGCCACAACCTCTCTCTGAAGTAACCTGTAACAGTATTATCTTTTTAAAAGACACTTTCTGCCATGTTTCCCAGTGCTTTGGCTTAGACTTAAAAACTCTTTGACACACATGCCATGCTCCCTGAATTTCTAAAGTTCATCTAGTATATATATGGCACACCCATAAACAAGTAATATATCACTTCCCTAAGTGCTGGTGTGTACTCCATTTGGCAGCTTTTTGGGTGCCCCAAAAAGGTAGTACAAACAAAAAGAGCCAAAGCCATTTCTCATGTAAAAACTGGGAAAAAATATCCAAGAAGAGGAAAGGAGAGAAGAGGACAGGAAAGGAGAGAGGAGGAAAGGAAAGGAGAGGAAAGGAAAGGACATAGCAACCAACTTTGTAGTTTTAACTGTTCAGCTAAAGAGTCACTTCAAGAGGCCCAGAGCTAAGTTTTAACAGGTTCAAAAATCAGGCCCCAAAATGAAGTGAAAATTGTACTCTCTTCATCGCAGGAATTGTAAGGAAAGAAATAGGCAACGGTCATGAAAAGGAACTGAAAGCAAGAAGGGAGATAATAAGGTAATGAAGGAAGAGTGCTACAGAATAGAATTAAAACCAAACAAAACAAAATTCTGACATCAAGTAAATACACGCTGATTATAAAGGACCACAAAGTCCTGGGAAAATTACTCTCAGACACAGTGTTGGTGTTATAAAACCCAAAATGTTACAATGCCACCTCTCAGCCTGTTTTTGAAGTAATTTGTGTTCTCCAGGCTGGAAGGTGGTGGTATCTGGAGTGACTACAGGGAATAGCTTCTCCCAGAAGACACTGGTAATTCTCACTCTTTGTCTTACATTGCATGTGTTATATGTTACACGTGTTTTCATAATTAATTCCCATTTTAAGAAAATAAATTTACAACACTAGTGCCTAATCTGGGAAACTACTTTTAAAAACAATTATTTTATTCAAATTCTGCTGTTTGGCATACTGCTGGGTGCATAACACCTTGTATTTTTCGAAACAATAAGTTAATGTAGTCTGGTCAAGACCAAAAACAAAAGACGATGGCTACAATTGCCTGGGAGAAGTGCTTTACAGAAGCAATGATTTAACCAGAAAAGGGGTGTCTATTGGCTTCTAATATAGCATATTTTCTGTCAAAATTTGTCAAAATCTTGACACTTGGTCTGATGTTTAGGATCTAGAGAAAAGCAGTCAGACTTACAAGTGAGAGGAATCCTATCTCCTACAGAAAACAGAAACATCGACAGAAAATGCCAGTATGGTACGTGCGCCTTCAGCACTACTGGCATCCTGGTTCCCCTATCTCAAAAAGTTTATATTAGGTACAAAGAAGGCCAACTAGGATCCATCAAGAGCTACTGAAAAGAAAGGGGTAACCCCCCAGGGTTCAAGAAGGCCTATGCTGAAAATTTATGAGAGCATGAGAATATTCATCCCCGCGTGCTCGCCCTCTTCTCCTGTTCTTCCCCAGGGATCCACTCTGGCCATGGTGGGAAACAGGCTACTGCACGAACCGAAACTTTGGTCTAACTTAGTATGCCATTCTCATGTTCATCAGTGATCTCTGAAAAAATCAAACTAAATGTTTCAAAGTTAAGTTGTGACATCCAATTTCAAAAATTTGAACTTTGAATCATCTGTGGGAAAACAATCATGCGTTGAAACACACAGAGTGGAACTGGAGAAGAGAAGGTATCTTTATCCATCAGTCACACGCAATTTACGATATACAGATTTTGAAACAAATAAAAAGGCCATATTCTCTTAGATTAATATAAATGGTGGATCTCTTCTTCCACCATACTGGATTTTTGCCTTAATCTAAATCAGTTAGTTCACTTGATAAGCAAAAACTGTGGCATGTGAATGTAAGGAAGGCTTTAGACATTTAGATTAGTGGACTAAGTTGCTTTACTGCTTGCTAATCATTCACTGTTTCTCATTAGTCATTCAGTACTATTTTTAGATAAATTGTTTGGAAATAGTTGCTTCTTGTTCAGTTTTTATTATAGAAATCAAATTAAACAAGACAAAAATTTATTAAAACAAAACAAAAAAGGAAATTACACAGTTGATGTTGAAATAATAAAAAATAAATAAAACAAGGTCATTTGATAATTTCAGAAGCAAGCCCAACCACTGGCTTCTTACTAGCATCACACAGTGCAATCAAAACCTCTTGTCAAAACCCAGCAATAACTAGCTTGAGTTTATGCTCAGAATTTATGTCTGCTGTGGTTATTTTTTTTTTTTAAGTCTTTACCTCTTGTGTTTATGTGTACATTATTTTAAATTCATTTATAATTTTTAAGCAACATAATGGTACACAGAAAACCCTTGAGGGGCTAACTTCCAACTGCCATTCACAGAGGCAGTTAAAGAAAGTAAGTCAGAAATACACCCAAGATATTTACCTTAGGACAACCAAATTTTTTAAGGCATCACATAAATGCAACAAACTGCATTTCTATGAAAATTCAGATTTTTCTGGATACTACTATGAAAATATATTGTAAAGCTAAGGGAGTTTGAAGTATTACTATGGGTAGAACTCAAATTAATTCAGGGGTTTTTTTTAAAGCTATTTCTTCATATTTTTATCTAAATATACTGCATATCCATTTATAAAAAATTTAGTGATGAAATGAAAATAGAAACAAGATCAAGTAACAGATATGCTTACTAGACAACAAGAGAGTTGGGATTAATTCAAAAGGTGGAAAAAACCAACAATGAATAAATTTTTGTATGTACTTACATATTTAAAATGCTGCTAAGGTTTCCTTACAGAATGAAAAACATCAATAGAAAATACAGAATGAAAAAAACCTCTCTTTCACACCGCATTCATTTGCCCAGTATCATAAAACACCTTTAGGTAAAAGTAGCGTACTGTTTTTTCTGGTTTGAAGAAAGACTCCATTCCTGTATCACACAGTCTCTGTAGTTAGTTTATAACTATGCAGCAAAAGCTTCAGGAACTGTGTGGTAAAAAGGAACGCATAGCCATATTGGTAGTGAGTTGCAATCGTAAGTTACTTAAATATCCGTATGCATGTGAAGTACAAATATTTTTGCATTGGTTTAGTTACATCAGTAAGGTACTAGCAAATGATAATGGCACAAGAATGCCCATTGCTATTATAAAATTTATTCACAAACTAAAATTAAATAAAAGTATCATCATAAAGACAATCCTAACTTAGGAGTGGAGGTAAACTGCGTAACACATTCTGATTAAGTGTACACTCTTAGACTATTAGTTTTCCACAAGTACATGAGCAATCCGATTTTCTTGACACCTATTTTTCACAGAAGATTAGTTGCAGGTACTTGTAAATTTCACTTTTTGCATTCAAAACAGCTTAATATTTATATGACAAATACCATACCTGTACCTAACCAGGAAACAAAAGTACTATGCAATGTACCCTGTAAAAGTCATAGTTTATTGTAATTCCCATTACAAACGGTGAGGAGAAAAACCACAGCAAATTCATTCCAATAAATGGATGGAATTACTTTAAAACAAATAACTTCAAATTAAAAAAATGTGCAAGAGGAAATTACAATGATCATACCTATTTTATGAGCAGAAAAGACTAATCTTCTTGGATACAATTATCACTTAAATGAGTCATTTGCTCAGACTCTTTTCTGATATACATTCATAATAATTCACATCTGTTGCTTCATCACAGACATAATCAAAAGACAAAGATTGTTGAAGTTGTTTCCCCCGAATCACTAATTGTATGTTTCACAGAGCAGGTTTTCCAAATTTAGTATGAAAAGGACACAATCAGATTACAGAATAACCTGTAGAAAAATCCTTCATATCAGTTTATTGAAAAAGCTGAAACTCTATTTTAAAATAAGCTTCAGGATGTGTGCATGGGAGTTGCTGTTATTTAGGTACTCTCTCAGTAAAGGCAACAGCCTTTAACTTTTATATACTGCACTGGTCAACAACTGCATTTTCACGTTATCAGGTTTGCTGAGCAATACCACAACACTGTAATGTCCAGGTTACACATCTGATGTAACATTTTTCTGAAAATGTGTCAACTGCAATTCATAAACATCCCTACTCGCCAAGTTCAATAGCTTTTACAACACTTACAAAATTCTAACACATCAGAAAAACTTACTGAAGAAACCATCTACAGATACCAATCAATTGTATAGGGCCAAAAGACTAAACTTTTCACTCTGATGTAAGTGTACTCCCTAAATGAGTATCTTCTAAACACGAAACTGTAATTCTTCCAATGACTGCTTTATATCTAAAAATATCACTGCTGAATGCTGCAATTACATTTCTCAGCTGGAGACATCTTTCTACATTATTTTCTTGAATGCATAAGATCCAGGCTCAACAGAGTGCTAATCAGCTGCACTAAACTCTAAATGTGATCTAATTAACTAGAAAACTACTCAGATTTGATTGGTGGGTTTTTTTGGTTTGCTTTTAAATCCAAGCATATCTTAATCACCTTGCCTGCCCTCCAAAGAAAGTAGTCATGAAAGAAGACAAGATGTTCAGAGGAAAAAAAAAAACCCTATCATTACAAAATATCCTTAGGTCCTGACATCATCTACTTACTCTCAAAATAGCATGCTTGCCCAGTAATTTCTTATGGATTCTGACTTTAAAATTTCTAACCTTAAAACTGTTCAAAGGTAAGAATGACCTACAGTGTATATTCTGGTCACAGTGCAAGCCCTAACCATTTGAACCACGCCTTACAGTTAGTCTGAAATGAACTGGGGAAGCAGCTCCTTGCCCTCAATTCAGCTTGGTGAACAATTCTGAGACTCCCGTAAAGCTTGGTTCTCTTCGCACTAGACAGTTCATCGCACATACTATGCAGCCCTATTTGAACTGGGTGTGTTCTTTCTTTTGCGGAGCAGGTTAGGAGAGATGTAGGCATCAAAAGTTGTTTTTCCTTCCTAGATTAGCAACAACTATCCGTTAGGCCAAATCTCTTCTTCTGCCTCCTCCAAAATTCTTAACGTTTAACAGAGCTCGTAGGAAAGAAGGATGGACACAGCATGACCTCATGAGTAATCTTGCCACTAACTGATTCTTTTCTCTGTCATATCAAAAGTATTCATAACAATATATAAGCTACTAAATTGAACATATGCCATATCTTTTTTTACTCACCTACGCAGTTATCACAAAGGCTGCAATGTGAGGCACGAGGTGGGCGGAAAATCTTGCAAGTAAAACAGTATTTTAGTTTCACTGTCTGTCCATTGATGATCACTTCTTTTGTTCTGGGAGGGGGGCGGTATCCTCCTGAACTGGAGCCATTTGCAATATCTAAACATGGAAATACAACGCATTAAATTTTTCACATGAGGTATGGTGTATGCACAGAACTGTCCCTGATGGCAATTTATAGCAAGTTTCAAATTTATATTAACACACTTAAAATAAACAACTTTTTTCCCTTCTCATTCCCCTAAAATAACACGTAGCAAAAAGATAATTAATTACAAATAGCATTCATAGCCAATCAATCTGAATTAAAAAAAATACACCCAAACCCAATTCTCAAATGCTAACAGCTACCTTGATCCCAAAACTCTTACACTCTCATATACCCTAATAGGTCATAGAGAATTCATTAAAGACAACTATGACTACTGGTGCAGGATGGTAAAACCTGGACAAGTTATCTTTTGGATTTTCCTGACTTTTTTAGAATTCCTGTAATAACAAATAGTCTCTCTACAAGTGCTGCAGCAATTCTACAATCTAATATCGAATCTGCACATTTACTTAAGCAGCTCTGTCATTAGAGCTTGGCATATGGTAGAAATAAGATCAATCATCACTTTGAGGTCTCTGAAGTGCTGTGATACAATGGAGCACATTCAAAATAGTATTTCACAGCTCTTGCTGTTTCAAAGGTTGAAAATCTAACTCCCAGTGTTACTTTTACACATCTTGAAGTTTGTTTGTTGCATAAAAATGGTTTCCAACTACCTCATTTGGTACAAGTGGTGGGGGTTTGGGTTTTGTTTGCTTGCTTTTGTCTTATTTTAGGACATCAGCATTCATTTTTCCAGCAACTAAAGGACTGATTAGGCTAAATCACTAAAGTTCAGTTTTGTCCTTTAAATGCTCCCAAGCTGAGCTATACTCTGAAAGTTGAACATGTAAAAGTGGTACCTTTTTCTCAGTTTATCTGTTCCTGTGTAAGCACAATCAAATCAAACCACAGAAGTGAAAAAAACCTAAATTATTACTCTTGGACAGGCAGAACAGAAGAACAATAGAAAAGTAAAATAAATTATTTTCCAATGTATGAACGAAACTACATTTTGAAGTCACAGTCACCTGCACAACTGTGTTTTAAGTTGTCCCCCTCACTTTCCTGTTGGACAAGCATGGGGCTGGATGACAGGTTACTAAAAGAAACGTCACCCACAATGACAATTTCTGCCAGGTCTGCAGACATATTTACACAGCCTACAAACTACACATTTTCCAAGAGGGCAACTAGAAAGCCTCCTACCTAGCAAGGTATTCAAATTAGTGACAGCAGAGCTGTGCTAGCAAAGGTGTAATTATACAATATGCTAGATTTGGCAGCAAATCTAACTTAAGAAGTACCCATCTGCAACATGCTCACCCGCATGCATCAATAAAAGTATTGGTGGGACACCACTGTAAACTTGACCATTGAAACAAATAGACTTCAGAAAACTCTCTTGGAGAAGAAGGTGGAAGGAGGGGAGCAATAGCTGAGAATGATGGAGTCAGGGTGTGAAGCTCCTAAGCATCCCTTATGAGAATGAAGTGGTGAATACTGAAGAAACAGCAGCTTAGAAGCAGCCTACTAGACCCTGATGAGGTACAGACATTTGCTCGCGTTGGATCTAAACCAACCCCTGCAATGCTCCTGGGATGCTGAGCCAGGTCCTACGATCTGCTCGTGGAGGTACGGATTACTGTGTGGCTCCCAGAACAATCAAGAATACTGATTTTGATCTCAAGGCCAATACTACTTGACACAGTATTTTTTATTAAATAAGTATTGCATTACAAGCTATTGGTGTATTTACATGCTGAAGCAAAACTAGACAATGAAAGTTGTTTAATGTGCAATGTGGACATTATCTCAAGTTCCCTATTTTTTTGTTTTTACAGTTATGTTATTCAAAAGAAATTCATTAATTAAATGATTGTGATTTTAAAGCACTCTAGCAGATACAGGAATTTGATGAGGTCAATAGAAATAATTTAATTTCTTCAGGTTAAAAAAAGTAAAAAACTTTTTTTTATTTGCTTGCCTAACAGTTTATTTGTCCTCATGACACACCAGTTTAAGTAATTTTTGAGTTTTGCATTCTAATTCAGAACTAAGCTGAAAAGATGTTCTTTTAGGGCATAGCACAACTGTGCTTATACTATTTAAAGCTTTACAGAGACATGGATGATTCCTAAATCCAGAAAACTGGGAGGAATTTCTTATAATTCAGAGATTACATTTAAAAAGCTTCCATATTTACAATGAAAACTTCTTTTCTGTAGAACAAGTCATCATAGGCTGCATGAAATGCTGAAATAAATAACTTGTAGTACTAGTACAGATCTACGTAAGACAATACTTTTTAGGGGAGAAAAATGCCATAGTAAGTTTTTGTTATTAAAAATCCCCTACAGCTGACTTTCAGTTAATATCACTGAAAAAGATAAATATATTTTAATACACTGTACTTTCGGTGACATCATCACCAGCAGGCTTGTAATATTCTTAGCCCTTCTATAAATCCATGGGCCTTACAAAACACAGTGTTATGCCCATTTCTGACCATAGTCTGGTCAAGATAGACTGAAACTGAACAAAGATGCAGGTCATTAGCCCTAATTAGCTTTTTATCCAATAATGCATTTAACCTGTGCACGCGTAACATGTTCATTAATAAACCAATGATTTCCATTTGATACTCACACACAAATTTAGGTGCATAATTATCAAAAATACTAATGAAGCCTGAATTTTATATAGGTGTAGCTTTCTTATACTGCTAGAAATGCTGAGGCATTGAATTTTCTAAAACATCACTAATATTTCAGATTTTCTTCTTTTACAGAATCTTTTTATTCCTGAATTTGTACATAATCATTGAAAGGAAATGACTTAAACCAGTCAAGGTGAATTGTTTAGAAGAAAAACGCTTTTTTCTAATGAAACATTTACACATAAAAAATGCACATTGACTAAAACCAGTATTTCCCCACCTTTCAAGAAGTTCAAAAAGTGCACTGTATCTATTTTATTTTAAAGCGGGCTCTGGCAGAATCTCAAAGGCAACTTCCCTCTTCTCTGGTGGAGAAGGGAGACTACTGGCCAGCCCATTTTACTTACAATGCTGGTTTTCTAAGAGGATTTCCTTCCAAACCTTTGCAGGGAAGTTCAAGTTCACAGGGACAGCAAATCCTAGCTCTCTGCGGAAAAGTAATCTCGAAATCCAAGGGTGAAAGCTGATGCAAATGAAATTAATGAAAACAGTCTTGCTGACTTTCCATGGAGTCAGGATTTTACGCACAATCCTAAATTGCATAATCAAACCCGAAAGTCCCAGTCTTTCTGTTTATTAACAATTTTTTTCTCGAAACAAGCAACAGGGCAAGGTCAAATGTGCTTGGATTTAATCAGATTTATCTAACCTAAATGTGTTAAACATGTCCTGGTCTCACAGTGATTTTTCAGACTTCAACTGGACTGCTCAAACTTGGGTTCTAACACAGTTAAATCTTTTAATATCTTTATATCTTTTAATATATGCAGTCCCTTTAAGGCATAATAAGATTAACCTTTACAGAATCGCCTTCCCCAAATAAACCTCCGTTTAACCACTACTTTTTACATTTTTCTCTTCTAATCTGTTACTGATGTAGTAATGCAAGTTATTTTACAAAAAGGTTAAGATTTTCTCACTAATGGGATTGCCTTTCATCCTTTCTGCTCTGACACATTTTATAACTTCTCTAGCAGTGTTAAATGTTCATGCACTAGATGGGGCTCCAGCATTTTTATACCCTATTAGAAAAACCCCAAACACAATTCATATCCTTGCAGGACCAAGGTACTTAAACTGCTGCAAGAAAGTCACTCCAAGTATTTAATGGAGATACAACACAGTCTAGCAACCTTCTAACGTGACAGCAAACTCCACTTAGATCTCTCAAATTATTATGCTTAAAACAAATGGGAGGTGCTGTTTAGATGAGACAGAGAGGCTGGAATTTTGTATACATATCACCAGGATTCTCCCGCTCAATCAAGCATTCGCTTTTTTGGTCAATTTCCCTAAGATCCTAGGACAAACAGTTTCTAGAAGGTCTCTCCGTGTTGTCTCTACACAAACTTAACAACCACGTTATGCAAGGCTTGCCGTCAACTTTAAAGGGTCACAATTTTAATCTTCAAACAATATAATCAGAAAAGTTAGTAACTTGAAGTAGTTGTAATGTTTCCTGCTAAGAAAAACAGATAATGCAATGAAAAAAATCTTTATGTATGACCTATAACATCTGAAGAACAAAAAATCCAAACAAACAAAAAAAAACCCCTGCAAAAATGCAAACCCCCTCTAAGAAATGTCTTCCTCTGTATTTAACCACTTAAATCTAAGCTACATGCTTAACAACAGTGGGCTACAAGAAGAAAGAGGTTTTTTGTTTTGTTTTGTTTTTAGGGAAAAGAACTTAATCAAATAACATTTTCTTGTTTCCAGACGGTGATCTCAGGGACAAACAATACTGGGAACCTAGCTTAGACTGAAACCAGCAGCTGTTAACTGCATTCTTCACATAATTCTTCATCTGATAGCCAACAAGAGATACCAACCAAATATCGTTCCTGACTTTAGATAAAAGACTTACTGCCTCAATTTCAGAAAAACCTATGTATTATTTTCTTAAGAGTAGAATTGCATCATTGTCTTGAAGTCTAAAACTTCATGTGAAAGGTATTCTCACTCCCAGAAAGAAATGTAATCTTTAGTGATCTTAGTGATGTTTCTTTAGTGCGGGAAAGAAACAGAGAGAGTAAGAGAGTAAGAGCTTTCTGAAAGACTTACCTGATGCACAAAGTAATTTCACTATATTTATTTTAAGAATGTTGTTTAAAGCATGCAATATCAGGTATGACTATTAGCCTATCAAACTGGTATCCCACCTTTGGAGAGAAAGCAAAACATACCCACATTGTACCCACAAGCTGTATGTATTTGCTCAGGCTATTGTCAATTCTATGAAATGCCTATGCTGCGGCATAGATTTAATTTTATAAGGCTCTAAGGAAATTGAATTCTGCATTTCAAAACAAATGAAAGACAGGCGTGGAACTATGGAGAAGTCTCAAATGTTATCTTGAGCATCAATGAAAATTAGAGAGCCGAGACAAAAACAACTTCCAGAGATGGTGTGCTGCTGTGGCTAATACACTGAGTTCAGGGCTTTGGAAAAGGCAAAAGAAAGCAAGCAAAAACCTGTGAACTGGCCTGACCTCATTGTACAGAATAAATTAGGAAGATATACATGAAGAAAAATCCCAAGCATTTCCTTGCTATAGATGGGTCTTTTTAAGGCTGGAAGGATACATTACCATGATCATCTTTTTATTTATCTGCATCACCTATCCAATGCAAAAAATACCAATATTGTGGAATAATTGTTAATCTTGTATGCACCAAATGGACAAACACTTTCCCATCTGTGAAACCCATTCTGCTGGGTTTGGTTATCCTTTTAAGCCCACATATTTAGAAATCTATTATCCTATAAACATTTTTCCGCCTGAGGTGACTTCACACTAAACTAACTACAAGAGACATATCATAACTGCAAAGAGGTTAACAAAATAAGGCTGCTCCTAGTTTTCGTATTCCCATAGAAACAACAGCCCCTCTCAATATAGTATTTTGTGTGATCACAAAAAACATGCTTATATGCACCATGAAAAGGATGCAACTACCATTGAAGTTGCTCTGGAAAAAATGACTTTTCAATTTCATGAAAGTTATAATAAAGGTAAAAATACTACATCAACAAGTTTAATTTCCCATTTAGGGGAGGGGGGGAAAAAAAAGGTCCTGTTGCATTTGACTGAGATTATAGCACTTTTATAGCAAATAACCCTACGTCATCTTCAGTGATTTTGCATTATACAAGCCTCCTGCATCTAGTTGCTTTTGTTCTATTATCTTATATGAAAAAATACTAGAGTATTTTAAGACCTATGCTCCTCCTTCCCTCTCTTAGGCCAAACACATATATTTCTTATACGTCATGTTTTCTAGACTTCTCTGTTTTGCTGCCTTCCTCTTGAGTTTCCACACTGTGCTGGTTTTGGCTGGAGTAGAGTTAATTTTCTTCAAAGTAGCTAGTATAGGGCTCCATTTTGGATTTGTGCCGAAAACAGTGTTGATAACACAGGGATGTTTCAGTTATTGCTGAGCAGTGCTTACACAGAGTCAAGGCCTTTTCTGCCTCTCACCCCACCCCACCAGCGAGGAGGCTGGGGGTGCACAAGAAGCTGGGAGGGGGCACAGCCAGGACAGCTGACCCCAGCTGACCAAAGGGATATTCCACACCATATGATGTCATGCTCAGCATATAAAGCTGGGGGAAGAAGAAGAAGAAAGGGAGGGATGTTCGCCATGATGGCATTTGTCTTCCCAAGTCACCATTACGCATGATGGAGCCCTGCTTTCCTGGAGATGGCTGAACACCTGCCTGCCAATGGGAAGCAGTGAATGAATTCCTTGTTTTGCTTTGCTTGCGTGTGCGGCTTTTGCTTTACTTATTAAACTGCCTTTATCTCAACCCACGAGTTTTCTCACTTTTACTCTTCCAATTCTCTCCCCCATCACACCGGCGGGGAGTGAGCGAGCGGCTGTGGGGGGCTTAGTTGCTGGCTGGGGTTAAACCATGACACACACATGGTGTCAAAAACTGGACAGTGAACTGACGCTCATTATCACTAGGTATTGCAGAATGTCGCTTCTCCTGGTTTATGTAATGACTCTTTTTCTAACGCATCCCAAAAAGAATTTCCGCTTTTTGTCATGATATCACAATGCTGTTTGTGGATAATACTCAAGTCCCTTTTTACTGTACCATTCACTACTGAGCCCCCTTTTTGTTAGTATTTGATTTCCATTTTTAATCATGCATTTTGTATTTGTTCCCTAAATTTGCTACAATTATTTAGAGTATATATATAAAAAAAAAAAAATACTGAGCCAAGTGCTTGCAAATTCCCCCAACTCAGCATCAACTTCAGAGTTAAGCATATTCCCTTTCTTGAGCCCACAATCAGTTTCTGCAAGATCCTACTTGATCACTTACTGCTTGCCAGTAGAGCATCTTTCCAGAAAGTTGCTCATTGACTTTGTGGTAATTTCATCTAGACTTTATTTCCAAAATTTATATAGAAAGAATCCTACGCAGGACAGTATCAAGAGCTCTATTACAGTCAAAATTTAGCACATCTGCTTCTTCCTTTCCACCAAGACAGTTACTCTTTCAAGGAAGGACATCAGTTTGGTTACACTTGATTTGCTCTTGAAATACTTTGTTGCTTGTTTTAAGTCCTAAATGGCCATAAACCCCACCCCCCGCCAGCCCCAATTCTTACAATTTGATCATTTAGTGTTTGCTCCATGTCTTTCTAGACAGAGAATAGTTTCTAGCGATAGAATAGACAGATTTCTATTAGAGTAGAATATTAGACAGACATAGATACAGTATAGTAGATTGACAGATTTTTCTTTTTAACTACTACTACTTTCCCTCTTCTGACCTGCACTTCCTATCAGCTGGCAAGAAGTGTGCAAGTTCTCTTCTGAGATCAAAGCTGAGTGTTGAATCCTTCAGGTTGCCCTCTGTTATTTCTCATTTCCCAATTAGACAGCATGCCTTCAGCTTCTCTTTCTTCCTCTGGCCTCCAGCAGAACCTGTCCTGTTATCTTCTACTGTTCCTTGCTGGTTTTAACTGACTTTATTCCCCTTTTGCCTTTCCGACACTTTCCCTATATGCTTGTTCCACCTCTTTATACTCACTTTTAGAAACTGTCTCCACTTCTGATACAAGTATCTTTTTGACGGCAATCTTCATAAAACTACAAATACAGACACAATGGCCTCTTACTACACTTCCCAACCTTCCTCTGTATGAGAATAACTTGATGATGTACTTTTAATATAGTATTTTTCAATAATAGAGGTCCCTTTAGCTTTGTGGACATTCTTTTTTTTTTTTTTTTTTGCAATTCCTTTCACTTTTTGTTTTGATATGAACACAGATGGCTGGGCTACTACCACCTCACCAAATCCCCAAGAAACAACTGCTTTCCTGTACCCTGGTGGCAGAAACAGCAGCATCACAGCTCTGTTAGTCTTCCATCTTCACCTGGAAAAAGGTGATGGCCTAGGTGGAAACATATTGCGTTGTCAGCACTCTGTTTCCCAAAAGTCACTTGAATGAATAGAGTACTGGCAGTTTCTTTAGAAGGTCTTGAGAACTGTTCTCCTTAATCAGCTCGTCCTATTCTATGCTTTCTGATGTACAAAAATATTTTAATAAGCTTTAAAAGAACTTCAAAATAGCATCCTTAAATCAGAATTCCTCCTCTTGGGACATAACAGTTTCTCACTGCATCTGCAATAATTTCTGTGAGGCTGCTTCCCAAAGAGACAGGTAGGGCAGAGAGAGTCTCAAGTATCTAAGAACAACGTGAGTAGAGTAAAAGCCACAGACTGGACATGTTACATGCACAAATTTTAGAAAAGAAACAATTTGGTAAAGGCATTATTTTTAGGTGATTTATCTGAAGACTCTCTTGCCTAGAAGTATATTACTGTTAACCTTGCACCCCATCTTTAGAAGGCACCTCCAGTTCAAAGGCACTGCAAGTTCCAAGGCAATCAAACCAGAATGACAGTTTTGGAGCATGTAGAAGTTTTCTTTTGAACTGCAGGAGCCATCCAGCTTTTCCTGTTGCACAGATGACAGTCCACTAGGATACATCTTTTTAGGGCACATTAAAAAAAATATATCTTAACAGTACAAAGATCAGCTCAGCAGTCTGAACCTATGAAGCAAGTCTTGTGCTACCATTTGTAAAAGTTTGTAAACACAAATTCTGAAACAGTCACACATGGAAACGTTTTGACTCTCCTAATCAACTTTTTAATACAATCTTTGTCTTTTTTCAGTATCCAATTTGTATTTTTCATTTTGCATTTAGCCAAAACTCTGTATCTGACAGACTCTTTCTTTAAGGAAAAAAATTATTACTGTCAGCTGCTTATTTAAAATAATTTCTTTCCTGACATAGATCAATGTTTCTTTGAACACAAGGTAAACAAGCAATTCCTTGAACAGGAGCCTGTGCCTGTATTTTGGACTAAAGCTGGTACCTTATTCTAGGTAAAGGATTCCTTGAAAGAAATAAATGAAACTAGACTGTAACACTTATTAGGAAAAGATGCCAAACGAATGTTTCATTATGTTTTTCCATATTTTAATGCTTAAAAAAAAAAAGATTTGGTGAGTTTTTGTAGCCTAAGCTATATACCTTATTTCTGAGGTTTTCAGATGCCTAAGCAAGATGATTCAACCACTTCTGAAACTCGGATGAAAAGCAAACATTTTAATACCTCTATCATATTAGAGAATTTGAAGAAAGGAGCTGAAACCTAGCACATGCTGTAGCCTTTGAGCTTAGCATGCAACTTTTTCTGCACAAATTTTGGCAGAAGAAAAGGGCAGGGGGGGCGGAGGTCACAGTTCAGATATCCTCAGCAGCAGCTTGTTAAGAGCTATAGAGTTAACTTCCAGATTTCTTTACTGCAGAGCACATGTTAACTCTGTTTATGAACAGATTATGAACCCTCCGTCACTCCAGAGAAACTAAGGATGTCATGTCCAGCAGAACTGGGTGTATTGCAGACTGCTGCCATCAAGCACTCAGGGCAAGGAACCTCGCTCTCCCTCCTACCATGTCCACAAGAAAGAGGAGGCACCTGCCCAACCCAGAGAAAGGAAAAGCTTTGAGGAAATCCCATCACAGAAACACAAGGTAAAAAGCCAAGTGCAAGGAAGGATCAGAAAAAGAGGAAGGAATGACAGACAACAAAAGATGCAACCAAGTGGGATCCGGATGAGAGCCATGGAGGCAGGGCTGAACAGAAGTATAGGAAAGACAGGGCAGAACTCAGGGTATATGTACCTAACAGACGCAATACAAATAAAAGGCAGAAAAGAGACCTAGAGTGGACTCTAAACACCAGAAAGCACAGGATGCTCCAGAAACAGGAACCAAAACCCAAAGAACTTTTTGGAACAAACTGCAGTAACTTGTTTCTGTGTAAAGGCCCTAATAACAAGTGCATTGCTATAGTGTGCTGCCTTCTGCCTTACCTGTCTAGGTTTTCATTACTGAAAGAACAACTTACGGCTCCTTTTGTTTTTTTTTTCCCCTTTATAACCACTGGATTATGGAAAATAATGCATCTAAGCCACTTTCTATGCCAATTAGCAAGCATTCAAAATACCGTACCCTTCAAACAGAGCCAAGAACAGACTCAGTTAATATTTATAGCCTGTTTATACGCCTGCTATTCTATAAGAATAGAGAATTAAACTACACGTCATAAAAACTCTAAAGTTACTATTACATCACGTCCATTTCAAAACCATAGATACAATTAAATATTGCATAAATGGATACTGGATTTAAAAACTAAGGAATTCATTTGCTGTGTTTAAATTGGGGAAAATCCTTTAATAAAATCATATTTAAAACACGATTTACAGAACGCTTAAGATTTCACCAAGTAGCTGGATATAGTGGTGAAAAATATCTGTCATAGCAAGATAACTAAATCCTAACATCTACTCTTCAACAACTCACTTGCAATCTCATTTAGCAGACCGTCATCGTTATCATCTTTATACATAATTACTAAAAAGGTAAATTTCCATTAGAAAGCTCACCTCTTTTACATAAAAATAATAGATTATACAAGTTTTTGTTCTGAGATTTTTTCCCCAATTGCACCATCATTATTACTAGTAGATAATCAGCAAGTAAATTTCAGTAGCAGCTTCATTAATGGATTTTAATTTCATTTTCTGCCTAAAGGACTCAAGAAATTCAAAGAAACAGACACAGAAATGCAAAAGTACCTACAGAGATGACAGGGAACATAGGACAGTACCTAGATAGATACTAGTATTCTTTTCAGCATCTTATCCTCCTTTCTGTGCCTTTCTCAAATGCAGGTGTGAAAACCTCCCACTGTTTGGGAAGATTTTATTTCATTAATTTTCAAACAGTTTAAGGAATTAGGACTATGATTTTTCTATAGCTGAACTATCAGCCACCAGTATAAGTGGCACAATTCAAAACAACATACCTGTCTCTCTCTTCTAAACTGATAACCATTTGTTTTTACTCAGCAAACTGTTCTCAGTAACAGAAGAAACAAGTATATCCTTACTTTAACCAGAGTTAAGATAACTTCCCTCAAATACTTTTTTCTTCATATACAATTATGCTCCAGCTTTTCCTTACAATGATCTCACATTATAGTAGGAAAAAATTATTCTCTCAATCATCAATACTTGTCCCATTACAGAGAATTAGAAACAAAACAGAACATCAGTGGTAAGAAGCCCAACGATTTGTCTGCAAATCTTGCTTCTAACCAACTTTGAAATCCTATCCTTAGCCAAAAATGGGTTTAAAGAAATTTGTTAATATAAAAAGTGAAAGAAAGATGTTTGGTCAACAGGCTCTTCCCTTCTCCTAGTTCTGGTTTAAATACGCTTCATGAGTGCAGACTTCCATACAGTGTCCTCCTGTGCTGCTCCAGCCTTTTCCTAATGCGAACATCTTCTGATTAGGTACAGCCGTGTCCCACACAATGCTGCTTTTCTGAGAAGGTAAAAGGCCAGCTAACACAAATGGGTTGGTTGTATGCATATAAGTAAGATGGTATGTGTCTTGTTCAGTAGAAATAGGTGATAATTTAAAAACAAGTTTGGTATTCATCTAACAAATGTTAAGCTTTCATTTTTAAATTACCTTTAAATGCCAAATTTGATAAAGGTGAAATTTAACGGAAACATACAACTTTTTTTTCTTAATTTAAACTTTTAAAAGTATCGTTCATGTTTTATTTTATTTAGACAGCAACACTGCTTCCTTTATTAAATGTCTTAAGTAACTCATATCAGGTATGATAAACGTCTACTTTTATTCTTTGGAAGCAGCTTAGATTCTGTTACTCATCATTAGGACAGCAGAGACCAGGATGATGACTGGCAAATTAAGACTACTTGTGCTTCACAAGAAGAGAAAAAAATAGGAGGGCTAGGATTGCTGGAGTGAAACATCTGCGAGAGGTCATGGTGGCAAACTTATGAAGTGTAAAGGTTCAACAGAAATTTAAGTTCTTCAAGTAAGTCTTATGAAAGGTGATTAAATTAGAAAAATATTCCTATGATTTCAAATATCTAATAAATAAATTTACCTTCCAATCATAAGACATTTTACTGGGAGGTCCAGTACTAAATAGGCAAAGAATGTCCACTGCTCCCCAAATATTGCATTCATAAAACCGAAGGAAAACACCATTTTAAAAAACACAGAATACTCGTGAGCCATCATGGTAATTACAGCAGTAATAGAACAGTTACACAGGAAGCTCTATTTCAAAATGAGTCCTTCTGGAAAACTCTAAATTTTAAACAATTGTTTATCTAAAAATTATAACACAATTTTATGATGTAAAGGGGCATTCCTTTTTGGCAACACTACGGAATATACCTGCCTGAATTCCATCCTTCTCCCACAAGTTATTCCTAGAGAGAGAATAACTTTTTTTGAGAAGAGTTAGGGGCAAAAAAAGAGAAAGGAGGAGGAAATTATAATTTTTCCCACATTTCCCCAAAGAGTTCTGAGATGCTTTCCCCCCCTCCACTCTCCATCCTTTCCTTCCCATCTATAAAAATAATACCATTACCCATTATTGCAACTTACACACTTCTATGCAGCACATTGCATACTCAGTATTTGATTCTGAAAAATGTTTGCAGTGACAGCACTGGCAAAAGCTAAAAAATAAGCTCTAAAATCAGTCTTCCTAAGAAATATGTTAAGTTTTCCAAACAACACAAATTTGAACTTTGGCATCTGTTTTCCACATATCTGGATTCTGTTAATATTAGGAATTCTTCTATTACACAAGCAACGACTGAAATTATTGTGTTTGAAGAGAATTCCAGTTCCTCAGTATAAACACATTCCATATCCATTTTTAATGTTTTTTTTTTTGGAGTGTACTGAGAATATAGCTTCACAATGCTTCTCCATTTCTGATTTAATTTCTTTATGGCATGTAAGGACAGGTTGACTGAAGATTTTCTTTTTAAATAATCCAGAGTGCCATATTGGAAAATAAGCAAACAGAAGAAATTTATATGAATTTAAATTCATCCATCTGGGATTGAGCTATCTGGGTCATCCAGGATCTAAGTTGTCTTCCCTGTATACTATGTACAGTATCGTCCTTGCCCAAGGCTAAGTCCTGACTGGCTAAATGTAACCTTCTTCCTGTCATGACAATGACAGCTGGCTCCTGGCTCTGCACAAGTAGTCCAAACAATGTATAAAAGCAATATAGGTTTTCTTCCTGGAATGTGAATGCCAGCAGAATACACTGTTTTTAGAAATCTATACCAGGTCTATAAAATTTGGTGAACTACATATCTCAGACTTCACACACCCATGGGAAAAGATTTCCTCCCCACAAAGTTCAATGAACATGTTACATGATCATACAGTTCCAAAAGCCTCAAACCTGCACAAAGAGCATACAGAGTAAGTACAATTAGCTGCTGCATTTTGCATGCTGCAAATGCGTTGATTCCACTTCAGAACTCAAATCCAAACACTTCGAAACACACAAAATGCTGTTTATTACACAGACACCTTTTTATCTTAACACATAACATAGTATAACAGCTATGGTCAGGACCTTCCGAATCTGGTGAAAGAAAATGATCTCACTGTAGTGATGATCAATGAACTCATCACTGTATTTTGAAATCCTGCTGCTTCTTAAAATAATCCATACCAAAGATAATGTGCACGTGTCCAGAAAATAAAACCATTCTTTTTCCTCCAACAGCAGTTTTCTGAAACTGATCCCTTCGGACAAGATATTTTTAATCACAATGAAACCATTAGATTCAAACAACCACTAAAGCATGTACATATTTAAAAACAAACTTGTTACCTTTCCTCTGCTAAAGACTCAAAGGCCTAAATAGTGAATATAAGTTGATACATCTTTTGGTTTACCTTAACAATATTTCTTTGTCCAACAGGTGTCTTAAGCAGAAGATATAACTTCATGATGTGCTTACTATCTCTTAACAGCTAAGTAAGAGGAAACGAATGCCAACACATTGTTAACGTTTTGCTATTTTGACATGAATTCTCCTGTCATTCCCACTTACAGGCATGGTTCACAGTGTGATTTTGGTGAGTACAAACTACATTTGCCTTCTGAGGAAACTAAACCAGAACTTCTGCTCCAGGCGTACACCAAATGAACTCAACCCCATAACATGGTGTAAGAGTCTAAACCAATGACTTTGCCCCTCAAGACATTCTCACCAATGCTTTGTAGAGGACATATAGACTATGAGAGAACCAGACAAAACCTAGTCTGAAGTAAACCCCTCAAATTCACACTGTATAGATGCAGAAGTGTCTGCCACAACAGCTTTAGTGCACTGATTTGCTTCTACTGCATTAAATTATTTGTCACAGTAAACAAAACCTAAGACTGTACTACAGTACTAAACATCAAGAACCCTGCAGGTATTTCTTGTGTGCTTACATAAACCTGTTAACTGTCTTTTCAATTATACGAGTGACTGTTCCTCTGAAATTGCTTCAGAACATGGGATTTCCATTGACTATCGTATCAAAGCTGATATAGTAGCCTTTAGTAAGCTTTAGTAGCTTACTAAAAAATAAACAAACAAATTCACTGTTTACGAAGCAGCTCTGCAAACTCATCCTGTGTTTTCTTACCCAAGTAGCACATTTTAGCTATTCAGCATATTTGTAGCTGTAGAAATTCCACAATTAGAATTTAGTTAACAATTCTCTTGATAAATGAGGCTGATTAAAATCTAATTCACTCTCCTTTAATTGTGCTGGCTTTACACAGATAAAAAATAGTAACATTTTATTACTGTTACTGAAAGAAAACCTTCCCAAGACTGCATCAACTTACAAGACTGTACATTAACACAGACTTATCTCACTCTTTCACAACATAAATAATAACGTAATTAAATTCAGTTAAACTCTGAGGGTACATTACTTTAAAAGATGCACAATTGTAGAACCTTTGCAATATCAGCTTTCTTGCCAAAAACACTTTAGAAAGTATTCTCTTGTGCACCACTGAGAGACTTGAACCATACTTGTTGAAAAGTATTTACAGTAATAACTATCACACTCCAGGGCCAGGATTTTGTTTACTATCTTTCTCGGTGAAGAACTGATCAACCATCTTTCCACAGGAATCACTGCAATGTCATCAGACATTACAACTCCAGAACAATTACTGTGGCAAGATAGGAGTAACTCCTCCCATGAGCAGAGCAGCACACTGCCTTCACACAGTACATGCACCCTTGGGAGGAAAGCGAAGAGACAACAGACCTTCAGTGTTACCTATTTGTCTCTCTAGATCTGCTGCTTCATCTGGTGTTGCGCGTGGGAGGACACCAGGATCACTGAAACTAGTACGCAGCAGGGTCCCCATCACGAAAAAGAAAAGAATCCCACCAATTGCAGGTATAGCAGGTGTAATCTTCTCTGACAAATATGGACAACTGGAAAAAGAAAGAAGATTAAACATAGTCAATAACACATAGTGCAACTTGCTCTCAAAAACTGTTTACCACTACAAATGCATATGAAGAATTCACTTCCTTCTATTGATACATTACTTGTCTTGGAATGTTTATTGAAGCTGAAATTTCTGTTTATGTGTTCATGACACTTCTGAAATTTCTCATAATCTGTTTAATATAATAAAGGTTCAAATAGCATAATAATAACCTGACTAATATGCAATACTCATTTACATAAGAAAATATTTTTATTACAGGGTATTATAAGCTCATATATTTGTTCATCTACTGCCCAATTATATAAAGTAAATTGAGGGGGGAGGAGGAAGGGGAAATAACCTGAAGATATTCAGCAATGAAAAGCAAAGCACATAACGTGATTAAATAAGCCACACTGAAAGATGTAATTAAGTCTATAAAATGAATTTATCGTCCATCACAAAGATGGTGCTCAAGAACTTACACCTGTAACACATCCCTTTAACAGCCTTGGTATGTATCAATATTATAACACCACTACTGATTCTTTCTTAATCCATGTCTTGTAACTTGGTAAGCTTGTTTACTCATTTACAAAGTAAGACAAGTGCAAATGACAGTGCAACACACCTGGAAACAAATAATCCAGGGGGGGCTAGGGCAACATCAACAGCCCTTTACCAGCACAAAAAAAAGGCTCTGTGGTTACCAGATTTACAATATACATACAGGGCTTAAGATTGGATCACAGTTTTCGCAAATTTTCCTCTATGCTTCACATGTAATAAAATCAAAATGGACAGAAGCATTGGAATCTAAATAACACACAAATATAAGTATCTCTTTACAGTTGTGCAAAAAGAGGGGATATGAACACTTAGACATTGCATAGTATACCACTCCTGTTAATCTGAATCATACAATAAGCACTGCAGGATCATCTTGGAAAACAGACAGGATGAAGACTCTCTTCATAACTCTTATATTAAGTAGAGGTGGGCAAAACTCAGAGATGGCTTCATGCATTTCTGATGTCTGCGTGAGAAGTCATAAAATACGCCTAAAAACAACATAAGCCAAAAACCAAGTTCTAGGCCTTAGGGCTTCATCTAAAGCTTCCGGATACCAATCAAGTTTAATTAACATTGTCTTCCCTGTTTCTGCTGACTGCCTGAAATGATGATTCAGACACGTGAGCTTTTGCAAGTCAGTTAACCTCACTGGAATGTTGAGCAAGTGATGACAATGTCAGCTTCACTGTCCATCACTTCTGCTGACAGGATGGGGAGAGAATGGAAACACTTTTCATACCAGCTACCATGTACCAAGCATTTATCTCCCTGCATAATCCTGTTAAATGTACTTGGCCATTTCATCGAACGCCGTGGGTTTCACAGATGCAGTGAGTCCAAACGCATTACATGGCTCATCATACCACCTCTAGGAGTAGAATTCATCTTTTGCCCTACATGAATGTAATATTACAGGTGTAACAAGTTATGAAAGATTAAAAAGACAACTGGGTATAAAAAAAAAGGCAAGGGGCAAGAGATAAGGTAGTTTCATATAACGAATAGACTGTTTAAATACTAGGAAACGTACTTCAAATGCACACTTTCAGAAAATCTGTGTCAAAGACCCAGATTTATGAAATCAGTGCTAACTAAAGGAAGCAGCAGCAAGACAGCTGGTAGATACAAACCTTGCTGCCTTCATGTCAGAGAAGTCAGTCAGAAGCTTTCATGCCACATAAACGTCCGACTGCTCGATTTATTTCTTGCCACAAAGGATTACTGAAACCAAAACTACTGTAATATGCTCAGACAAGAGTACAAATAGGCTGCAAGAACGTATTTTTAAAAGGATTAGAGGGAACATGTACATTAATGATCACTAAATATAGCACAGTGCTATTATTCTTCTATTGCATTATTCATTACACATACCAAAGAAATTGCAGCTGTGATGGTCTGTTGACCAAACAAGAGTTGTATGTGTGCAAAAGGTACCATGAGATAATCTCATAGCAGCACAGTAGGTGCAATACAATTTAGACAGGTGCCAATGCAAAAACAGTAATCTCGAATTCTCAGTGATACTCAGAGAATAGAAACTGAATGGCCATCATGGCAGTGACACGTTTTGTTTTAACAATGATTTCATAGGGAATTGGTAGAAAGAACAAATTCCTGTGCTGAAATACTGAGAAAGTCTTGCATTGCCGAGAAGCGATGACTTCATTATAGTAAAAAAGCATGAAAATGTCTATCTCTGCCTTGCTGAACCAAGTCTATCTGCAGTGAAAAAAAAAAAAACACAACCCACTCTCAAAGCCCTGCACTCTCTTCCCCACAGGGCAAGTGTAAGGTAACCTGCTTCGCCTAAAGATGTTTTCAGGGTATAACACCCTGTATTTTATCAACTTTGACTTGGAATTACTTCAGTAATAATGTAGAAGACACCAAAGATGTCATCTTTGGCAACAATAACCAACTAGTGCTCCACCAATTCAGAAAGTATTTCAAACTGAGAAGCCAGTCCTTACAGAGATTCAGACAGTAAGCCGAGGCAGGACCATTCAATGCAGTCTGACTTGCATACCAACAGACCATATAATGTTACACGGGCCTGCAGAGAGCTCAGTCACACCTATCCTTTAGAAAGGCCCAATTAATTTTCCAAGTTCCTGTCAATTAAATTTAAAAAAAACAGATACTGTATAGACCATTTTTTTCCTCATGTCTGTATAAAAAAAAAAAAGGGAAAAAATCTTAATATCTCCTGGGTTATTAAAAAAATCCACTAAAAGTGCCTTCAAGCTAAAAATGTGGATTTTAGCTCAAAATCATCAATACATCTATAGAAATACACTTGCATATTTATATAATTTATATTTGCATGCTTATGTAAGAAATGCATTTGTACTGCTATGTTAAGTCAATATTATTTTAAACAATTTGTTTTAGTGTTACTATTTTTAGAATTGTCAAATACTGTACACAGAAAAAGATTATTCCTAATATTCACTCAAATTCCTTAATTAATTTGCTTCAGTTGAGTTTGCGTCCCTTTAGGCATCAGCCTTCCTCAGATATTACAAGGAGTATCTTTTCTGGATGGTATTTTCAGTGAGTCTTTAACGTAAATATTAGCAGGTATTTCCTGACAGCAAATTTCAGAACTTTCAGGCAGAGGGACTCCCCACGCAGAGGACCATCCGTCTGCAGCACCACTTATGATAAAGCAGCACAGAGCTCCAGAACAAATCTCTGTCCTACACACATCTGCAGAGCAAACCTTTCTAAATCAGCACTTGGTAAGTTCATGTCTAGTAGTGACATCCTCATTTTACATCTTCGACACAGTAAAACGATTGTCCTTAATTGGTATCTGCAATGATAGCACAGAGCAAGTACTGACTGGGTCCATCCCAGAAAACGCATTTTTAGGAAGTATTGCTTGACCATAGATCCCACTAGAAACTGTTACTGTGGAAATAGCTTCTTCAGAGAACAATGTTTGGATTTGCATAGAGCAACCAGTAACACAACCTGAAGTTTTGATTTAATTAATAGGGGGCCTTCGTACAAATCAGCCCTGCTTTTTGCTTGGCTTCTCAGCTGCTTTTTTGAAGCATCATGTGAAAGTTCGCATGAGTATAGGACGGAAATAAAATCTGCTGGAAGACTAGTCTGTCACAGCTAGAAAAAAATAAAACCACACTGGCATTTAAGAGATAATTATCAAGTATCATCCCTGCGAACGAAGGATGCAGAACAACAAAAATAATTCTTACCACCCAGCAGCCCTCTTAACTGTGTAACCATGCTCCCTGCGGCTACCGAGATCAGCAGAAAAACACGTGTAGTAACTGTACTGAAGAGCACACAGAGTGAGAGTCCTACAACTTTCAAGCTCTTTCATTAGAAGAGGGGAGGAAGAAAAAGAAGCCTCCTTGAGGCCTTTCCTGGAAAGATGAAGGCTTTCCTGAACAGTTCACTGACAGTTGTTGTTATGCACTGATGGGGACATACAGTAAATGACAAATCTATCCAGCAGGGATAATGGAGATTTGGAGAGAGTCTAACCTGGAGAGAGGCTAACCCTGTAGTTACAAAAAAACTTTAATAACAAATACAGCCACTTACTAAAGAGCACAAAAAAGACAGGGTTTTATACCTGTGAGAAATTGGAGATCTTGCTTAATATTTGCTAAGCTGGCAGGCAGAAAACAATAAAAGTACAGCTTTTATGCAAAGATGTAGTAGCCATCACACTTAACCACACTAACTAAGAAGAAAAAAAAAAAAGGCGACCCCTACAAGCTTGGCTGGCGAGACTGATAATAGGATACTGTATGTCAAGATTTTCACCAATATAAAACTCTTTGCAGCAGATATAAAAAAAATGTACTGTAGGAAAAGTATAATATAAGTATAGTAGAACCAAGTAATGAAAAAAATTACTGTTAATTTTCCTACATCATCAATTTAATTTATGTTTCTGCAGGTATTGCCTATTTAATATACCAGTAGCTATTGGTGTGCGAGTGGTGTCCAACACTAAGAGAGAAGGCTTGCACTGTGAACCCTGGGTTCGGCTCCACATGTTACAAGTTAACATCTGAATGAGACTCTGCTGCTTTCCTTAAACTAACACAAAGAGTTTGTTTTTTGTCCTTCCACTCTTATTTATGGCTCCTCTCAGCTTCCCCTTCCTTTCAACTCCACCGCATCATTGCTCCAAGCCACTCGGTCCCAAACTTCCGACCTTACGCCAACACAAGTCTTCGTCAGGTTCTTTTGTGAGCCAAGTTAGTTTACTAAAACACATGAAAACATCACCATTTTGTTGACTTCTCTTTCTGCCTCTTTAACAAGTCAACTATGCACTTGGAAAAGAGCACTGATATTAGCACAAGGCAAGAGAGACAGAAGCACACACAAAAACTAGAGGGAGAGGGAAGCTGGGACAGAGGGAGGAGACCTCTATTTCAGCAGCTGTCAGTACGGTTTTAATTCAGACCACTGCCTCTTGTGAAACCGTGTTCTAACCTTGACCTCTGTCAATTTAGAAATGGCAACAGAATACCCATATAGATAGATTAAAGGCAAATCAAGACTCTGGGCTAGAAGAACAAAACCAGCTTATAATTTACTTTTCCAATGACAAGTTACCAGTTTAAAGAAAGCAGCCAAAGATGTGCACGTAGACCACAACACAGACAGTGGAAGATGCAAGGATGGGCAAAACACGAGAGCACAGCACGAACCTTGAAGGCTGCTGCCTCACAAAAACTGTAGGAAGATAAACGGGACAAAGAGAATGATCAGAGTGAAATAATTTCACTGTTGTAGGGTTTGGAGGGTTGCCTCTTTTTACTTGTTTTCCAGCAGAATCTCAACTAGAGAACATTACATTTCGTATTGCTATTAGGAAAAGTGTTGGCAAAGTATAAGGAGGTATAAAAAGAATCACAGAAGTACTTTTAAAGACTGCATGGTGGATTCTCGCATATAATGCAGGCTTCAACCTGCTACAGATGACTTCAAAGGTACTGCACCTATGATATTAAAACATAGTTTTAATACACTCAGAATTGTAAGAAGCATGGTATAAATTTTCCCATCGTATAGCCGTAGCTACAGCAGAAAACAATGCCACAGAAAAGAATAAATACCTAATTTAAAGACTAGAAAAATAAGATCAAAGAATGTTTGAATGTATCAGTTCTTCAGTCAGCATTTTTTGGGATGCTCATATATTTCCACCTCCACCCCCACCCCCAAATCCCAGCATCCTACAACTACCTCTTTGAGAGGACCTTATTTTAAAGTTAAGGTGAAGAAACTCTTAAGAAAGGTCTGACACAAGAAAAAAGTTACAATAGAAACAACTTGCAGGGCATCAACCAGTTAATGGTTAATTCTTCACAAGCATGCTGTTGGCACACAGAAAATGTGATGTAATTTCAGTACAGATTAGTCCAGGCAATGTTACGTGAAATGCCTAACAAGATTAGCTAGGGAAGTTCTGCATTGGTTTCCTACATCTACCTGATTCTGTTGTACAGCCTTTAAAATTCCTATTAGAATTTTCAAGAGATATTAAGGAAACCACAGACTAATTTCAATGGGATTTGAAATTTGCTTTTTAAAAAATGATTTATTTCATTATTCTTCTTTGTGTTTTGAACTATTTTTTAACATCATACACTCCCTCATTTCAGAATGGTCAATCAGTTTCAAAAACTTATTTGATAAAATACAAGACAAAAATCACTCTTATAATACTTGCTTCATTTCAAATCTGGGAAATTTGGAATGCTGCAAACATGAAGACTATGGAAAACACAACAGCTAACAAACAAAAGGCAGAATGACAGCAGGAAGGGAAGAAATAGGCAGAATATTACCTCCTCCTCAGTTTAATAATCCAAAATATTATACCCTAATCATAAATGCAGATTTATTGAATGGTTTCAGACATGAAGCATTTAGCCTTGCTTGAATGCTTTACTAGTTTATTCTATATTTTATAGTACTGGATACATCTTACTTTTTTCTGTATTTGTTATATTGCTTGGGGGTAACTCCACTTAATTTTAGTTCTAATTAAAAATAATTTTTAAGTGGGAACACATACAGAATAATGGTAATTATATTGTGTACATAAGTGTCCCAGCCTCTACCAGCACTTAGAAATTATAAACAAAGAAGATTAATATGATGAAATCACACAGATTACAAACAGCATGATCCTTAAACCTAATAAATTAAGTACTTTAGAAGTTCTCTCAAACCTAGTACAAAATAAAATTAGCTTAATGTTACCCTGAACAGCAAAAGCTCAACAACCAGTCTTCAGAGTTTCCTGTGAAAACCTGACGCAGTTTGGTCTTCAAAGCTGATGTCAAAACACATGAGCAATTACCAAGAATGAAAGACTGCAAGGACCTCTCTCTTCCCTGCTCAAACCAGCAAGTGTTCAACAGAACTCCTAGCAGCACTGACTCCATTAAATGGTAGTGCATTACCATTGAAATCAGATTTACACTGGCTGGATTTGGATGTAGGAGCTCAGATGAAGCTAAGCAAGCAGTGTTGATTATGACATTGTGTAAGACAACCACAAACTCCCTCCTACCAGTAAAGATCTTAAGGGTTTAAGGCAGCAGATATGCAACAATCAAAGTAATAGCCTTGCATGACCTCCCAATTTTTATTGCTACATGAATTAACTCTAATGATCCACTGTCAGAGTTCAAAGTGGGAACAGATAAAATGCATAATGCAAAAAGAACCTGTCTGCAAAACAGATGTGGTTACTGAAGATCCCACAAGGGCAACTGAATTTTGTTTTGTTATACAGAGAAGGAACTTCTTTGTTTTACAAAACACAATTTCTAAAATTCTGATTGCATCAACAGTTGGCCAGAAATTTCCAAGCAAGGTAGTAAGAAAATGGGAAATATCTAACGAACTATATATCAAGAGCCTGAGTCTTACCAAATAATCAGTTTCTTTATGAAAGGCCAATGCAAGGATGACATATCCTCAAAAGACAAACTCAGAAAAGGCATGGCTTCCAACCATGCAGCAAATCAAAGGCTTGCTTTATTGCAATTTCTGTTCACTAATTACTTACTTGAAAAGCTAAAAATATATTTGTACTTTAATTCTCTGGTTTTGCATACTGTATAAGGTCTGGTTTCCATAGTAAAAGACTACCAATTAATGAATTCCACTAGATGCACAAACTCAGGATTTCTTTTAAACAGCTCATATAGAACACTTTCCTGTTACGCTTCATATTACTTCCTTATTATTTCTTATTATTTCCTGTTATGTGATTTTATAACTAAACCATCAGGTTAATCCCAAGTACTTATGAACAGAAATGAAAACTGGGACAAAATAAGCGGAAATGCCTCATGCCACAAACACAAGTCCCTGAAGGAGTACGAGCTTCTAGGTGATTTTCCACAGGGTTCTCTGGAAATTGAAACATACGCAAGTAAGCTGCTGCCAGATAGTGGCCTCCGAGCTTTCAATGAGCAGTATTTTGCATTCACCCTGCACAATTTATAAGGTCTAAAGGCTAGACGTAAAGCCTAGCGCTTGCTAAAGGGCAAAGGCCCATCGTCAATGCAATCCCTACCCCTGGCCACACTCTACTGTCACTTCCCTCATATAAGCACAAGAGAGCTGGCTAACACTGTGTTAAAACAGAGGAATTGCTCTCAACCTGTTCCCTTTTCTGAAAAAACACATTCATTTTCTGTTAGATCAGTTCTCTGAACAACTTCACCCGCTGTATGATGTAATGAGTGCCAGTGAACAGGTGGGAACACACAGAGGGCAGGATGAAGTTGAACTGTCATTTCCAGAGGCATTCAACTGCTATGTGGACTTAGCCATAAAATGAAATCCCACCCATAGTCATAAGAGCTTAGGTATAGTAGATCCAGTGTCTTATATGGATTTTTTTTTTTTTACTGTGTCTTTTTCCCTCTGCAATTCTCCGTATTGCAAGACATTTGAATAAAACACACAAATGAACTTTAACCTAAAATACAGGGGAAAAATACCCAAACCTTAACTTCTCAGTGGAACCCACTGCAATACAACCCTTTGCTCTTTCATTGAAAAACAGAGCTAAGCTTCACAGAAACAGCATTTCCTGGGGCTCCTTTACTTATAAAAAAAGTGGAGAACTGAAGATCCTGCCCACACTACATATCAAGAGTGTACATCACATGGTTATAAATAAAGCAACTGGGAACATAAAGCAAGGAAGAGCATAAAACCAAGAGAGTTTAACCTCCTCTTCCCCAAAAGAAGCAGAGCTGAGCAGTAGCAATTCAGCGACTTGATCATCCTTCTCAAAGACCTGAGAGGCCTGTTTGTAGTAACTTCAGAGGCATAGGTCTCCACAAGCGTTGGGAGAGTTTTACCTGAAATGGCATCCTTTGTATTTTCCTGCTGCTTCCTCACAGTATCACGGCAATCCTCTTATCCCAGACTAAGCATTCACTGGACAAACAGACTGGCATACTGCAGGCTACTTCAGATTAAAAAAACCCCAACAACTAATTGGCACACATCATGCCAAAGCAGTGCCAGCTCTCCATGACTAAAAATGAATCAGTTTAAATATAAACAAATTGCAAGACCAGCTTAAGGCAAATCTTTTATTTAATGGAAAAAAATAAAGCACACAGTGCTTCATCTACACAGAAAGCATTACTACTACAAATATTTTGGTTAGCAATATAATTTAAACAACTAGGAAGAGCCTTTTACTGTTTTGCATTAGAAGTGAGATTTGGGTACAAGTCATTGGAAGTCTAGGCATTAAAAGTGTAAGAAATACCCTACATTGAAAGATTGCTTCTGAATCACCAGAGTTAGCAACATCATAGCATTTAATTATCTTCAGGGATGTGTGCAGAAAAGATTGTGCTGTTTGAATATTGAAATACTTTTGTCTGAATTTTCTTCCTTTTTTTTTTTCTTTTTTAGGAAGACAGCTAAAATGCTCTGTATACACTTTTATGTTACTTATCAAACCTAGATAAGCATGTTCAAACTGAAAATCGGTGGCTTTATTGTATTATGCTTTTCTCTGTAGTTCCACAAATATATCATGCACAGGCACTTTCCTCTTGAGAAAGGCCACTGACTGAAATTATTAATTCCATATTCCCTTCCTGAACACTTGTATAATTCATCAGAAGTTATTTCTACCATACATCAACTCTATGATTTAAATCACCTGTTTAAATAAGGGAAACATATTCCAGTATATTTTCTCTTAAGCCAACTACATCAAGAAATATGTATTACAGAGAAATACAATTAAAGGAAGTTATAACAGAAATGTTATTTTGAAAATTAAAAACTAAGGATGAAAATAATCTATATTAATGGTTAAAAGTTGAGAGTATCACAGAAGGTTCTGTAGCAAGCTCAACAGCAAAAAAATTTCCACATTTAAGAGAATGACATTCTTCACACAAATGTCAGTCTCAAGTTTACAGTTAGCTGCTGTACAGTAACACTCTTATAATACTTGCTTATTATAATAACAATATAGTTTATATATTATATAATATATATTATTAAATATATATAGTTTATATATAGTTTATATAATAATGCAGCGCTACAGGCTTGGGGAAGAGTGGCTGGAAAGCTGCCTGGCGGAAAGGGACTTGGGGGTGTTGGTTGACAGCCGGCTGAACATGAGCCGGCAGTGTGCCCAGGTGGCCAAG
>NW_008824338.1:7809937-7819600 GCF_000699105.1 Pygoscelis adeliae
CCTCGAATACTGTGTTCAGTTTTGGGCCCCTCACTACAAGAAGGACGTTGAGATGTTGGAGTGTGTCCAGAGAAGGGCAACGAGGCTGGTGAGGGGTCTGGAGAACAAGTCTTATGAGGAGCGGCTGAGGGAGCTGGAGTTGTTTAGCCTGGAGAAAAGGAGGCTGAGGGGAGACCTCATCGCTCTCTACAATTACCTGAAAGGAGGTTGTAGCGAGGTGGGTGTCGGTCTCTTCTCCCAAGTAACTGGCGAAAGGGTGAGAGGAAATGGCCTCAAGTTGTGCCAGGGGAGGTTTAGATTGGATGTGAGGAAAAATTTCTTTACTGAAAGAGTGGTTAAACATTGGACCAGGCTGCCCAGGGAAGTGGTTGAGTCACCATCCCTGGAAGTACTTAAAAGACATGTAGATGAGGTGCTTAGGGACATGGTTTAGTAGGCATGGTGGTGTTGGGTTGACGGTTGGACTCGATGATCTTGGAGGTCTCTTCCAACCTTAATGATTCTATGATTCTAACTAAATATTTTGACTGCTAATGCATAAACAAGACCTGAATGGAAGATGAACAAAGAAGAAATGCCCAGCTTTTACATTTTTTCTTAAAAATATTTTAAATAAAAATTCCCACTCAGTTTTAAATTTTTTTCATATGCAAATTTCACTTTCTACTATTTCATTAAAATTTTCAAGCTTTTTCCCAATTGAGTTTTTACTGCAATTTTGTTCAGTAATTACCACAAACCCCAAATGTTAATGTAAATTGAACCAGGATTTCAGGTAGGGGAGAATAACGAACACAGAGTATTACTGCTACCCTTCTTCGAAAGTATAATTTACTTCTTCAATTTAACATCTGTCTATTTTTGTCAGACTGCCAAAACTTTTTAAAAAAGTGTCACAAGAAGGTAAAACAAAGCAAAGAAGGTCTTTATTACATCCATTGCAACCGTAAATTTCAAACTTTTTTCTTCTAACATTTTAATTATGCAACCTGTTATCACCTATACGATACGATCCCAAGCCCCACTGAAAGAGCATTTCTTTTGCCACTATTTATATGGACATCCAGTAGATGATTTTGCAAGTAGAATAACGTGATCTCTCTCCCTAAGGCAAGCCAGCCGTGAAAATCAGAGCAAAGCTCAGTTACTTCATTGTTCCCAGAATATACTCTAAGGAATTGCAACACAAGATTTGTTCTCCATCTTTCCATTGTCAAACATGTTCTGCTGTCCTCCTCCCAGTTTCAGATGCTGACATGTAAACAATTCTCCCAGACACACTCAACCATGCAAATACCGCTCCAACCACTGGTCTGCACTTCGGCACTTTTGCACAAACAGGAAACTAGCAGGGCATGAAGTTAAACAGAAATCTTTTGAATACATAAAACAATTGCACAGAAGCTAAAATAAAACCAGGATTGCAGCAACAAACGAAACACCACTATAGGACCACTATCCTAAAAAAAAAAAGCAACTGGCTGTATAAAACGGCATAACATGCTACATCCTATATGTCCGTAGTGCACCATCTCTAAACGTAAGTTGGTGATGTGTAACCTATTTCACCGAGTCCTTCAAGCACTGATATCACTAGCCCCACCTTTTGCCCTGGTGTTTTGTCTTTAACCAGGTTTGCTGCTGCCTTTGGCCAGTCCCTCCCAAGTTCCTCAGGCTCTCTCCCAGCTGGACTCCGATCACCAGGGAACAGAGGCTGCCCAGGTCCTTCTGCCAGCTCCAAACACACACGCTCCTTGTGCTACAGTACCAGAGGGGAGCTGCAGCCTTTACAACACCCCGCCAGTGTTCCGATTTATCTGAGGATATTGGCAACTGAACTTGAAGAGAAGCTGCTACCCTGGATTAATCAGCAGCTTTGCACATGGCAACAGGAACAGACCCTAACCAGGAGGAAGATCAAGAGTTTGGTAATGTTCTGCAGCCTTTAGTCTTTTCTTCTAGCCTGACCTCTGATTAAGTCCATTCTCCATGGAACAGCTTGCCTTTCGGGTTTGCAGAACATACTACATTCAAAGAGATGAGCTACATGTAAGTAAGAAGCATGCTGGTTATGTTAATTCAAATAGTTGCACTAAATGCCCAACATGTTCCTTCTCTTTCCTTTCTGTGCCCTTACAAACATGACAACCAAGTTCAGGAGATGTCAGGTATGTGCTTCATTTTTCAATAGCTTTCCTATGTAAAGGTGCAATGTAACAGGGTTTTATAGCATTTTCTGTCTACATGTGTTCAGAAAGGAGATGCCTCGGTGCATCTTGCTCCTTGTTATAAACATTCAGCTAATGCTCACAATGAGTAAGTGAAAAAGCAAAGTGTATGAAAGACACATGCAACACTGCAGCAGAGTAAGTAATTTCTATTTACAAATAAAAGACAGACCAGGAGCACAAGATTCTGTTTCTTCACAGGCATAGAAAAATCCTTTTCCTCTCAAAGCATAGGAAACTACTCTGCTTTACAACTGAAGTATAGATTTCTTTATTCCAATGCTTTGTCTGAAGGGAAAAAAAAAAGCAAAGAAAAATGGACAGTCATGCAAGCAATCTTAAATCAAAATACAGCTATGAATCTAATTTCAGGTCCATTGAACTTTACATTACAAGCTTAAATAACTTCATGTGCACTTATTCGTCCAAGAGCAATTAGTTTACTCTCTTACACTCCAAAACAAAACTTCATTTTTCACATCCATTAAACAATAACATATTACCTAGCGTTTCATTAGCCTGAAGGAGATCAAACCCTCAAAGGTTCACTGGTATGAAGAACACACCAAATAATTCATCATATCACTGTGAATAAGTTCACAAATTGAAGTCCGGAAACAGTGCCAGGCAACTGAACTTCTTGATGAACTGAGTATTCAACTCATGCTTGGTTTTTTTTTGAAGCCCTTATTAAAGTAATAAACCAAATCATTCTCACTACTGGACCACTTCTATTCTTTTCTCATATTTGACGTTTTGTCAGATATATTTCCATTCTGTCCACAAAGTCAAAGCTTCTTACTAGCAGACAGAAGATTCTAATAAGATTTTGCTGAAAGGATGAAAAAAGGACTAAAGACTACACAGCTTACAAATAACAGACGTGATCCTGACACACACTCTGTAATCTAGAGAGAAACTCACATTTCAAATGTATGTTAATTAAAATTCTAAACATTGCATTTTGTCCTGGATTGCAAAACAACTTTAATATCCTCTATGTCCTAAATACATACTAACCACTTGTCCAAGACATGCAGAAAATACTGGGCTGGAGGAGAATAGAAGTAAATACGCAAGAGTAGAGAGTGCAGTTTTTCTATTCAGAAAAGCTAAAAACCTCAAAATAACATGCAGCATGGCAAATACCAAGTTGCTGGTATAACTGCATCCATTCCCCAAAAGGATTTTTAATGCAACTATCTTTGAATTAAAATTCATAGCCATGAACGAATATGAGCCCTCTTATTGGTGTCCAGCTCCTCACAGACACTGAGAAATACTAAGATATGAGCTCGCTGCAATTTTTCAGGCTGTTAGAACAGCGAAGAGCCATTAAAATGTAATAGTCCACATCTGCCAACCATGAGTTCCAGGCTTGTGTTTCAAGCTCATGCATGGCGCAGAGGGTATGATCAACTCACTGTGAACATCCTCAGGACAGCACAAATCTCCCTCTTTGAACGTGAACACACTCTGCTAATTCTCAACAGCAGTGATAATTATTCATAGCATCTTAAGCTGCATTTTGATCTGTAACCTAAAAAAATGTAAACACTTGTTCTGCAAGCCTGTCCTACACTAGGACAAGGTCCCAGAAAATGAAATTAATTGATTAGCACCAATTGTAATGGGACCTAGGCGCCAACATAAATCTAATCTTTGAGAGAGTTTTATTAATTCATACTCTATTAACCCCTTCTCTTCCTTTTCTGGAAACATACATACATACACACACACACGACAAAAATAATTAAAACACCCATAGGAATGAGTCCACAATTTGGTGTTCCAAACTTGTAATATCTAGCTAATTAAGACAAACAAAAGGGAGCGCCTTGTACAATGGAGGTCTATAAATGGAATGATCTGTGTTCTTACTGTTAGCTTTTAAGCAGGAGTTTCCTTGAAGCCCAGTCCCCACTGTCACAGTCAAGAGCATCAGCGCATAAAGAATAATGTTCGCAGAAAAGCATGTTAATGACAGCTATATTAAAAACTACAATAGAGCAATAAATGAAACAATTTCAAAATAGAAGAGTCAAAAGTGACAAAAAAAAAATTGAGGTTTTTAAGCAGGAAAGTTGAACAGCAGTAAATACTTTATTATTTTATTTTTACTATTTCTTCACTGACTACTCGATGTCCAAAGCAAAGGACTTGTTCTTTCCTTTGTTTTTCCTTACTGTTCTCCTTGAAAACCTGTCACACTGTTCTTGTCAAAAACCTCTCAAGGTGCTTCTCATATGGTATTGAAGAGCTAAATTAAACCATAACAATTTAAAAATTCATCATTTGAAGGAGTATTTCTCCTTCACTACACTAATCTCTACGCTAAGGAAGTCAAAAAGAGTAAGTGAAGTGTAAACAAAGGCCCTGGCAGCGTTACTGGCCAGAGGTGGCCTATTACGGTCAAACTGGTACAAGAAAGTGTCTAGATTACAAAAAAAAGTATTCAAAATCTTTTGGAAATATATGGTGTAAAAACCCCAGTTGTTAATGTGCTGCATTGCAACCCTACCTTGCAATCATCTCTATTTTGAATATGACATTATAATACTCATGCTAAAATTAGCTAAAACTATATATTCTTTCAAAACAACAAAGCAACATTCCTTATTTTTTGACCTAGTCTGCACTTAGATGCTTGTAGCTTAGCCAACCCTCTGCAGCTGCTTCAACACCGTGCCAATGCCTCCACTTCCTCAGTCCTTCTATGCTTAGGAAAGAATCTCTGGAGACCTGAAGAGTATTGCACAAACAATACCGTGTCCTCCAACTGCTGCTAAATACAAAATCCATCTTTGCTTCTTTTGTCTCTCTTGAAGGAGAGTGAACGTGTGCTTTGGACTTCATTTTTGGTTGATGAAATAATATTTTATTTTCTCTCAAAAAGGGGATGGATCAACCAAAGAGAAGCCCATTACAACAGAGGTCAGAAACAGTTCAGTCGATAGGACAGGAGACCAGGAGTCGGTAAAGTTTTCTTCCTGGATCAGCCAGGAATCTGTTGCGTGACCTTGAGCAAAGGCAATTCACCTCTCTATTATCCCTCTGCTTTTTTGGAGCGTACACCTATCCAGGACACAGTCAAGACAGAATAATTATGTGCCAAACTCCGTATGACTAGAAAAATCCCCCCCTGGTTATTTATTTTTATTGGGTTTTTTTGCGGCCAGTGGACACTGATGAGGGTCTTGGACTCTACTGTACAAAAACACTGTCTAAGCAGCAAGCAAATCAGCTGGAATCTCTAGGCAATACTGAAATACAAATAATTACTAACAGGATATGCAGCTTGGCTTACACAATACAATAGGAAAAAAAAGGAAGAGGACTTAAAATAGTAACTCCATATGTTACTATGCTGATTAGTAGTTGTCTCGTTAAAAAAATACTGCGGTTACAAAAAATTAAGAAAATATACCGAACCAGTAGTGTTTCAGCCTCTCCTAAAAAGACAGGGTGTCTTTTATACATTTAAATCTGGTTTTATAAAATTATACCATTCAGGTTTAGACAAGAACTTAACTGGTTTTCAAAAACATGTAATAGGAACCTGATGTTGACAGATACGTTAGCAATAGTTTCTTTCCAAATATAGTCTGTCAACTTTTTAGACAATAACTCTGAGGAAATTAGTTCAAAGTTCTGGGGGAAAAAAGTTTCTTGAGATTACAGAAAAAAGGAGAATTCAGGTAAGTGAATGATACTGAGAAACATGCATGTTCCAAGAAAGTATTTGCATTAAAAAGCAGCCCTAGACTTTCTGAACTACAGTATCTGAGCTTTGAAGCAATCAGATATTAACTATCTGCCTCTGTGAGGTGTAACAGTAGTCCGGACAGAAGAAAGTAATTTCCTCCAGCAACATGCTGAGAGTAACTTTTTGTTGACAGTGCCAACTGAAGCTCCTCTTCCTCTCAGCCAGCCCAGTCATTTCCACCCCTGCCTTGTGCTGACACACATGTTCCTGCAGCCCCCCAGGGAACGAGGAAACAGACCAGGCTGATGCCCTCCCCAGGAAAAAATGAAGAGCAGAAAATGTGCTAGGGCGAGAAGTGACATGGTTGGTTGGTTGTTCTTAAAACTATTGGTTTTCATGGTTTAGATTTGTCTGTCTCTTATTTGAGATTGTTAATAAATAGTTGATCACCAGCCTTCAAAGATCTGAAATCATCTTCAGTTAAACTGTAAATACACCTACAACAGAGAAAAACATTGCAATATTCTTAGGAAAAAATCAGACACCTCCATTTAATTTGAGGCACACCATAGGACTGACTCCAGCCTGACAATATAATAAGTACTGTGCGGTAACATTTTAAGTTACATCTATAATCCCTGGAGTATTCTACATAAGCACTGAACCTGCAAAAAATCAAATAATCTAATGAAAAACTTTAAAGGAAAGCAACAGACATTTATAGATAATATGAATAGGCATTATTAAGCAATACTTGCCCATTATAATTGAAATGACTGATTTAAGAAACAATCCAAAGCACCTAAAAATACCTAGCCCTTTGAACATTTTACTCTTGAATTCCACAGAATTTTACAGACAAAGCTTTTTCAAACAGAAACCCCAATTCCACTCAGTCTCTTCAAAACGTAATTATTTAAGTTAAACTAGGTCGGGTCGTCTGCAGAGATGTGAACTACATTTACAAAGCAAATTCTATCATTACCATCATAACAACAAGGGAAGTTTCACTTTGCTTCTTACTTTCTTTTGTTGTTGATTTTGTTATATAGCAGTCCTCTGATTCCTAGATAATGAAAAAACTGTTGGTGTAATATGGGAGTTGTTGCTATGTAATATAAAATTTGTTCACTCTGCAATTTTCTCTTGTGTCAAGCAAAAATATTTGCTGCAAGATGAGCTTACTTAGTAGAACTGAAATCTTTTTAGGACAGAATGACAGTTAAATTGTTGGAATTGATACATATTCTCCATATTACAGTATATCATTATCGCTAATACTTCAATAACTGAATGATTTCTAGGCCTAAGTAAACCATAAAATAATCCTATGATTCCATAGGTAAAAAATTCCCTACATTGTCAAACTTCTTTTATTTTTTGCTTTCTTTAAATCTTGAATACAGACATCAGGCATTTTGCACCTTCTATTTGCAAGAAAAGCACATCTCCAAGTCAGTCTCTCTGGCATTTACTATTAGAAATCTTTACTTAAGAAACTGGACAAATCTGTATTCGTTCCCAATGCCTGTGAGAGTTGTTTAAATCAAGTCCAGCAAACACAGAATGGATCACAAATGCTCAGTGTCGTCTTTAAGATGACACAAACACCTCTGAATTGGAAAAGGATTAACACTGCAGCGCTGGAGAGGGACTACAAATGGAGAAAGTGAAGCTTACTGACCATCTGAGCTGGGAAGCACCAAAGTGCCTTCCCCCAAAACTAACTGTTGGATAATGGCTTTTCTTAGTTCACAGCCCTTTCCTGTGAACAGATCAATCCCCACCGCCAGTGTTCAAGAGTCCTGAGCGTTGCCCTTCTACCTCCCATGCACATCAGCCATGAGACATGGATAGCAGCCATAACAACAGTGCCTTGTGTTCACGGTGAAATGAATCTGTTAGGAAACAGCAACAATACAGCTGTCCAGGGAAGCATCCTGATAATCAATTCTGACAAATAAAAATGTAAACAACTTTTTTTCTTCCTAGTTAGGCAACAAGCCTACCTCAGCACTTGACAAATACTTCAGTGCTCCAACACTGCAGACTCCAGCCAGGGGACCATTCCTCTGCTCAACAGAGAAACAGCTACAGAGACTACTACACCTGAGAGGCTCTTTATACAGGAAGATGTCATAACTCAGCAGTTTCAATGATCTCAATCTGACAGGCAAGAACTATATCCCAGTGTTATAAACCTATAATAAAGAGAGAAGAATCATTTTTTGGGGGAAGGCATTTTCAATGCAGCACTGAATGCTTCATTTTTGTTCCTTTCAGCACTGCTTCTTTCTCCAACAAAAGCAAATTCTGAGTGACAGAAAAGTACATTTCCCTCTCTGCCCTGCAGCTCACTCTGTGACTATGCAATCAATGGCAAAGTCTGAAATGGGGAAAAAAAAACCAAACCAAAACCCGACAGTGCAGTGAATGATGAATGCCATACAAAAATATATGTCCTTGTATGGCCTCGAGCTTCAAAACAAGGAAAGTAAGATCCCTAAAGAAATGCAAACATTCAAGAGACAGACAATCCTTTGTTATCATGATTCTTTTTTTCTTTTAGGTATCCCTGGCAACTATCTGCACACCACCACTACCATTTTGTTAAGTGACATGATACTGAGTAAATTGGGTCAACACAATGAAAATGACCAGCAAGTGCCATCTTGTTGATAAAGTGTACAAAAATATGCTTCATAAAAAAAACATATATTCAGATTATGACTTTTATATGTTATAGAGGTAACACTCAGGCTAGCTTTGTATATTATTTCAACTTTAGTAACAATTCTTCTGGCACTCATTTTTTGCTTGGTCTAACAAAGCAGAATGAAAAGACACTGTCAACTGCACTTCGGATGTTAATCAGGTCTCATCCGCACCCCGAGTTGCATCACCTTAATTAAAGGCAGGATTTTAAGCAAGTTGAAGCAGCTTTATACCTTATAGGTAAGTCACCCAATCCACTTTAGGCTAATTTATGTGTAATTCCACAGACCAAAGCAAAAATATCTAACAGGCATTAGGTAGGAAATATAGAAACTCCCTGTGTGTACAAGCTTAAACTTAAACCTGTTTTCGCATGAAGTCAGTACCCTAGAAGATTTTGGATCCTTGGACTCCAAGAGAGTCATAGCGGAGTTTTGGTTTCTGCACTCCACACTGAAGCAAAGTTGGATGCACAGACACAGCAGAGGATTAAAGAATTCTCCAGCTACAAGGACAGCAGAGAAGAGGGTCCAGTATGGATGGGAGCTGTAGTCACTGCAGTAGTTCATGAAAGAACTGAACCTGAACTGGCTCTTTCAGGAGAGGTTAGAGAGCAACAACAGACATTTGCACTTGAATATATGAAGCCTGGAAGACACAAATGTGAAAAATTAGAAATACTGGTTCAGGACATTAAATTCAGCACGTTAAGAGACTACAGCAAAAGATAGTGGAATATCCACATCAAAGCTGAAGGGTAGATGGTAGTCAGGAAAGTAAAACAAAAGTAAAGCCAGTTAGATACTGAAGTGCATTAGTAACATCTTACCAACTAGAAATACCGATTCCTTGGTGTCATGGTTTAACCTCCAGTTGGCAACTGAGCACCACACAGCTGCTTGCTCACTTCCCCCCGCCCCCCCCCAGTGGGATGGGGGAGAGAATCGGAAGGGTAGAAGTGAGAAAACTCGTGGGTTGAGATAAAGACAGTTTAATAGGTAAAGCAAAAGCTGC
>NW_008824338.1:7819833-7862249 GCF_000699105.1 Pygoscelis adeliae
TCTTGTGCACCTCCAGCCTTCTCAGTCGGTAGAGCATGGGAAGCTGGAAAGTCCTTGACTAGTGTAAGCACTGCTTAGCAACAACTAAAACATCGGTGTGTTATCAACATTATTCTCATACTAAATCCAAAACACAGCACTGTACCAGCTACTAGGAAGAAAATTAACTCTATCCCAGCCAAAACCAGGACACTTGGATAAAGTGGAACTGGCTTTGGTCAGAGTCATTTAGGGAAATGATAGTTTAAAAAGGTTATATTTACAGTACTACTAAGGGTTTGCAATAATTGGTCTGGGAGATGAATAGAAGTTAACGGAACAAAAATTTCATCATCTTGGAAAGACTATCTTCACAAATAGACTAAAAAAACCAACAGTAGCATTCCTGATAGACAAAGACTTCTTCAGTCAAAAAGCACAGCTCTAAGAAGGAAGCAATGTTAATTAAAATCTGGTTTTGAATAGTAGGAAGGACTTTAGAGAGGAACAGGTCATAGGAAATAAACTGGTATTAAAGTGAATCAGCTTTTTAAATACTGAAGTTAGATGAAAGGATAAAACAGTCAGTTATTAGGTATTTCCCTGCGCCTTCCCCCCCCACAACTCAGAAGGACAAAGACGGTAGAAGTGGAGAACACAAGAACCTTGATCTGAAGGAGGCTTTGTTATTTCTTAAGTCAAAAACCATAAAAATTATCTGGCTGGGGGTGGGGGCACAGGGAGAAAGAGGTGCCCAAAATTAACTATACAAATAAACACCTCAAGAAAGTTACCAGGACTGAATAGAAGGTCAACAGAAATGCTGAGGGAAGACATACTGATATAAGACACTTACATCCTGGAAGTCAAGAACTGTTTGCTTAAAAAGAGAACTGCTCAAATAAAGATTTGAATTAGGAAACTGGAACAGAAAGTACAATTTTGTCACTCTTTTTTAATTGGGGAGGGAGGGGGAAACAAACAGGAAAAGAAGCGTGCATTCGTGCCATATAAAAATCAAAGATAAGTAAGGTGAGCATCCAAACAGATGGTTTGCCTCTGTTTCCAAGAAAAAACAGATCAGCAAAAATAGAGGCACAGAGACAAGGCTAACAAGACTGAGTGAAGAGAAATACAAATGCCCACATCTTACGTGAAGAAAACCCAGAGAGCATGTCATGCTCCACTGTCAGGATGATAATCCAGAAAACTGAAAACAGCAGCTTATTAAAGTGGAAATTAAGTAGGAAGATTTTTTAGTAGGACTATGAAATTAGCTATATATTACTATATGACTAGCAAGCAGCAAACAACTGCATTTGTGAAAACAATGCAGACAAATATAGAACTCTGAATTTGCCTTAAGTACCATGAAAAAGCTTTAGAATGCATTTTGAAAGAAAGAACTGATGAAATAGAAAGTAAACAAAGACAAACTACAAAGTTTTACTCAACATCTGCCTTTAATGAACTGAAAAAAGATGAAGCAAATGCAGTCCATCTAGCCTATCTGGACTCCAGTAAAAAATTTTGAAACTTCAGCTTATCTGAATCTTTTACTTTTCATATTAAACATTTCCTTTAACACAATTTTGTGATAAAGATTTCACATAGTTGGAAGGGACTTGCACTAGACAGTCTGAGTATGTAAACCTCAGAATGGTATTTGTATGACTCTGAAACCACAAAAAGAAAGCTAACTTGATAGTTTTATCTATCTGATTGAGAAATCCTATCGTGTTATTTCAGTCGTCGGCTCACCAAATTTTAGTACCTGGAGCTAACGTAGCTTCTAAAAAGTGAATCTTTTGCCTCAGGAGACATGAAATGTCTTTTCAAAAATGCAGCCCATTTCCCAAAATCTGGAGAAAGAAGATTCTGAAGCCATAACTCAGGTTATAACAAACATTGATTGTAACAGAACTAGAATTAAAAAGTGGATATAAACTTACAAAAGCATATGCTGCAGTTAATTTTGGTATATTTCAGTGTCTTGCGTCTGTGTGTGTGTTTTCAGGTGTGTGTGTTTGCCAGTGTGTGTAATTGTTTACAACTTTGAGCAAGCAAGCTAGCATAATACCATGGTCATATGCTACTCTGGAAAGAATGGTGGTGTTGTCATTCTTTACTTAACAGAAAAGTGCTAGTCACATTTTTTAAATTGCTGAGAGTTCATGAAGTTCAGCTACAGAGATATGAAAATGCAAATGATGTATTTGAGGAAGTAGGAATACATCCCTCCTATTTCAAGTAACCCAATCAGTAAAAACAGCATTCTCCTTCCTTCTTTGCTGAGAGATGGTCTACTAAAAGATGAGCTACTTGTCTTTGAGGGAACCTTTCAGTTAAGAACTTCATAAACATTGAGGATAAACAGACAGCAACAATACCATTAAAGTAACTGTTGATTTTAATATTCCTTCATGGAATACAAAGACAGGCCTATAAACTGCAGAAATTCAAAATGCAAGGCTATAAGCCAAGAGGCTCTTGTTTTTATTTCTATCCACAAGATTCTAAATATTCAGATGCTTAGTAACCCAGCGGTGGATACAGAACAAGGACTTAGAGCTGAAACAAAGACTGCCAATTACTCAAAATGGCATTAGCTGGTGTGTAATGCAGCCACAACAGCAACGTGACAATGAAAGTCTCATCTCCCACCGTTATTCTTTCCACGTTTACTCATCAACTGAGGTGAACTAATGATACTTAAGTAAATATGTAAAATCAATTACACTGAAGTGACAAACATATTAACTTGGATTCCTTCACCATAAAAACTACCAAAGAAATTCCTGCTCCTTGTCCTATCCAGATTTACAGTCCACATTGCCTAGTTCAAGACCCCACACTCTTTGCAAAGGCTTGCACAGTATCCCAAAGCCTTATTCTGCTCAGGCTTGCCAGAAATATCTAGCTCACCTAAATCATAACAGGAGCTCACAATAGCAGAATGACCCATTAAAATTAAAAGACAAAGTTTACCTGTTAGAGGAGAATAGAATGAGAGTGAGAAATTTCTGAAGAGCGTAATCCATTACTTTTGCCAACACAATCACAGTTTGATCAGTTGCTTTTGCAATTTAAATTTTCCATGCGTAAGTCAAAAAGCCAATGTAAAGTGCTGACCCTCGATTTGATAGTCTGCTTCAATGATTGTGTCTCAAATTAGTACACTTTTTAAAAGCAGATTACTGATCCTAGATTACTGCTACACTAAAGAACCCTAATTTATTAAAAGGACTGTTATGAAGCAAAGTTGATTTATATAGACATATAAATTAGCATCACTGGAAACAGCTGTTTAAATCTAATTTTATGCAGAAGAAAAAATAGACAGAAAGATAAAAATATTTCCTCAGATTACTAAGTGATTCATAATATATATGCATAATATAAATCAAGCCATACACAATATAAACCAAGACACACACAATAATAAACCAAGCTATAGACTACAGAAAGTGATGGGTCCTGTAAATTACCCCAAACCCAACAATTATAAAAGTCAGCATCTCTGACATATAGTAAATAAAGTGAGGCAGGGAAAGTCTGGACTTGATTACAGTTATTTAGATTTACATTTTTTTGCTAGGAGATAAAAACATATTCTTGATGAACTCATGAAAACCTGGGAAAAAACCACTTAAGTAGTAATCTTCTTAATAATGATTAACTTGTATAAAAATAGTAAAATTTTGTCTGTAAGAAACTTTCAATAATAATGTTAAAGCTGCACATTTACATACTTTTAGCCAAAAGAACTATCCTCATCTACATTTTAATTTATAGGAAACCAATACTAATCCCTGGATTAACAGAGGCACATGATTAAAAAAAGATCAACCAGGAGCTGAGGCAGAAAATTATGTTAACATTTTGTATTGAAAGCTTCACAAGAAAGGATTTCTGCAGCTTGTTAGAAACTCATTCAGAGGATTTAGAAGTTACAATAAGCATATTGATAAGGTATTATGCAAAATATGAAGGCTAAGAAGTCCAGCTCCAGTAAAAAGAATTTTAAGTCACTGAAATGTGCAAGTGGGAAGATATATGTTTAAAAGGTGAGGTCTAATATCTGCAAGTCCTAAAAAAAAAAAAAAAAAAGCCCATGGGGCCAGAGGTCAAGGAGAGATGCATCTGATCTCTTACAAAGCAGCTTTGGTAGGAGAGACCAGCAATATGCTTTTGAAATGGGGAAAATCAGAACTTGAATGTAGGGTGTATTTAGAAAATGACTGCTCTGTAGTACAAAAAAGCACAGAGATTACAGCCAAAGGTAGGACTCCACATGATGGAAGGAGTCAATCAGTCCTGCTCTGCCCACACCCCCTGCAGCTGTACAGTCCCACTGCTTACCCTGCGCCAGCGCTCCTTTGGAGCCCACACAGCAAGGGGCTGGGGAAGGGGACTTTCTGCTGCATTAGCAAACTGGAGGACATCGGGGACTTCTCCACAAAGCATCAGAACTGGAGCATGGGAGAAAAAAGTACCATACCCACAGCTGTGGGAGTGGATTAGAAAGAAGATCTCTCTCTTCTGGTAACAGTAATCTCAGACTGTCTCAGCTGAAGAAACTGCTGCCTTACTCTTTCAAACCAAGATCTTATGTTTCCCCCAAACCGAGTTGGTTTACTATTCTTTTGACACCTATTTTCATATTCAATCTTTGCCAAGGCTTTGCAAGGGATTTTACAGCCCTTTTGATATTTGATATTACAGCCATTTTGATATTCTCTCACTGAGCATGAAATTCATCCCCAGTAGACAGCCAACAGAAAACACAAACAGCATTTAAGTTTTTTTTCTAGTACTGCATTTGCTTGGTGCTGTCTCACTCCTACTTGAAGAAATCCAGCTATAATAGCAGCCACTATTTTAAAGCAGTAAGCCATTAAGTAATCATTTTTCCTCAATATTTCATTTTGCTTCCTCAAAGCCACTTCAAAATGTTATTTTTACTCATGGTATTGCTAGATACAACTACTAAGAGCTTAGAAAAAATGTTGATTATAAATAACACTAATTTCACTCTCAACACTACATTACATCATGCTACAACCAAAACAATCAGAAAAGCTGGCAATCACATACCAGATACAGTAACCGTGTACACCAAATACAGCACAACACAGTATGTTAACCTAAATATCATCCAACCTTGAAGAACTTCTTAGCTACAGAAGCATTAAGATTGGTCTTCTACTATCAAAGCTTCCAAAGGTGATGGCCAAGATTACAGGACTTCCAACTGTGATTAGATACCTGACTTGTGTATAAGAACTGATAAGCATCTTGATTGCTCGCCATAATAGGCCAGCTGCCTTGGCAAAATAGGCCAGCTGCCTTGGCAAAATAGGGAATGGAAACAGATGTTTTGCACTAAAACCCATTCCCTCGTGTAGAGCATGAATTAAAACCATCTCTAAACTCTTCTAAAATAGCTGCATGTGTAAATCTCACAAGCTCCAAGGAATTTGCTAGACTTCTTTATGCCTTCACCTGTCTTGTACAAAATTCATTATTTTTCAGAATCAAATATCATACACATGTATGTATAGATGTATATGGACACATGCACAATTATTCATATGCATATGTGTTTATATACACGAATGTACACACACATATGCATACATACACACATGTATTCTGACCCTCATGGTCCCAAGAAACTTTGAAGTGTTTCCAAGGTAACTATACCTAACTATGGAGCAACCCAAAAGCTAATTCAATGTTTTATCTCTGAAGGACAAAGACAGATAACATAGGCATTAGCTAGTGCAGGAGAATTTGAGAGATCTGAGGAAGGGAAAAAAAAAAAAAAAAGATCAAAGCAAAGATTTGGTGCTAGCAGTGCCACAGTCAAGCATTTTTTTTTTTAAACCAACTATATAAAGCTGACTTAAACCTCTACAAGAAGGAATCTGACAAAAATGCACTAAACAAAATAATATGTGAAAAGTCAATATAAAAAAAACTTGCAACTTCTAATGTTTGTTAGCTGTAAGTCTGAACATCAGTGGGAGTCCTTTCTGGCAGAGGGTTGTACAGTCCTAACTTCATACTACGGTCCTAATGGTAATGATAATCCAAATGGGCACTCTGAGGAATAAAAAAATGTATTTGGCCTGAGCATAGCAACACTGGAACTCTCTTCTCTCCCAGAACATCTGATAAAGAAAGCTCATTAGAAACATTTCTGAAATAATTTTCTCTCACCAGAACTAGCTATTCCACACTGGTAGGTGGTTTAAAACCAGCAAGTTTGTCGCATAGTGGCATTGATACAAGTAAGAGGAAGTAAAACTGACAGTGCAACTCCACAAGTCATAAAAGTCATATTATTCTTTGGCCTGAAAGAATCCATTAAAAATAAAATGTTCTACCATAATATAAAGTAATTCCATCTTCAAAAAAGAGTAAAGTGAAATTCAAAATGAATTATTAAAAAGACCAAATGTATAAAAATAAATTCTGATTAGTGAATTTGAATGCATTTTTACTTTGTAATACGAGTGATGCATTCCAGAACAAACCTTTTGATTTCTTTCACAGTTTTTCAAAACACCACCAGGTTGTGAAGTAATTTTTTTCTTTCTTGGCTAAAAATAAATGTGCTGTGAATCATCAAGAAAACCATTACACAGCACTTCCTGGGCTCTGCTAATTCCTTTCAGCCAAAGAACTGCAGTTTTCATCCTTTCTGGAGCCACTTTCAGTAGAGTCAAGGCACTTCAAAACATCATTACAACTAAAGCTGCCCTCTATGTATACTTACACAGCATTAACATATGACTGTAAATTCACAACTCCTCTATAAAGCAATTCTCCAGATAAGGCTTTGCTAAATTTGTGCCAATCTTTTACTACAAAGTATCAGATATCAGAAACAAAGCACTATACAGGAAGAACAAAATTGCCAGGCTGCACTCTAGGTTATGAAAACAGAAATGGAAAAATGGCACAGAGTATCACATAGAAGATGAAACTGGATGCAGACAGATGAAATGGTTGCCAAAACAGGCATAATTTAAAACATTAATGCAACACTAGGTATTATTAAAATACAAACAAAACCCACACTCTAACCCATATAGAAAAATGAAATTTTTCTTCATTGTGATCTTTATTCTCAAAATGCTTGAAACTAAAATTTTAACTCTTAAAACCACTGTCTTTTCTGAAAGCTTCACATTTTTGCATGAACTATATTAATAGCCTCCAATCATGGATGAGAGAATATTTTAAAAACCTTGTTACATGCTGGTTCTTTTTCAACAGTGAAAACAGTAAGGAAAGACCCTATGATGTTCCTGAATTGCCTCTGCTCTCTGCCTACCTTGTTATATCAGCCATCAACAAGGTCTTACCCAAGAAGCTAATTAAAAAAACTGGCAGGAAGAGACCTACACAGTGCTGATCTGGAATTTGTTAGAGGATTTATTTATGGCAGTGTTGCCTATTGCAATCAAATACTCCCCCCTAAAAGATTTCATTGGTCTACCAATTATGTAGCAAGTGTTCTTTACCTGACACTGCACACATATTACTCTATGGACCTGTATACAACACAGACAAAAAAAAGGAAGGGGGAAAAATACACGGAATTTTTGCAAGCCGCTTTTTTCTGTAAAGTGAATCTTGTCCACAAACACTTCAAGTTGAAATCAGGTTGCTCCAATTATGCCATATCTTTTTCTACATTAAAATGTCACATACTTTGCTTTTAAAGAAAAGAAACTGAAGTTATTCCTCTTACTATTCTTTTAGAAAGAACATTTATATTCTTTGCTATTACCTGCATTAATACTGACCACAGAGATTAGTTAAACTCTGGGGGGAGTGGAGAAAAGACTGAACAAAAAGGGAATAATATTGATTCCTCATACTAATCTCTTTGAAAGTAGAATTTTCCAAGGGCAGTTCACAGACATCTACAATGAGCAACTGAGTATTTTGCCTCTTGATATAGTTAATCCAGGGGGAGGGAAAAAAAAAATCTCTGAAATCTACTTCCTTTTCTTACCTGCAATCATAGGATGTTAATAGTTTAAGAGTCAGCACTTGAAAAAAGATACTAGGAAAACCATTTTGACAGAACACGTGTTTAGAAATAAAGACAATTAGGGGCCATGAGAAAACTGAACAGAGGTAGAAAATATTTGGAGCTACAAAAAGGAATTATTTTATGATGATATGTCTGCCTACTGAATGGAAAAAATACTAACAAACAGTCTGATGAATACCTTGCTATTCTGACATTTTAGATATGTAGCGCCTTCACAGAGAGCACAGCATGTTACAGCAGAACCCTCTGTATGAGAGCTCCATTTTAAATCTTCCCAACTCAGAAATCTCCTGCTGGGAAAAATTTATCTGAAGAACTTAATTAACAGCAAGTTTAATATAGGGTCTCTAAAGTATACTGCTGGCTTTCACACAGGGTAGCAAAATCAAAATAAGACAGACATAAGCAGCAAAGGGAATGAACTCTGCTTGTCACACACAAAATATATGCTTATTACCTCCCCCTTTCTTCCCACAGGGTGGAAGGGAGGGGTATGTGAAAACATACAGCTCTGCTGAACAGAACATCCATCACACAAAGCCAAGCCACCCCGCCGCAGGATGGTATCGGATACACTACGGGTTCTTTCCTAAACACTCAAGTTTCTTTTTGGATGCTGAAGAAGTTATTTCTGGAATTACGAAAATTTTACAAATCTCTTCCCATGACCTTTCTGACATTCAAACTTTGATGAATAGCTCCCACACTAGATTGCTCATTCTGAGAAGGAAATTTCATGTTCCTTTTCCTTAGTGGCAGATAAATTATGGATTGTCCACAGCAATGATTAAACACAGTTTACAAATACACTGGCATATCAGCCATTTGTTCTTAATTCAAAAACGCCTGACCTTTTTTCTGGCATGAGCCTTTTCTTTTCAACCCAACAATGGACCTTGTCAAAATAAACTTTTAAAAGCTGTTCTGTCCCATATCTCATTCGTGTCATAGGTTACGCAGGCTATTCCTAGAGTTATATAGTTATGAACAGAAATTAGGCCCAGAGAAAAATCAAGTTGCAAAATCAAGCACTCCAAAGTCAGCAAATGTCAAAGACGTTGCCAGAAACAACAGGCAAGATGTCTGGGAGCCTTGATTCGCCCTTGCCCTGTGTGTATACATTATAGTCAAATTTTTAGTTATAGGCTCAGATCCTACCTCCCCTCACAAGGCTGCTCCCCGATTCAGTTAAAAAGAAGAATCAACACACATTTACTGAGCAACTACTCAATATTTTTCTTCCCAGCATTTGAAATACAGCTTGAGGCCTTCTACACTGAGCACTACTCAAGTATTTCTACGAAGGCAGACTCCTCAGTTTCCTGGTGTGGTATTCCATAAGGCTCATTATTATATCAACCGAGTGTCTTACAAAACACTGTCCTCAAAATACATCCCTAAAATCTATAAAGCATTACCCCAAGATTCGAGATGGAAGAATTCAGGCACAAAAAGGCAAAAAATGTTCAGGATTTGTGGTTGCCAAACTGAAACACCTAGCAGCATATTTTCCAGACTAGGTAGCCTCGCATAGTATTTTCATTATATATAAAAGTAATATTTTATATTTACTTAACACAAAATTACCATGAATTCAATTGCACTTGAGAGCTCATAGCACTTTTCCAAGTCAAATTCCAGGTTCTTAAGTTGAACCAAAAGAAAAATACAAGTAGTGACTACCTACAGAATTTCTGAATTTAAATGAATCACCATAAGAAACCTGGGAAAGGTAGGAAAACAGTCCAGCTCTCAACACAACACTGAGCTGTACTCTATAATTAAATTCTAAAATAAAGTCAGTGATATGGTGGTAGTCCCAAGCTTCTCAAACATAAACTTGGACAAAAAATGTAGGTCACCATACTAAAAATAAGAGGATTACATATGAAGGGCTGAAATTTTGTTACAGGAGGGGGGGGATGACACACAACACGTCCGAAACCAAACCACGCAACACAGAAAACTAGTCACGTATACCAAAACATACTTCCTGAAAGCAATTTTTCACCTCAGTGCAATAGCATGCTAAACAGCAACATAATCATAGAATCATTAAGGTTGGAAGAGACCTCTAAGATCATCGAGTCCAACCGTCAACCCAACACCATCATGCCCACTAAATGAAGGAGAATGGAAAAATAACGCCATATTTGAAGGTCTATCAATAATATGTGGGGCAGATTCCAATAACCCAAAACCTGACGGAAAAGAACACTCTCATAGGAAGCTGCAAAGCACTTAGGGATTTTGGCCAATGCAATGCTTTCTCAGTACACATACAGCATGGGAAATGACGAGTGCTATGGACACATACACCTGAGACACAAAAACTTAATAAATATAAAAATACCACTTTTACAGAACGTTGTGAAAAACGTAAGCTAGAAGAGTTCTAGACGTAACTAGCACATGCTAAAAGATAGATTTTAATAACTTTTGACTGGTATTTAATGGCAAATGTTTGTGCAATCCAGTCCTGAAACTGTTTAATGGAAGCTCTGTGCTGCAAATGGTTTCAGAGGCAAAGGTAATTAACAAAAAGCTGAAAGAATCATGTTATTATTATTTAATTAATTTACGGAAATTTATAAAATGTTTGTACTAGATAAAACCACAATAAAAACTTCCAATCAAATTGTGATTTTTGTACCATATCCACACATCATATGTAAACACCAAAGGGCATAGCAGAACTCCCCAAAACAAAAATACGTTAAATGGAATTAAGAATGAGCGTATGGACCCATGTATATACCATGTGTGTACACACATTTTTATTATACAGATACAACTGTAAAACATGTTACCAACCCAGGAAGTCAGAATCAATTTTAAATCAACATCATAATGCAGAAATACTTTTTTTTTTTCTTTCTTCTTCAAACAAGGAAGGGGAGTAATCATCAGAACAAAACTAGCACAAAAAGTAGTGTCTTCTCTATCCCTTGATGCCTTTAAATGAAGGATGGATATGTTTCTGGCAAATGCACTTTAGCTAAGCACAAACTGCATTTTGGTCAGATAAGTCAAAAGGTTCATTATCAGGAGAACTGGATGAAATATAAAGACTTGTAGTATGTAAAGGACGGCAGACTAGATGATTTAATGGTCCCTCCTAGCCACAAACACTATCAAGAACTGTCTCAAAGGAAACCATGCAATAAACGCATCATTATAGTCAATTAAATCACACCCATACTCACTAACCTGAAAGTCCCTCACTGTCATCTTTGCCAGAGGTAAATACCACCTTTGGAGGTGTTATCCACAAGGTAGAACAGCAAAATGAATCCCCTACACATCCTCCTTCTTTATTCCTTATATTCAAATACAATTTGCTATGTACTTGAACATATTTACCCCTTCATGTTAGTCTTCCTCACACACACTGCTGCTCTTTAAAAAAAAAAAAAAGGCTGAATAAATTAAGGATGAGCAGGTTTGGTGTTTTTTTAATTACTTTCTCAATTAGAATATTTTCTGTCAGCAGGCAGCTTAATCTAATATGCAAACTATGGATATTTACCAAAACAGTAACTGTCTCTCACAGCTCTTAAAGCAAAGTCAAGTTGCCCTTAAAGAACAGAACAGCACAGCACCCTTGCAGCAAGCAAAGAAAACTGAATTCAAATCTATATAATCATTTTGAAATACATTTATTCTTGATGGTATCCTCTGTGATACATAGTACTACAACAATATCTCTTGCAAAAGCAACTTACACTTCTAAAGAATAAAGTGATCACTTTATAGTGATCACTAAGTTATCATTAGGCCTAAAAAGCATTTAAAGTACTTGTGACCAAGTTCAGAAATGTATTTAAGGTGTCTCTCTGAAATTGTACTGATTCCAGCAGGAAGCTAGGTATCTAAATATCTCTGTGGACCAGAGTCTACTTGTACACTAATCCCATATAAATCAATTTTATTATGAGAAAGATATAACAGTTTATTTTTGTTGCTATATAAAAGCAAAGTAACTAATAGTAGTATGATTCAAGAGATTATTTCTTTCAAATAAAAATCTTATTAATACATCACAGCCAGGAGTTTACATATCTGAAGTTACCAGAAGGATAGTCAATTATGCTAAAAATATGTACAAGCATCCTGTTTAGGCCAAGTGGATGACATGTATTTGCTGAAAACAAACTCGCCAATTCCTCTGTCCTCTACAGAGCTCGATACCATTAAATCCAAGCAGCGGGGAAAAGCAACAACAAAAATCTATATGATACTGCTTAGCTACCATTTAAATCAAATTTTAACTACACGTTATATGTGCAAGTTCAGAGAGCTCTTGCGGTCCCCTCGAACCAAAAATGTGGCAGTTGGGAGGCATGTGTCTCAGTCAAACACACATGAAAGCATATGCTGCAGACAAAGCATTGCCTGTCTCTGCACAATCCTATACAAGGAAAAGAAAAGAAAAATCAGGTAACAATATAAATTCCAAGAAAACACTCTGTGCCAGTCAGCTGCAATAATTACCATCTCCAGTTGCAGATCCAGTCTTCGCAACTGCCACAGAATTCCTTGGCCAAGCAGGACAGGCAATAACAGAGTTCTCCCACACATTTTCTAATAATTTAGAGTATATACACAACAACATCCAACAGCATACATAGATCATTTTGAGAAAGAGGCAGATATTAGCTATTACATATGGCCTACTGCTGAGATTTTAACCAATCGCCTCAAAGCATCTCAGTAATTATTTTGCTAGTCAAAAAAAAAAAAAAGGCATGATTTTGGGAACAAAGACATGACGAAAAACCAAAATCATTGCATTTGGCATATCATTTTCATAAGGGGGAAAAAAGTCTATTCAAGACAGTATCACTCTTTCACTTGGATTACCTTTCTTTGTTTGTGGTCTGCACTTTTAAAATTTTGAGCACATTCTCTTTCCCCTCAGGCTGGGATGACAGGCCTAAATTGAGGGAGCATGATATTTGGGGTCCCAGATTTCAAAAATCCTTTTTAAAGTTTCAATTCATTATCTACCTCCATTTAGAAGAATTAAAGAGAAAGAAATTAAGGAAAACATGCAAAAGCACATTAGTTACATTTTACAGTAAATATTACTTGTGTATTTTCACCTCACTTGGAAACATCTGGTACAGTATGCACATACATACAAAAATCACTCAAAATCCTCTGGTGGCCTTTCCACCACACAAGGAAGATGAAGAAGAACTGAAACAAAGTTCAGCCATTTTATTTTCATCTTGGACATTCTAAGGGCCAGAGTGAACGTGGTCACACTGTCCATCTACTCTTTCTTTTCCAGCTTCTTTCCATAACTTCCCAAAGACCAGGACAAACGTTCCACCTGACGTTGACAAAGTATAAAGTAATAAAGGATATCTAAAAGCTTGTTTGTTCTAATTAAAATCAAAAGATAGAGGTGACAAAGAAATTAGTACTCCACTAAAGCAGCAGCTATTGCCACTAGTTATCTTTTGTACTGAAGATACTGTGGGAAGGAGGATAAGACGGTCTTGGGGGCAGGTATATCTGAGGGTTCTCCAAAGAACTCAGGGTATAGCATTTTTGTGGAGAGGAGATGCAGTTATTCTAAAAGGATTTTATAGATGATGCAGAAAAAGACCCCTTATAAAGATCCACTTGTTAAACAAAAATGCCTGAAAATACTTGTGTTCTAGACCCAAGAGAACAATGTATCTTGGGATCTATAGCAAAATTAAGTCTAGTTTGCTCCACTGCCTTCTTGACAGCATAACTGTTTCTCATATGCAAACCCTAGTTCTTCAAAATTTCTTTCCCCTACAACAAAAGGACATCAAAAGGTTACAAACTTAATCTCTTTAAATACCTGTTTATATCTTCAGCAGCCAATACAAATTTTACAATGCTGTATCTTCTATAAGCAAGAAAAAAGAAAAGAAAAAAGAAAAGCAGCGTGGCCAGCAGGTCGAGGGAGGTGATTCTGCCCCTCTACTCTGCTCTGGTGAGACCCCACCTGGAATACTGCGTCCAGCTCCGGGGCCCTCAGCATAAGAAGGACATGGGACCTGTTGGAGCAAGTCCAGAGGAGGGCCATGAAGATGGTCAGAGGGCTGGAACACCTCCCCTATGAAGACAGGCTGGGAGAGTTGGGGTTGTTCAGCTTGCAGAAGAGCAGGCTCCGGGGAGACCTTATAGTATAGCAGCCTTCAGTACCTAAAGGGAGTCTACAAGAAAGCTGGAGAAGGACTTTTTACAAGGGCATGTAGTGATAGGACAAGGGGTAATGGCTTTAAACTGAAGAGAGGGTAGATTTAGATTAGATATAAGGAAGAAATTCTTCACTATGAGGGTGGTGAGGCACTGGAACAGGTTGCCCAGAGAAGCTGTGGGTGCCCCATCCCTGGAAGTGTTCAAGGCCAGGTTGGATGGGGCTTTGAGCAACCTGGTCTAGTGGAAGGTGTCCCTGCCCATGGCAGGGGGGTTGGAACTAGATGATCTTTAAGGTGCCTTCCAATCCAAACCATTCTGTGATTGAATGAGGAAACTCGAACCAAAATCAAAACTGTATTGTAACTCTCAATAGTCATCATATGTTTTCATCTGTATGTTTTAATACTAAAAAGCAGAAAGATCTTAAAAAGCTACCTTGAGAATTATTCAATTCTGGTATCTATATTAATTCTTTAGTCAGCAGGGGAACCGTGTGCCTGGTTAAGGCACTACCATCATGTTGAAAAGCAGCAAAAATTGTTTCCACGCTTAAGCTAGAAGTCACAAGTACTATTTACAAAAACACCATTAACATTTTTGTTCGTTTTGTTCAACAGTCAGCCAAAGGGTACAGTTTATGAAAGAGAGAAGAAAAAATAGATCCTAATTCGTCTAGATGCTTTGTTTTAACCTCAAAAGGGAAAAACATAATAGGAAATGCTGTCAAAGCCTTCAATTTTTAAATCGCTAGCAATATCACCACAACTGCATTTTTCCTCTGGCTACTGCAAATCTTTCAAACATTACATTTGTTATATCCTGCAACTGGCCTTTCTTGTTAACAAAACTGAAAGAAAAAGTGCAACTTAGAGAAAAGCTTAGTGTCTGAAGAATCAACACAGCTCTCAAAAATGAGGTTAAACTGTATCTCCAGGCAGCTGTCAATAAGGAAGGCAGGGCACATAAATATTCATACCATTTTGGGATAGGATTAAGTCTGAGTTTAAATCACAAAATACATCACACTTCCTATTTAAATTGCATACTTGCAAATCATTAGAAGGCCATCATTGCATTTGCTTGGATTTTACCATTCTCAGTTAAACAGCATCTTAATGAAAAAGGAAACTGTTTCATATAGGCAAATATCTGCTTACACAGAAAAATGCATTTCCAGTATTTGTATTAACTCTGAAAATTACTATAATCCATGTGGACCATCCCTTAACTAATAAGACTTTGTCTAGTCTCTTCTACAAATGATACCATTAAAAATATACAGTAATTAACGTTATTCCTTTCAATAGGCCAAAGACAAAAGTTAACATCTTTGCTTAAAAAGAAAACCCAACCCCAACACCCCACCCAAAAAAATCCCCAGCAAAACAAACCAAAAAAAAAAAAAACCCCACACCAAAAGAAAACACCTTCTTGGAAGAAATGCTTCTTCAGAGTATATGTGTTACGAGCAATGAAAACCCATGTTGACAAGTAAAAAAAGAAGAGTTGATTAAATATATGAAGGTAAAATAATTTTGTTTATTGTGTAACTTTGGAAATAAGATTATGTTTTCTGCTGCATTCCTGTTAAGTCTGATTTAACATAATTCCTTGCACTGCAAGGAGAAGGAAACCAATTTTTATGACGAGGCTAAATTTATGAAATAAAAAAATGTGCCAAAACAGGCCACTTTTCACTTAGTCTGTAGAAATGACTGACACACCCAAAAAATAATTTGGAGTAATTTTTACTTTGACAGGAGTTGTTCACATCTCTGCTGATTGTAACAAAGAAAAACATTTGCTTTCCCATGTAAGCAACTATCCAAGAGCAGATTTTAATAATTACAGTACTCAGAAGAACCCCTGGATTTGGACTCCCACTCTCTGAAAAACAGCACTAAAACTTGCTCTGTTTACAAAAACTGAAAAAATTACAACTGCTCCACAAAACTGTGTTACCCACTTCTCGATCTTTAACTAGACTTGCTTTAACATCCTTCAGTCTCCTGACTACGCACTACTGACTAACTCAGGACAGGACTCCACAACCAGATGTCAGGTTCTACAGACAGCAATCAAATAAAATAGTCCAAAATTCGTTTTCTTTCATGTTCAAAGGTAGACTTTACACCCTCTTACAGTCAAACTCTCAAAAACACAGTATCATCTATAAACATTTCTACAAATATATAGAATGTTTTCTATAAAGGGATTTCCTGTATACCTTTCCATAAGTTTACAGAAGGCATTTTACAAACCCTTCTTCCTCTATAAATGCCTAAATCCCAGCAGGCTTCTGGCAGGCCACCAAAAGTAAACCACTGTGTGAACAGCAAGACAGCTAGGGGCTAGATGGATAAAGCGCTCAAGCAACTGCGTATTTCTCCCTGCATATACACAAGACCAAAACCTCCTGCTGTTACTGCCATCACAGATGAGAAAATGCAAGTTGGAGAAAGTGCATTTGTGACATCGGATGTCCAGTGGCCATCACTCAATGCCAACAAGCCAAATATCTGTAGGAAGTAGATTTACTGCTACTACTGAGGAAGTGGGGAAAGGAGATAGTGCTTTGTTTTAGTCACACTAAGCCTGAGCTGACAGTTAGATATTTGTAAGAAAACGTCAGAGAAAGAGGCTGAGACATCAATTTAGGCACCAGAGGTCAAGATTTGCACAGGCAGATGTATCTGAATTGCCAACACAAAGATGACAGTGGGCTTTACGTTGGTCTGTGTCTTCCATGACTACATTTACTTCTAGTTGTCTCTGACTCATTAATGTACCTTGGTTGTTCTGTCCAGGTTTAGAAAGGAACTGTTCTTGTAGTCATCGTGTGTCCCCCCCTTATCTTTGGATAATCTCATCCATAAACAAAAACTGAAAACAGCATGGATAGCGACGTCAAAAGCTGACAAGGTAGGCAAAACAGTTCTGAGATTTTTTTATTTTATTTTTTTTAGTGGCCTCTTTCTAGAAACTTTTTAAAAGAGGCATGGTGGAAATGGAAGAATAATTCCATGTATGCTGCTTATATCGTAAATAAATCAAATCTGAGAAGCCATCCTATTTTTCCACTGGCAAGGAAGTTAGACACTAGGACATTTGCAAAGGAGATTTTACAGCTGATTTAATATGATCCTCATTATCTGCTAGAAAGGAAGACCCAGATCTATTTAAAAAATATCCATACAACATAATCTTGCTCAGCTAGCCAAGATCCAAAGTACAAGATCTCCTCAACCCCAACTACAACACATACAAGACGTGATAACAATCCATATTGCAAAAGATACCCAAAGCAAAGTTTGATTCAGATTTCCAGAATACTCTGCAGGTACCCGTTTGGTTTTGTTTTAAAGTCTTCCAGATCACTCTTAAGTGCATACAAGAAAACAGAGTTATACAAGAGAAACCCTTGAATTGAACCGTCTGGCATTTTGCTGCATGAAATCGACAACAAATTAGTAGACAACACACCTCAAAGAAAAACCTGAAAGAAAGTTTTACTTTGTACTTGCATTTATTAACTTGGGAAAAGCAGGGAAAAAAAAATCCATGGACTCTGCAGCAGCATTTTCCCCAAGTTAGAAAAATGATCAGAAGTATTTTAATTTGCACTTTTCAGATATTGAGAGAGGACTATATTACAGATGAATATCAGAAAAAAAAACTTTTGCATAAAAAAAAAATCTTTGGTAACAAACAGAAGTGTAGGATAACGCAAAACATTTGAAGTTAGAAAAGATCCACACAGGATTTCAAAAGAAGGCAAGAATAGGCAGCACGGGATGAATTAATGAACTTCCTCATCAAAAAGTCCATGTTTCTGCCTTGAATATGCCAGCAGTTACTCAGCGTAAACCCAACCAACAACTTAAAAGTTGCAATGATAAATTATAAAAAAAAAAACCAACCACCACATATTGTCGGTTTCATAACCTTCTGTCTTATATCAAAGGAGTTAATCATTCTCTTTTTGCAAAATTCTACAATTGATAATACTCACGGAAATATTTTGTATCTTTCAATGGGAATGAAACTGGCTATTATTCAAGTGATGCTATACTTTCTCTTTCACAAGAACATAGGATCTATAATTCTAAGGATTTTTTTTAAATCAATGCTTTAGAAAACAAAACAGCCTAGTGCTACTCACTCTCCAGAATCAAACTACGTGCTGTTGGTAAATCTCACACACAAAATCCAAGTACGTTAAGGGCTGACAAACCAGGAAGATAAAATAAGTACTCTGGTGACTACATTTTTGATCTAAAATAACAAAGACATAATTCTGTCATTATGAAATGACACAGAAGAAGCAAGTTTTACCAATCACACTATACACACCTAAAACAGGGACTAAATTTAACATAAATTGGTATGAAAACACAGTTAAAGGAGAATAAATAAAGCAGACTTGAAGTGTACCCTAAAGAATGTGCTCTAAATCACATGCCAGTCAGAGCTATGATGGTTATTTAAATCTCACATTACCAAAAAAGCAGAATATATGAAGAAATAGGTTTTTATGAAATACTGCCTAGTGATTTAAAGGCACTGAGATACGTAGGTCTCTTTAACATAGGCAGTTTTCATCTAGTCTGTAGTTATATAACTTAGAACACCTACCTAGAATAAAGACTACTACATAATTTTCTGTCAATCAAAATGAAACATTATAAATAAGGGGGTTTTAAATCTACTTCATAGATAATTATTTTCAAGTATACTTAATATTTACAAATATTTTCATTTTTTTCAATCTATGACTAAATATCCCTAGATTCACAGAAAATCGGTGCTTTCTGTCAAAAATTTGAACACACGAAGATATTTTCAAATAGTTAATAGAAAAAAATAGAACATTATGTTCTTGATAAGCACATACAAACTTAATGCAAGCATAACTGAATTTAAAAACAAACCACCACGAGTAATTTATAAAGAGAACAAGTTTTCTGTTACATTATTTTCTAATCTTTGCAATACAAATCATTCTTTGTTAGTTAATATTAAAGGTTCAGAAAATGTATCATTATCAGCAAACTGAAGCGGAAGAAAGATGGCTGGAGAACTATGGCACTATCCCTTCCATTTGCTAATTCTCAAATACATCCAAGTAGTAATTACAGTATTGATCTGAATTACATTTGTCAGAAAAAATGATAAACTTTTGGAAGGACCCAGCTGAAGAAGGTCATGGTAACACCAAGCACTAATCGATTTGTCTAGCATCACACAGCAGTATGTTCCTGTTTCTACACATCACCTCAGTAAAGCCTACAATCAATTACACTACCAAATCTGAAAACAGAAAACAGGTAACATTAGTTACCTTAAATTTCTGTCTTTACCACAGTATGTCAGACTTCAAAAAAACAAAAACCCAACGCAAGAAAAAAGAAAAAAAACCCAGAACAAAGAAGAAATTAGTTGCAAAGTCCCATTTGGAGCCAAGGTAGGCCTAAAAAGTAACTCATTTAGAGCTCTCATATAGTTAAGAGAATGCCTCAAAAGCAGTATTTTTAATAGGCATGTGGTGGGGGGAATATATATATTTGAATGTACAATCTAGAGCTAGCCTTTTTCCCTACTCAAGCAGAAGCACAATTAGTGTGTTAGCACAGAGCGGGAATATACCAGGCAGTTATGATCCATTCCTATCCCACAGATTTTTAACATTCAACTATGAAAGCTTTACAGTTTGAAACTTCTGTTCCCCACAATTCCCATATAGTTCCTTTAACATTAAATATTATTATTTTTGCATAACATAAAACTCTACATTACAGCCACAAAGCAATAAAAGCACATACAGACTAAAATAGTTTGGTATCCGCTCATCCAAAGAGACGTCTTCTCTCACCTTTGTAATGAACCACCACAGCTGGGGTCACAGAGATAGAGATCTAGGAGCTGAAACTCCACTACCACTCCAGTTGAGAGGGTTACTAACATGATGCTTTTCATAAAGGATTAAAACTCACAGTCAAGCCTGGCCTGTATGAACTAGCTTATTTGCGATATATTCTGAAACTAAGCACAGCTTTCTCCTTTGCTAACAAAGGAAGAGATAAAAAGTATGGCTGAGTGGCAGGAGGGCAAGATTCCACATGTCGGTAAACAACTTACAAGTTAACTCTAATCAAATAGAGCAAGTTAGCTGTTTGCTTATTAAGCGCTGAAGAGACTATCAACAGTAGCGAGTGAGAACACCTAGCTACAGCAGACAAATGAGATCCCAAAGATCTGCAAAACAACAGGTCCAAAGGAGGTTGTTAACTATTCAAATTACTTATTAGAACACTCAGATTAAGCCTAGTAATTACAGCCATGCCACAAGACCCACAAGCGTTCTCTTGCTGTCACATTGCTCCCACACCAATTTAAGAGGTTATTTCCCATAAAAACTCTGACAACTTGTCCCAGATATACTTCAACAGTTTGAGAGAAGCAGAATCCCCTCCACTTGCCATTGTGGACCACTCTATTGTCCTTCCAGTCAATTCAGGACCATTCTGGCAATTTGTTTCCCGATGCTTTCATTGCTTGTCTTTGTCCATCTCCGTTACCTTGTTAAATTGAGGTTTTCATTATTCATTCCAATTCCAAGGCTAATACTGGACAGGTAAACCTGCTTAGACGTGTTAAAAAAATCGTAAGTACTAGTTCATTAAAATTCAGATGTTTAGTAATGCAAACAGTAAGAATGGATTCCATGAGTATTTATTTTATGTAGGCCAAAACAAATATTCGTGTTTTCACACACTATTAATTTTTAATATTTCTCTCACCAATGCTACTGATACTCACTGGAAAGTCATAATACATACTGTAATTTAGAAATTCACATATTTAGAGCTCAGTGTTTCACATAAAACATGTAAGTGCTTTGAAAGTTTTGCAAGTTTCGCATCCTACCTTTGATGTTAGTTTAATATATTTAAGATGCTGGAGCACACCATTTCTAATAAGGTGACCGTATAAGCTTCTCCAGTGGCAGAAGATGGCTGCAGGCAATAGCCCTTTCCATGGTATAAATCAAGACAGTTGGTAAGTGTACATACTGTAACTCCAGGGATTCCTAGAAACTATACATACACTATCCGAGCAATCAGGTAGGCAGGAGCTAAACACCACTCCTGGTTACTTGGTCCAATCTACTAACCATCAAAGAAACCGTGGGCATCAGCAAGCTGTTCCCATCTGCCATTTTTCTTCAAGGGGGAATAAAGGGGCCCAACTCTTCCCTATTACAACGAGATACATATCATAGGTGACATCATCTGAAAAAATGATGCCCAGATGTACGGTACTATTTGTTTCCAAAGAGCCCTCTGACTTTGCAAGAGATGAACCGATGAATTGCCTTAGTAGGCAATAAGCAAACTCTATGTTTACTAGTGGAGTATGATTTTTCCTACTAACAAGAAAACACATTTATAACTAGCTGATTAATAGGAACACACAAAAAGAACATGCTTTATAATAAAATTAGATAATTTTTTTTTGTATGCTGTAGGACTGGAAAACACCATCTGGTCAATTTGGTAACCCACTAAATTTTTCATGTCATACTTCATTAATTACCTTTCCTAAGACGTCAGTAAATATTTAGATTGATTTCTTCCCACATTAATAGTCTACTATGATAACTCTAAACTCTAGATTGTAGGTTCCTTTTAAAATTCTTTCATATGAGTCACAAATAGCCCTCCCCTTTTTGGAAGTTCAAAAGTCCTTTCTAATATCACCTCTACATACACAGTACACTCCTTCCTCTCCCCACCCCCGATAGTGTTGTATTATTAATAAAGACAAGAAAAATAGCAGTTTCAACTAATATCCTTCTAGCATTTCACAGATACATTCCTGAATAATGGTAGTGGAACCATCTTTGGAAGTTACCCTTCTCCAAGAAAAGACCAGCTACACATGAACCACTTCAGATAAAGCTTTGTCTAGCCTACTTTGCAAAAAACTTCTAATGATGACAATTCCACAGTCTTCCTAGGAAATTTATTTCAGTCCTTATCCATCTTTATGCTTGGAAAAGGTTCTTTTCCCCTAATGTCTACTAACCTCTAACCTGAATATTTCCTGCTGCAACTTAAAGTCGGAACTTCCTGCCACATCCCAAACAATGTGGAGAAGCTTTTATTATCATCCTTCTACATATCCAAAGGCAATCATAATAACTCTCTCAGCATCATCCTCTCCAGGTAAAAGAAATCCCAACCTTTTTTAAGGTACCTGGGGAAGAGAAAGAAGAAATTCTCGTGATGAAGAAACTGCTAGTTTCACAGATAAGTTCTCTAATTTTGAGAGAAATAAAAGGGAAAAAGTTCAGAAAATTGAAATAAAAAAGATTCAAGACATTTCTCAATTTAACAACCTAACTTATATATTGTTAGGAAAGCAATACCCAAGGGAAGACAGCATCTTTCTTTACATTGCCCTTATACATCACCACAAGCACAACAGGACTATAAGGAAGAAGGCAGAGTGCTCCAGTAAAAACAACAGAAAAAACACACATGTTCAAGTAATTAAATACATGCCAGTTCTGATCTACAGTAACAGTTTACACTGACACTAACAGCACTTAACAAATTTTTTTTGTACACATCATAAGCATTGCCTGTGATCTCTTCCAAACATGTTAACATTTCACTTCACAGAAATCAGCATTCAAGTCTGAAAAGAATAATCTGATCTCATCTAATCTGGTCTCTGCATGGATTCTTAATGCTGTATTTGTCATAGTTCAGTGCCACTGAAAAAGAAGTCCACTTGTTCCCAACAGATTCTCTTTACAGATTTTTTTATTGTTGTTTTGCACAGCACAGATAATCTGTTGAATTGCTATCCAGCACCTAACCAAGCAATGCTGCAAGGAGAAATGTACTATTCTGAGGAGTTTCATTTGACTAGGTTAGTCCTACTAGTGGAGTACAAACTGAAAACAGAGTTTCTGAAGAATAATTTAAAGCATGAGCATGTGGGAAAAAAAAAGCCTGAAGAAAAAAGTTGGGAAGATACCATCTTAAAATACAGTGCATTCCAAAAGATATTTTTGGCTGTAATAAACAAGGCCTTAGAGCTGGCCTTCAATTCATGGTATGAATTGTGCTACAAACCACATTTCTAGAATACAACTACATGTCAGATACTTCTTAGGAAAGGACGTAGTAAGTTTGCCCCCAGCCAAAAAGAAAAAAAAAAAAAGTAAATATATTACCAGGGCTGCATCTGTCAGTGGCCATTTTCTCCTTTGGAAAGATTCCGCCATGTGTCAAATTCCACTCTACAGGTATACCTTTATTAAACTGGTGACATAGTTGTGTTCACAGACTTAACATGAGATCAAAAGAAACAGATGCAGATGACTGGATGCAAGCTCTCCCGGAAGCCTCCCATCTCAAAGTAAGTCACAAATAGTACTAAAATTTAATTGAAGTCTTACCATAAGAATAAGACAGTCCCTTTAAAACTCTGTTTTCATCAAATAAAGAAAAAGTTTTGTTTGTGGATGATTTTTTGCTTAAAGAAAATTCCAGTGGAACCTGCCAGAACAAGAGCAGGTTGCATTCAGCTACCTTAGGAGGACACCCTCCTCATTCATTTCCACCGCTGCTGAAATCCCCTCAGTGTCCTGAGGGTCCTTGCTTCAAATGAGGGCAGCCAGTGGCACAATATTATACATGAAGGGTCAGTAGTTCTGAAATGCTTTCACTCCCATTGCTCAGAAAGACGGCTGGACACAGTGACCTTCAGAACAAGGTTCATCTTTTTTCCCAGGCTTTGTGCAAGAAAAATAAACTTGAGATGGCAGGGAGCCTTGATAACTAGCTGAGGAAGCAGCCGGTGCCAATCTTATTGCAAAAAACCTACCCCAAGCCATAGTGTAATAATGTAATAATAAATAATAACAAACACCAAAGCAAAAGTAGTTTTGCTTCTCCATCCTGCCAGCTGTTTGGTGTTAACTAGTTTTTGTGCCTGCTGATCAACACAGCTGAGGAAAATCTGTACTGAAGCAAAAATTATCACCCACCATATCTGTCACACACATGCACAGACCTCTGAGTTGCCTGTAGTCTGATCAACACCTGGCCCTTTTATAACTACCACATACAGTTAAACACTACTTTGAGTTGTTTATACTTTTTTCACACATACTGGACCAATACTGTCACTGGAGAACCAAACTGATCCTCTCAGTTTCTTTCACCGGCAAATTAACTTCACTCCACTTCAGTCAACACAGCTATCAGAAGGTGAAGTCATCTTACAAACTGAAAATAAATTTAGAACTATAATGTATGGCCAAAGCTGAAGCAACAATAAGTTTCCTGCACCTTCAAAACAAAAAATATCTAATATTCAATGCTAACATATAAAAAGCAAAAGTGAAAGCTGATTGTCAGTCAGAATTAGAACACAAAAATTAAGTTGGAAGTAATTATAAAAAATAAAGTACGTTCTGAAGCTCTACAATACAAAAAATAAAAACAGTCAATCTAGGGCTGGTATGCTTAATTACCAAACTATCTGCAGTACATTACATTTTAAAGAGTAGTGCCTTAAGCAATAAAAGATTGTTCTTTTGCAAATGTAAAGAAAGCCCACGTATAAAATGGTCACAAAACAAAAGTTGTCTGCATTAAATACTATTACACCATAGACTCTGCCAGCCTAAATTTGCTGTGAATTTCCATTTCACCAAGACTCAGGCAGTTTCACTGGTCACTGTGCTATTCCACAAGTTTGACTATTGACATGTACTTAAATCAAATAGTTCCCCTTACGCAACTTGCTTAGAACTTCAACTGAAAAGCAAAATGAGTATTTAGGGTTACAAAGTGGTTTTTTCTTATAGCAACTCCTATACAAGCAACATTTAGACCCACTTAACCAAGTATTCTGTACAACATATTATGCACCATGTTAAAGACAGATTATGTAGCAAGCCACCTTGTTTTATATAGCAGAGCAGTAGCCCCCCCGTGCAGAAATATTTCCGTCAAGGCCTGGGCTGTCCAATTGTACTCATTCCCAGTTGTACTTTGTTGCCTGCAAAGAGCATCTCCAAACCTTCCCCAGTTTCTTCCAGTCACCCACACTGTGAGCACTGTGAAAGATAACAAGTAAACACGTGCCACCTGAACAGCCAAATGCCTCCCTCTGTAAAAGCGCACAGCACCTCTTCTTTTCTAGTACTCTCACTATCTATAGTGCTTCCCTCCTCAATTAGAGGAGCATAGAAAAACAAAGGCATCTTTAAGAGACTTATCTGCAAGACTTGCAGAAATGAGAAGAAAATAAGGCAAGACTACAGCACCACTACAAAAATGAATTAAGCCCCTTGCCTTTACCTCTCCCATCCCTGCAACAAGTTCAAAAGCTGTCTTGAGCAGAAGAAAAAGGCAGTGCTGCCCCTCATGGCTCTCTGAAAAGTGCTGAAGGAAGAAGCAACAGTCCACAGAACACAACGGTAAGGAGCAAGCACGTACAAAGTATTTGGAAAGAGGAGAGAAGGGGAGACATTGATTTGGGAGGGAGTGTGTGGAAAAGAACAGAAATAGTGTGTGGTTGGGAACTTATCGGTCTAATAATTACACACAGAAAAGCTATGCTAAAACAATCTGCAGGATTGCTACACTTAGACTGCCAAAATGAAATAAAATGCCAGCATGCCCGTAGAAATTAAATTTGACACCCTTCTGCCAGGTTCTCCTTCCCCTGTCATATGCCTTATGACAGACCTTTTAGTTTCAAGCCCCCTACCCCCTGAGGAGCCCTGCTTCACCTAAAGCTGTGGGTGGAACTCTTCTGGAGATGAACCGGCGTTTAAGTGAAGATGACTTTTGTGTAATAATAATGCACAGAACTGGGGACTGCAGAAAGTGGAAGATGTGTGGTGAATGAAGCAGTTTCACTGTTTCTTCGTTTATGCTGCCTGCAGCCACAAGTGAAAGCAGCCCCACAGAGCAGAGCTTAGCTCCCAAAAACAGTTGTGCTACCAAACTCCTGAGTAGGCTGGCATTGCTCAAAACTGCAATTTCAGTGAAGGAGTTCTGCCATGTCCTCAGAGAGGCATGCCCAGCATAGGCACAGGTTTCAGAGATTTTACTTGATAAAAATCGGGCACGCACAAAAGACTCAAGCTTGGGCAGATGTCGGTACTGGACTTTTATGAAGACAATACAACATACACCTTTGAGAGACCATCACACTTGCAGACTCCTGCCTGAGTATAACAAAGATTCAGAATAACCCACTATCTCTTCTATATGTAACCTGCAAGCCTGTCTCCTGGGTCTTTTCCTCACCATCATGGCACTGGAATTAAGAAAAAGAACAGCTTTGGCCAGAGCCACAGAGCTTTCCTGTCATGAAAGATTAGCACAAGAGAAATCAGGAATAGTAAGAAAAGGGAAAGATATTTCTGGGCTGAAAAAAACACAAGATTTTGAAACCTTAAAGCACTACTGGTATTACTGTCCTTAACAGCTCTCTCTTCTGACCTGCTCTTAAAACAAATCTATAAATAACCAAACTCCAAAAGGAGTCGAATAACGAAGATCTATGCACTATGCTGTCTTTCCCAGAGTTCTTAATTCTGTGCTGATTAACTGGGACTGCCAGTGTATCTCCGTGAGCCACTTCAACATCTCATATCTATTCACAACTATTTTTCATATGTTGATTTTTCACTTTCAGCCTCTGAAGTGAGAGAGATGTTGGTAGGACACAACATGCATAAGCAACTTAGAGTGCAGTGTAACTCAAGTATCTTGCTGTGCAGTCCAACTCTGTCAAAGTACTGGATACAATAGCTGAAAAATCCAGCATGTATATCGGAAGTTATTACTGGGTTACTTATAGGTACTAACAAATATGGACACAAAACAACTGTCCCTCAAGTAACTGAAATTAATTTCCAGAAACAAACACTGCAGCAGATATGCAGTTCTTCCCCACTCTCTATTCCCCCCCCCCCCCCAATTTTTCTGCATGCATTGAACTATCTTCCGAAATTGTCAGTCTTTTCGCCATTCAGGATATGAAGGCAAGCATAGCTGACCTAGCGATGCACTCAGTCTGGATGAATAACATAACTATGCAACTCTTATCTATAGGGATCAACTTCAGTGACAAGTTGCACGCTCCCTAAATCTTTGACCTTTATTTTGCAGTCAGAAAGAATACTTATAATAAAGCTCAAATTAAAAGCTTATTTCAGTGACAGTGTTACTTCAATAACAGTGAACTACCTTTGCAACAAATGTCACTTCTTTTATATTGAACTAAGAAGCAACAAACCTATGTTCTCCTTTCACAAATGCCATTTCTTTGTTGCAACAGCAAGGGCTAGTGCCAACAACTGTTTAAAAAAAAAGTTTCAGAACAGAAAATAAACTTACTTTTGCCAAGAACAGTCAACCATTGGGTAATACTGCACCTCCAGACTTATCATTTAGCAACTGTAACTGTTGGTTAAAGTTTTGTAGGATGCAATAATAGAAAGGTATGTGCATTGGGAAGGGCATGTTTACCTTTCAATTGAGCTGGATGTCAGCCACAACAGTTTCACTTACTGGGATCCAAGCATGTCAGTTGTTTTTCTCATATCAGACTGTTTTGATTTTCACATTCATAGCCAGTTGCCTGTTTCCCGAACTCCTCTGGAGTATCAGCTGAGTAAAAAAGTAAAATTATTTTATCCCACCCAATCTTTATATACTTTCCTCTGAAATGTCCTTCTGACCCCAGCACACTTCTTTTGATATATTCAAGTACTGGAAATGAGTTTCCGGCTGCCAGGGACTAGCATTAAAAAACAGTGCACAGTGCAGCCTGATCCTAAAAAGGTCTGGGGTTCATTACATTAGAGGAAAAAAACCATATTTTACTCTGAAGATGAACACTCACATCAGTGATGAGAAGTCTCAGAGCCTCCACAGCTCAAGGTAAAGAGAAGAGAGCCTTCTGAGTTTAGTGTCTTGTAAAAGAAGAATGATTATCCTTTCAAGATCTTATATTGAATTAGATTTATCTCTGTCAGATTTCAGTCCAAAACTTCTTCCCTGTCTTCTGCTCTACAGACAATTCCTTCTGCTCTGATTAGCTTTAGGTGTCTTATTTAACAAAATAGTTTTAAAGGCCAATTCTTTTATCGCACTGTGAATAGAGACATCCACTCCAATTGCCTTTTGCGTGCAGGCTGTTCAATTTTCCATTAACTGCTTTATCATTCTTCCTTCATCTTCCTAAGCTGAAACTTTCAACACTTACAATACCAAACAAACCAACAAAACAAAAAAACACCCAAGTAGGCAGCTGAATGGGACTGTGAAGAAACAGGCAGTTTCCCTGGGTTGTTTGCTATCTCAGCTGAAGCATGGAAGAAATGGCAAGGATTGAGAATGCTCCTTTCCTGGTTCAGTTTAGCATATTTTGAGCTAACTCAGCTGTTTTTACACAGACTAAGGTGAAGAAGCATTCATGCAGCTTTTCCACAGGCTCTGCTATCGAATGCAATACAATACATTGGCTCTGCAGTCTGGATATGGCGAACAGAGACTACACAGACAAGGATGCGGGAAAGAATTGCTTCAGTTACTGCCCCTGTGTTGTCTTACAGAATTGGGTATAGTGTCTTTTAAGAAAAAATTACAGAAAATAAGTAAGGCATGAACAAGTAAGGAGCACTTAATAATGCGTTATTTGAAAGATGCTGCAGTTCAAGTTCTGTAAACTACAATCCAGTTACTTAAGAAATAAAATATGTTTAAGAAGTCAGAACTCTGTAGTTTCTCATTAAACAACTAAATAGTAATTCAGGTAAGCCTAAAGGTGTTCTGTTTGTGCCCTCACAGATGCCATACAATGAACCAAGACAACATAACAAGTTTCCGCAAGCTGGGATACAATTTAGAATCATAGCTAAGATGATCTGACAATCTCCTCCCTCTCACGTCCCCACTTACTCCCTTGCACTAGTAATAACATTTTTCTGAATTTTCAGGGATTCAGCTCAGGGATCTAAAGCAGCAGAAAGTTTTTCTTTCTGTGGGCAGAAGGGAAGGATAAGCTTTCTGCAGGAAGGGAACTCCCTGAAGTGGTTCACCATTAGGTGGGAAAAAAAGCAGAGCCAGACAAAAGTAGTAACATCTGAGGCCTGGGAGAAGGGACTCATAGAATAGTTTGGGTTGGAAGGGACCTTTCAAGGTCATCTAGTCCAACCCCTAAGAGGGGGGTACATCCTTTTCAGCAGCCTACAACCATCAGATTTGTCTTGCTGCAACTGAGCCTGCTAAACAGAAAGGAAACTGGGATTCTCCTATGAAATACTCTAAAGTTTTGTTTTAATTCATGAGCAGTAAGAATCCAACTTGTCCCCTCAGAAAAAGCAGGCAGGTAGGTCTGCAGGCATGAAGTTCACTTGGAAAAACAGTGCTTTGAGTATGTGGTATGGGGAAATGCCCCTTTGGCTTCTACCAGCCTCAGAGAAACTTAGCAGTGATAGCTACTATAGGACAGAGATTCAGATATATTTCACTCAAAATATGCTCTGTTTCATTTGAGCTTTCTCCTCTTATAATTTTATTTTCAATTTGTAATCCAGAACCGGACACCTGCCCTACTGGAATTATTTACGCTTTTTTTTTTTAAGCAAATCAATGTTTAAAGGGAGTTTGGATTAATCAGACATATTTAGGGTATTTTCCCTTCTCCAAAGATAACAAATCCAGCTTTAGCGGCTTTTGAGACAAACCATTTAATTCTTTATGGCTAGGAGTCCAGAAGCTGGAACGTGCTACCTATTAAGGTATAAGAGTTGATTTGAAGCTAGTATTGTCAAGTAGCAGGCTCAAGGAAGAAGCTGAACCTGCAGGATCTGAACAACTTTTTGACCTGGCTCAAGCACTGGGAGACAGACCCCATGATTTTACTTATCTGCACAATGATACAGGCAAACACAATGTAGATCACGGGAAAAAATTGTACTCTCATCCCTTATGACTATGGAAAGGGGAAAACTGTCTTTCACCTTCGTCTTTACTGCCTTTAAGAGCACTAAGAGTGCTCTTAGTCTATTAAAAGTGAACAAGTGGCTAGGAAGATTAGATGGAAGGAAAGAAAAGTTCACAAAATTTAAGTGAGACACAGACAAACTGATGAACATAACACACTACTGGAACAACCACATACAGAGACATTCTTCTGAATGAAATTGATTTTATTTAAACTTAATGCTGTTGTTTACATGATAAGAAAAGAAAATGCTAACTATAATTCAGCAAAAGCCAGATGGATAGTAGAGGGCAAAGCTTGGTGAGGAACAGCAGATAAGTGAAAGAAAGCAGGAAAAGAAGCTCTAAGAAGTCTTCAAAAATGCACTTTGAACTGAGAAAGCCATATTCAAAGGTAAGAAAAGAGAAGAGGGTATGAAAAGAACAGCTATGGATATTTCACTAGCAAATTTCTAAGTTTTGTTGGACTGAGACTTTAGGTTCAGATCCTAAGACTAAATAAAACTGAAGTTCTCGTGAAATACGCATGTAATAAATGTGTCATTAAAACACGATTAAAATTATCTCACTAGATGTACCTTTTGCTGTCTTATGGGAAGAAGTTCTCAGATTTTCACAGAATGGCTGAGGTGGGATTGGACCTCTGGAGATCATCAAGTCCAACCCCCCAGCTCAAAGCAGGGTCAGCTAGAGGACGCTGCTCAGGTCTACCTCTGCTTGGTTTTCAGTATGTCCATAGCCTCTCTGGGCAACCTGTGCCAGTGTTCGATCATCCTCACAGCAAAAAACCCCAAACCAAACAGGCAAACAAACAAACAAACAAAAAACCCAAAAACTTTTTTCTTACATTGAAATGGTATTTCATTTTGTGTCCATTGCGTCTTGTCCTGTCATTGGGCACCACTGAGAAAAGTCCAGGGCTCCTTCTTTTTTACTCCCCCTCCCCAGTCAGGTACTTACTTGATTAAGATCCCCCCTGAGCCTTCTCTTCTCCAGGCTAATTCACTGAGGCAAACCAGAAGCGACTATGCTCTTTACACAGTGCACTCCAATCTTTTATATCACACCATACAACACATTTCATGTACCAGTCTACTCAGACTAATGACAAAGTTTACTTGGCTGTTTCCACACCCGATGCCTCTCCAGCCCTGGAAAGAGTTCAAATCATGTTGAATGATAAAACTATCTTAAAAGTTGTCTTTTTTCACTATACAGAAGCATTAAGAGTTTCAGCTCTAAAGAAACCACATTCACAAGAAGCAAGTTTTAGAGTTGCAATACTGATGAGAGAGAAGTCACTGCTATCCTAGCTTTTACTTTTCTTCTTAGTGCTTTTAACTGCTTTACATAGTTCCAAATGAGGAAAAATTATAAGTCTTCCACATTCTAATTCAACACTAGAAAGCCCTTTTTGCCAATAAGGAACATGCATGGACAGTTGTGCCATGAAAACCCACACCATGAGCACAAACAAGCATGCCAGCAAAATTTAAGTACAGGCTGGTCTGACACTTGCTTGTACTCTGAAACATGGCATTCATAACCAGTGGGATATCTAACAAGCGTACGGAACATGCAAGACCAGGAGTGCAATTTCCTGATATCCAGACAGCTCAAAAAAGAGGGTACACAAAATGTATCACAATCAGAAACAAAAATTTTGTATTAGTACTCCTGTTCCTAGCAGGGGAAACAGCTTCTGATCCCTGCCAATGTTTTTTAATCTATATTCATAACTTCTAGTAATATACTGAGTGTTTACGCTAAAATAACAACAAATTCTAGTATATCTAGTATATATATAAGAATGCTCTTAAGAACTAATATATATTGATCATACGTATAGGAAACATATACTAAACACCACAAAGTTATTTCATACATTCACTCAATGCAGACAATGTTAACAGTGTTATCTTGCACTTAAACTATAACATGAAATTCACAAACTGCAGAATTTGTGTACATCTTAACTTCTGAGTTCAGGTTCTCAGTTTTCAATTTAATTCTCAGTATTCTATTTCATCTCTGTTTTGTAATTTTTTTTTTAAATAAGAGTAAAATTTAAAGAAGAACCTGAACTGACTGCATATTCACCATAATAAACGCACACTGCCAGAATTTATTGCAGTAAGCAACTTAAGGGGATGGCAGGAGTGGAAAAACAAAACAAAAACAGCTGTGATCTCATTAGCCAAGCTCATTATGTAAGACCTCATTAGCCACCATTCACAATAACGTGAATAAACCCTACGGACACTGATGGAAAGGAAGTGATCAGGGATACAGAAGCTGAATAATCATATAGCATTACAGCACACTGTCAACTTAGTAGTTAAAGTTCTGGAATGCAACTGGGTAAGATCTCCACCAACACACACTGCAGAAAGCCCATGGTTGGGCTTTGCAAGTACAAAGCCCCCTTAGCCTACTAACTGCAGTACGAACAGGAGTTCAAACATGAACACGTACAACAGGGTAAGGGACAGGGGGTGTGATACACAAAACTGAGACTCCAAAACGCTTCAGCCTCCTTCCCTAAGTACGTTTTATGTTACTAACATCTAATACTTCTGCAATGTGAGAAATATGAACAGAATTTTATTTTTGGCTATTACACAGACTTCATCTTGATTTCTTGATTTTAGTCTTTCTTTAGTTTGAAAAAGTTTAACCACTTCACAGTTTTTGCATTAAGTTCCGAAAAAAATGGGCTGTAACTACATGAAGTTTAACAAACTTTGGTAGGTCCAGCTGACTTCAGGGGATTTTTCCCCTTTTCCATCAGCTTTGCCAAATGAAAGACGAGCAGCATTGACACGTACAAACCTTTACTGGACGCCTGGAACTTAAGTGATCATCAGCTACTACAGCCTCACTTAGAAGGATCATCAATCACGATAACAAAAATTTCCTAGATAGAGTTGTTATATTTTAAGCAATTCTTCAAAATGTCTCAGTATTTTAAGCCAGTAGGTTTTTTGACTGGGCTATTTTGAAACAATCATGCAGCTTAGAAAGTTAAAAATATTCTCAGCTTTCTCCTCTTCTGCAGTCGTCTTCACTTCCTCATTAATTAGTTCACATTTTAATGTTACAACTAACAGTTTAATGCTGCACTAGAATGGAGAGACCCTTTCCATTAGAAAGGCAGTATAAAAGGCTTTGTTTTGTTGTTGTTTTTAACTTCTTAAAAGGTATAACTTAGTTGTTAAAAGAGAATTTATATTTTAATGTCCAGTTCAAATTTCAGCATTTCAGTTTCTACTGAATCTACAAATAAGCCCAGATGCTTTTAACAAAATATTTTTTCCATTCCCTCCCCCCCCCCCCCAAAAAAAAAAAGAATGAACAGAACAGTTTGGTTCAAGTTTCTCTTTTCATTCTAAAGGAAGATAATTTCTTAGTCATCCAGAGGGTAAGAGGGTAGCTAAACACTGATATATTTTGTTTTGTATGAAATGCCATTTACAAAATAATAATGCAACACAGCTATGACAGAAAATAAATCATGTAGTAACAAAGGTATTCTTTGCATCATTAGTCCAAATATAAACATGAGTAAAAATAATACTTTACATGAACCTAAACACATAACATGATGCCTGAGAAACTGACTTGTGAAAACATCTGAAGAGAACCACCTTTCCTTCAAACAAGGTATGAAAATTTCTGCAGGGTTGATGTGAGAAGGGTCCCAGAGAAAGTCACACGGCAATGCCAGTCTTCCAAGAAGAAGTAATAGAAATTAGTTTTTCAGTAGTGTAAATCTATTTAACATGACTCTCCCTATACTAGTCTCCAGAAGATACATTTTATACCTTTGGCACACATCCATTCAGATAAAGGGGCAACAGTACCTACTCAGGGAAGGACAAAACAAAACAGGCATACTATACAGATTATGTCAACAATAGAAACCTCAAACTTTTGAGTGATTAATTCAGATAGAATTTATCAAACAACTGTCACACAACTACAAGTCTAACCTCACAGTCTGGAAGCTGAAGATGTACAGAAGCATTATCCATCAGCATTTGTAAATATTTGAAGATATTTATATAGGTAAGAAAAACTGGATTCTGCACCTAGGACGGAGTAACGCCAGGCACAAGTATAAATTGAGAGAGGAATGGCTGGATAACAGCCCTGCAGAAAGGGATCTGGGGGTGCTGGTCGAGTGCAGGGGTGCCCTGGCAGCCAAGAGGACAAACCACATCCTCAGGTGCACCAAACACAGTATAACCAGCCGGTCAAAAGAGGTGATTATCCCACTGTATTCAGCATTGGTGCGGCCCCATCTCGAGTGCTGTGTGCAGTTCTGTGCCCCACAATTTAAGAAGGATGTGAAGACCCTTGAATGCGTCCAGAGGAGGGCAACAAAGCTGGTGAAAGGACTGGAAGGAACATCCTAATGAGGAGCAGCTAAGGACTTTGGGCTTGTCTAGTTTGGAGAAAAGGAGGCTGGGGGGTGACTTCATTGCTCTCTACAGCTTCCTGAGGAGGGGATGTGGAGAGGGAGGTGCTGATCTCTTCTCCCTGGTATCCAGCGATAGGACGTGTGGGAATGGTTCAAAGCTGCGCCAGGGGAGGTTTAGACTGGACATCGGGAAGCATGTCTTTACTGAGAGGGTGGTCAAACACTGGAACAGGCTTCCTAGAGAGGTGGTCAATGCCCCAAGCTTGTCAGTGTCTAAGAGGCATTTTCACAATGCCCTTAATAACAGGCTTTAATTTTTGGTCAGCCCTGAATTGGTCAGGCAGTTGGACTAGATGGTCATTGTAGGTTCCTCCAACTGAAATAGTCTAGTCTATTCTATTCAACCAAACTTTGGAAATTGCCTTTTTTCCCCACTCTGGAAGGGATATCAAATGTCCCAGGTGAGAATTTACACCTATCTACAACAATCATGCTGAGCTGTGATGAGAGCAGAAAACCGCCCCCCAGGCTGTGATGGAATTTCCCCTCTTTCTCCAAGGGTGACATCAGGCAAAGGAGACCACAAACATTCACATTTCACTCTGAAGATGCACATGTATCAATGGTCCAAAGCTACACAGTGATTTCCCCAAGGTCCTGAGAGGACACAGTATCTGAGAAGCCAACATCACTTCTTACACTGTTATACTCCCTATTTACATTTCCCTCCACTTCTGCAAAGAAAAGGTAGAATTATAAGTAGAACTATAGCTGAGAAAGGACTAAATTAAAAGACTGAAAATTATGTTAAAAACTTGTCTTCCCCATGAAACAGTAGATAAAGGCCATCAACTAAGCTGAATACAAAAGAAACCCCAACCAACCAACCAAAAAAAAAAACAACAACCACCAACCAAAAAACCACCCTCGGGGAAAAAAAGGCTGTTTAACATTTCTTTTGGAAAAGGCATTAGTGTTACAAAACCATAAAAAGCCTCTGCAGTTTCAGGGGAACTAAAGAAGGTACAACTTCCAAAAACAAGAGAGGTTATCCTTCTGTTATCCTCACAGAATTTTACTCTGAAAAGTGAAGCATTTCCACATCATTATCCATTTCCACATAAATAAACCTAGCCTTGAAAAGTAGAGGTGCATGACCTAATATCAAATGCTATTAGTACATTCCTGGATAAAAGGATTTCAATTTATATCATATAATTCATTCAAAGCAGGTTTAAATGTTTAAACTGATGTACCTGCTCAGTGAAGCGCTACTTTAAGATAGGGTAGTACAAAACTATCCCCTTTTAGCCAGGGAGAAACTTCAGCACACATACTTGCACAGATCACTGAGAAACTTAGAAGAGATGAACTAAGTAAACTTTTTTGTGACCAAGGAAAGGAAAGTCCCTTATCAAGGAAAAAAGTATTAGATATACTTTGTACCTGAAAGATATTTGATTCTGACAGTTAACATTTTCAGAGTAATTTAAGTGCTAAGAATAAACAACATCTGGTTGGAACGCATACCATCTCTTAGGAATTTGCCATACCATTTGGTATATCTATATAAACTCAGTACAAAAAGTAAACCCTAAAGATTAGACTTACTGTATTCTATGTCTTTTTCACTAAGTTATCACAGATGCACAACATGACAAAATAAGAAACAGAAATATTGCTCTGGTTTAATTTTAATGACAGTTGTTTTTTTTTTTTAAACAAAACTGAGGGGAAAAAAACCACCTACTCATCACTGCATTCGCCTACACCACTATGCATTATTAGGCGGCTACTGCCTTCCATGTAGAAAAGGACGCAGTTCTCTGTTGAACAATCATTTTAGTTGTTATGCCACAATTTTCACTTTAAAATCCATTTTGACATCTTCAGGAGGAAATGCCCTACAAGTTTATAGCAGCCTTTAACAGCTGAAATCAGATTGGTAGCACTTCCTTCTAAGGAACTCGTAGTTTAAGGACATGGTCATCAAAAGACACAAGTAACCTACTCATCTTAAGAGCAGAGGAAGAAAGATAAAAGGTGAAGAACATCCCACCTACTTGGAATACGACCTCACACTAAGAATCCACCTCTTGCAAGAGCAGAAAACATTTGCCATAAGATGAAGATGACTGTTGATACCACAGTGAAAATGCTCAGCTTACTGACATCAGTGTTTACACATAGAGGTTTGTCACAGTGAGCAGCAAGTTACACCACTTTGCCATAGCATGCGCTATGGAAGTTCAATATTGAACAATCTACACCGCATCAGAAAGTGTGACTCATGAATGTCCTCCAGTCACACTGGTTTTCAAAGTGGGAGGCATGGAGCAGGTTGCCAGCAACTGCAAGAGCAGATAGAAAGCAATGATTTGTACACACATATGCACATGAACAGTCTCAGTTTAAATAATTTTCCAACATCCATCTTCTGAAAGACAGTGCAATTACACAAATGCTCACAAAAATCAAGCTTTAACTGGCTCAAAAAAAAATAATATCCAGTTTGTTGAATCAGTGCAAGTGTCAAATTGTATCAGAATTGATAGGGCTCTGACTCACGTTTACAGAGAAAAGAGCTGCACTGCTTCAGCCGTTCCGGCATCCTTACCATCTGCTCCAACCTTCTTCCAGAGCAACTGAGTTGAGAGAAAACATGACTGTGCCTTAGTCAATTCAGTTCAGTCGGCATCTTCACTTAAACCCACCTTTTACAGGAAGTTTCATTTGCCTGCCTGAACTGAAGCAGCTCAGGTGCAGACGTGTGCCTTCCTACTACCTGCGCCTTCCTTGGACCTAGTAAAGTCCAAGAAGGAAGGGAGCTGGCAGATGGGGCAGCGTGAACTCACAGAAGCAAAGCAGCCAAGCTCATCTACCACCATTCTGGAACTCATGAAGCTTGTGCATCCGTACAAGACTTACCATTTAACAACAAGATGTCTGTTTTATGTATCCTACTGTGTTAAATATGTTGTTCAGCCTCCATTTTGCTTTCCTGTAACCTACAAAAAGAGTACCCCCAAATGACCATAGGCATAAAGGGTTCTTTTCTCTTTTGAGTATGTATACCTAGCTGAATAAAAGCAGAGAGTATGAAGTGCCTTAGTTTTGCCTCTCTTTATTGCACCAATAAAGGACTTTATGTATATGTAAATACAGCGGTTGGACTGGCTAGGTACAGCGGTGAAATCTGCCCTTCAGTTACAGATGCTATCTTTGCTCTGGGGAAAGGAATTTGTTTTCCAAGCTTTTCATGCGGCTACTTTTACATAAGCACTGAATAGTTTAAAAAAAAAAAATGTATGTCTGTGTAATGGGGCAAAGCAAAGGAAAAAAGGAAGTTCAACACAAAGCCAAATTTGCAAGAAAAAAAGAAAAACAACTAAATATCACAAGGTTGGAGTTGGGAAATATATTTCCAAGATAAAATAACACACCCAAATTTTAAAGACAAATTAAGTAATTTGTGGTGCCTCACCTTGAGCATTTTAAAATAGGCATCATTTTTAAGAATACCTCAAGCACGGCATCCCTTGTGGGACCCAAAAGGGCTTGCAATAATTCATGTTACATTTAATAGACAAGTTACAGAAATAAAACTGCTTGTTATTTGCACTCTCTTCATTCAGAAGGGGAAGGAGGCAGGAATTATAAATACTTCACCTGCTTGAAAGCTTATGGTTTGTTGTTTTTCTTTTAAGCAAATTCTGGCTTACCTCTTTGAAAATGAAAAAGAACAGTGAAGTGATAAAAGGAAGAAGTGGTGATGTACTTGGAGTATATGAAAGATAAAAGTCAACAGAGAGAAAGGAATAAAACCAGCCGAAAGTAGGAGCTGGAAAAAGTAGGCAGGAAAAAGCACAGAAGCGTAAATATAAAGAGGCAAAGATTACAAAGACATGGTTCAATGTCAAAAGCTATACAGGTCAAGATATATGACATACGTTTGATTTTTGAGAGCTAGGATTTGTTGATTCAGAGAAATGTATTTCTCCCCTGGAGAGCATTCCAAAGCATGTGAGATACAGCTCTGGATGAATGGGTGTCAAGAGTAAAATAAAAGGAAGGGAGGAAAAATCACGTCAGAGGAACAAACGAAGCCAAAAGGATAAAGGACAGCGTTTATGTTAGCATGATGCTTTCCCAGGAATTAGCCGTCAAAGTCATCTCTTTCCTACTCCCCCTCTTCACTGCCTGCAACCAGGGAATGACTTGGAACATGAGTACCTATTTTCCAGTTTCCAAAACCAAGGGGAACAAAATAATTTATTTCAATCGTAGCAAAAGGAGCAAACAATTCCAAGAACATACAGGGTATCTTCCTCTTCAGTGACAGTTTGACCTTACAGTTCAGACACACGAGGCACACGCCCATTTGAAAATCACTTTGCCCACGTGTACACAAAGGACTGAAACACATTTCTGTCATATTCTGTAAATAGCGGTTAATGAGGAACATCACAACCAAATCAGCCAAATAATGCAAGCGACACACTAACAACTCAAGACATTAGCAACTGATCAATAAATACTAACTTCAGACTACCAGGAAGGGACGCAATTAGAAACTGCTTCAAAGTAACACTGTTTAATCAAAGAGACTCCCCTCTTTTCTTTGTAACATTAGCAACCTTCTGCAGTTCAAACATCACAAACATGCTGAACACCATTCTCATACTCTTAAGGTTTGTTTTTTTCATTAGCCTTCAGAGGATGAGTAATAATTTCCCAGTGCAAGCGCTTTTTAAAGACCAAGATCTACCTTATTATTATAAAAATGAAATATCATTGCCAACCTCTACTTCGATTTTCCTGAAAAGGAGAGTGCACGTGATACAAGAATGACTCAAGACCAGTGCACACACACAGAATTTATATAGTTATGTAAAGCCAAAGATATTCCCCTGCTTCAAGACTTCCGGTTAGAATAAGCACCAATTATATATCAAAATGCTGTAGCTTGACTAAAAATGTTGTCCATCACTTATGGTTACACTGCAAATAAGCCCAAAGACACGATAGAAGTTGTAGTGTTCGACTCTGGTAGAGCACAGAACTCGCAGCAGTAATGAAATCAGAAGGTGATGAACAGCTAGCAGCCCACCCTGCTTTAGCAGTTCTGAATCATGCAGCTGCAGAGAATATTTATCTCTGAAGGATCAAAGTGTTAAAACATATAAATAAACTGTATATAGTGGCTTAATAAATAAATTTTACAATCATGATTAGAAAACATTACGGTTTTGATCCTACATTTACATTCTGGTACTCGCGGGAAGTCCAGCGCTTGCCTTCAGAGGCTCTGCTGAAGGTGGTGAGACCGCACACAGATGCAAGTGTCAGCCCACACAGAAAAGCCTTCCAAAACTAGGCCTAATCATGGCAAACAGAATAGAGTAGCGCCCAGTCCTGATGCAATACTATCAGGTTACACCTTTAATACCTCTTTAAAACCAGGAAAGTAAACACACTTGCAGCACATGCATACCATCATTCACTGTGTTATTTCAACTACTCAAAGGATGTTCAAGCAGCTTCACAATGTCTGCAAGAAGAGTTACAGTTAATACATCCCTCTAAAGTAACCTGGAGCCCACTAAAGACAATTCATCTGCTGAGCTCACATATATATTTAGCCACTGGTTACCTGCTGAGCACTTTTACCTTCTTTACTGCTACCAGTATGTTAAGACGGTCTACATTTAACTGGTACAATTCAGGGTTTGCTAATGTCACTATCTTCTTCCTTGAATGACCTTTGCTGTTCAACTGTATCACTTAGCAAAGTGAACCGAATTTCTGGAGGCAGCACTGAAGCTTACTTATAAATAATAGTTCCTATTCAAGAAAATAGTAAGAGCTGTATCTAAAGAATTTTTTCCTGCCACAAACCACAAATCAATCTACAATAGTTTAAAACAGGTAAAATAGCATTAACTCTTCAAAAACAATTCAATTATTACTATAGCAAGTGTTCTAGCAACATGAGCACCTTTGTACTCGGTGCTTTAAAAAAAAAAGTAAATAAAAGTTGAACTGTATTGTTGATATCAAGTGCCTAATTCTTTATTGTCATGCATAGTTAATTTAACCACTCCAACATAAGTGCAAAAATCAGTATATTTGATTTGCTGTCACTGTGTGTTCACAGATCCATAGATCCAAAGGACCCCTGAAGATTCAGAGCAACAGGGAAAAAAGCCCTAGGAGGACACCAGAAGCCTGCTTGAAAAAAATCTAAAACTCCAGAACAAACATAGCTTAAACTAAGACCAAACTCAAATACAAGTTATCATCACAAACAGAAAGTAAGTAATGCTGTTACCTAGTGGTGGAAAGCTAGGTACATGCAAAATTGTACAGTTTTTTTTTTTTTTCTTTACTAACTTGAAATTCTCATCTACAAGCTATTAAATGACTTCAAGAGGAAAAAAAAAGGCCTAATTAATAAACTAATGAAAGATATTGCTTTTCTTGCATTCAGTTCTGCGACAAAGGGTCGGTATTTTTGCACCTGCCAGTTCTGATTCTCAGCAGAGTAACTGACAGACAAGAAGCTACATCACTTCCTGACCATCCCAAACCTGCTCTTTTACACTCCTCTTGCAACATCAGCAAGAGGTGGAAACCTGTGGTATAAAAGCACTAAAACCTTAATCCTCAAACATGAGTCTTCCACAGAGTATGATAACCAAAACAGGATCGTGCGTCCCTCAGCATCTTATCAGATCGTATTTTCAATTATATAAACCAACATTAGCTGAATTCAGTCAGCATTCTCTATGACATCTGGATAAACACATTTACTTTGCTTTCAGCCAGAAAATAAATTAACTAGGGGAAGGGAAGGAAGATACAAAGACTTTAATGTCACTTACTCAAACGCAAAGAAGAGTCCACTGGTGACCAAGATGAGAACAAGAGTCAGGTAGAAGACCCCAGTCTGTCGAGCCATCATGATCCTCCCATTGCAGAAGAATTTGTTTCTTCCAGGAAAAACCTCCCATTTTCTCTTGGGAGCTGATTTCTTTTTCTTATGGGGAGACTCCATGGGAGACGAAGAGCTGTGTGTGCTGATCTGACTGTATTCACAGTCTTTCATGGGCCCACTACCACCTCCAGGAGTCATCAAGAGAGAGTAAAATGTGGGGAGAACCCCACCAAAAATACGTACAATATATATATGTGCAAATATTCTTCTGACCGAGATAACCCTCTCCACCAGCCCCAGTTAATAAAAAAAGCAAATAAAAAGATGATAAGTCTGCTACCAGACTAGCAATAGGTGTATCATGCAAACACACCAGTTAACTCTTCAGAAACCAAAGCTGTCATATCTGAAATGCTTGAGAGGGATCCTTCCTTCCTTCCTCCACCAGTTACAAAACAACCATGTAGGACAATCCTTTTTAAAACAACTTATCACAAAACAAGACCAAAAAAAAAGTAATTATAAAGCAGTTAGGCTGTCCAAAAAAATTGTCTTTTTTTTTTCAAGTTTATGTACAAATGGGAGGGTTTTTTTTTTCCTTCCCACGCACACCCTGAGAGATTTCTCCGAGGGTCAGAAGGTTGGTCAAGGCAAGGTTTAGCAACCGAGTCTATCATTCATAGAGATTTGTTATAATCCTCCTTTGCGCAGCAGATTTCACTGCTAAAAACGACCATTCCTAAAACGTTCCCTCAAGAGACACGCGTT
>NW_008824338.1:7864182-7884908 GCF_000699105.1 Pygoscelis adeliae
TCTTCCGCCGCGGGCTGGGCCCGGCCGCGGCTGGTGTTTATGTCCGGGCTTGTATTTCAGTCAGGCCGGAGGGCCGGGGCTGCAACCCTGATCCATCCAGCTGGGAGCTGCGCTGCCCCTCCGCGGCTCCCCGGCCGCCCGGCGTAACCAGAGGTTGCTCCTGTCCAGCCTGCCCAAGGTCCTCCGCTGCACCGGTGAGATGGGCCAACTGGCGGCTGTCCCTGCTTTTGCTCGTACGTGCAAACGTTTCACTGCTTTAGCGGTGGTGTCCACCCGCTCCATCACGTTGCTGGACGAAACGGGCTTGTCCACCAACGCTGAGGTGTTCGTACAGACCCTTACTCTGTCCTGACTTCATGAGGCTGATCCCAGAAAAGTACGAGCCACGAAGGAAAAGCTTTTACAGAGACACAATCCTGCACCGAACCCTTCTCGTGCAGTACCGCCCCGGTGCAAAAGGGCACCCGTGGCAGGGTCGCCTGCAGAGAGCCCAGGGAGGGGGGCTTCCCGCAACTAAGACAGAACCACTCCCAAAGTTGCTTGCTGTTGTTTCTGCCTAGTATGTTCTCCGTGAACTGCTAGAGATAAGCGGGCATGCACAGTGCTAACAAGGGTTTCACTTTGATGCATCTTTTACAAAGGTTTACAACTTGCTAGCGGAGCTGTGTTAACCTACAGAGGATGGACTAGTTTGGGACACGTGGTAGGAATCAACGCTCAGTTCAAAAAACCCAAAAGCATGCTGAAAAAATTTCTGGAAAAAGTTAAGATATATTACAATCAGCCTGCATCTCTCTTCGATGTTGTCCCAGGAGAGACACCAAAAAAACAGTGTGAGGATGCAGCTGAGTTCCTGTACATAGGCAATGTGTTTTCTGTTCTCATAATTCCATTTCTAATTTTGGAATGGAATATTTATCCCTTTAATTTAATTTGATAAGCTAATTCTTTATTCATAAACGGTGCCTGATAACAAAGGAACCATGGAACAGATTGACCAGCACTGGATACTCCCCCTTCCCTGGAGGAAATTAATTACATTGGTAACCAAATTATACAGAGTAGCCTGGTAGACACTCTCCTTGTGAGTCTACGATCCATTTTATTGATACTCAAGAATCATTTTGGAAATGTTAATGCCACACGGGAAAAATATGGAGGGGTGTCTCCCTCTGCAAGGTGTAAAGGAGTAGTGCTTTGGCAAGTGGGCAGCAGGATGTAAAACCAGTTTCTGATGTCATCTCTCATGCAAATCCATTGGCACCCTTTTTCCCACATGTAGTAAATGCTGCTGCATTATTCCTCCCCATCTCCTTCTCCTCTTGTAGTGCCTGTTGTCAACAGTTTGCCTGCTATCTTGTAACTTAGATATCACAGCATTTTTTATTCTTTGAAATGTTCTTTATAAACAGCTAATAACCTTTCTATTTTCATGAATACAGCATCAATATATGCCAGCAGAAGGCTGCTGACAGAAATTTTGTGGTTCAGTGACAAGCATTTTTAGTCTTCATCAGGTTTTTATTAGCATATTGCAGGAGATCTGTCTTCAGTGCTTTGACAATATTAATGACTGTATGATGTCAAATGGCACTATTCTCTCCTGAGATTATGAAATATTTTAGACTTCCGCAAATAGAGCAAACAGTTGATGTAAAAATGTCATTGTTGGCTTATCTTCACAGGTAGCACTCAGGCTAATTTCAGAAACACTCTTCAGAAGCAAAACATTTGTAAACAATACCAGCACCTCGTTGAAGCTGCTGTCTCACTCCACAGTTTTTTCCTTGGGTTTTAAGACGTTATGGTTGGGAAGTGAACTTCAGCCATATTAATTGAGAGAAATACATAAAGGAATTTGAGGAGTGCCTGGAAAAATAATTCTGAAAGTCAAACTCAGAGAACAAACACACTTTCACTTTCAATAGTGAATCTACTTTGATTCTAACAGGATCATCCAGTGCCACACATTGTACTTTTCACATGATAGCCTGTTCTAGTCCCTAATCAGTACCAGTATCGCATTGGAATTTAGAGTATTATTGATGTCCTTTTGCAAACATCATGAACATATTATCAGCACCTCTTTGAAGTTGTTTTTAAAACAATTTGAAAACTCCCCTGCAAAAAAGACTTTATACAGCTAATACTTCACACAATTCAATGTTATTCTTGAAAGCATTTGTTATCGTTTATCCACAACATTAATGAAAATTGGTTTGAGGCACTGAATAGATTAAACCTTAAACACAGTAGGTAGGACAAATATTTTCTCTTCATAAAACTTTGTAGGATCATGTGTTACGGTATCTACTCTTCTGATTTCTTGTTTGTGACTCAGGTTGATCTCGTGCAGAATATGTTGCAGCGACATTACCTAGTTTAAAAAAAGGACAGACTACCTTTTTGGTAGGAAAATGCTAATGAAAGAGCTGTTGCCACTGAAAGTTGCTGCCTCCTACCCGGTCTGCAGTGTGGAAGTGTCATAAGGGCAAGTCTTAAAACAACAAGGAAGCTAATTTGCTGAGACGACACATCACCTTACACATATAGAACATCTGTTACCATGCTTCATGGCAGAATCTGCTTGACTATGCTGGAAGCATTATCAGAAGAAGTATGTAAGTGATTAAATAAACACAAACTAGCAAACTGCAGCATTTTGGACATAAGATATCTGTAGTCCACATATCCTACCCTGCCAAACCAATAGCTTTTTACTTCCAACGAAAAAAGGGGGATGAAGTGGCAGGTATTGAACTGAAAGATCTTCTGATATTCTTACAGGTGGAAAGAAAGCTAGGCACTGCTGTGGACACATTTTCTAGGCACATTTTCCACATCTTTCACAATGAACTTTGAAAAATAAATTAAAAAAATATTCAAACAAGGTAGTGATAATACCATTGTCATGCAAGACACTGAAAGTAGCGTTGCAGGTCCAGACTTGCTGAATACTACAGTACATCACTTATGCCAGTTTACAATGTCAAGAGCACATAATGCTAAGAGTTTTCTATAATATACCTGTTTTCCTGACCAAATATTTTTCTCCTTTTCCTCTGCTGTTTTTCAGAAGTAACCTCTCCCTGTACCACTGCTCGGACAGCGAGCCATCATTTTAGGGTCTTACTAATTACCAACTATTCATTTTGTGAAAGTACTTAATTTCCTTGAAAAAGGTTTTGGGTAAACTGGAAATATTTCATAAAAGTTGGGAGGAAGAGAGAGTGAGAATGCACATCAGAATCACTCTCTAAGGAATCAAAAAAATAAAGAGAGGTTTTCATTACAACAATGTGATCAACTTAAGCCGATCCAAAAAGCTTTTAAGTGTCTCTTAAGTCTTGCTTTTGAAAGACCGAGATGATTAGTCATTTATTGTACAGCCTTCCAACAAAGTGTAACATATACTACTTCTCTGCTGTAGGTGAGTTAAGCAGGCAAGAGGAGGTAAGAAAGCTTTTTCATGGCAAGCTCTGGAAACCAGAATCAATTTTGTATTTACATTTATCCACTGCATGTTAAAACCATATCTCTTGATCGGGGTGGCTTTTTGTTCTGTTTTGAAGCATTAGAAACACGGTTGTTTATAATTTAAAAATCTGAAATGGCTTAATCATATAGAGTCTGGAATATTTTTATAGTTTTTCAACTTCTAACTTTGGCTTCTTACCATATAGCTTTATGGTTTTGGATAGAAATCAGAATCTATGGATATTTTAATTTATTCCAGCAGAATAAAATAAGAATTCTCCTTCAAAATGCAATCAAACTCCAGACGTTTTCAGAATAGGCCATGCTTCCCTGATCAATGACTGCTTCCAAAGCTGAAGGGAGACTGCCTCAAAACCTTAACAATTTAAACTAAAAAAATAAACATGAGCATTGTGCGAGGTCATCAGTGTGGTATTTCAATCTTGTTTAACATTTCTTCGTGCTCTCATTTGAGTGAAGGAAAGAAAAAAGTCTTTCATTCTGGGAAGCTGACACAGAACACAAGCCAACCAAAGAAAGGGCCAGGAAAGTACAGTCACATGAGGAAAAACCCCCAAATGTTCCAGTGTTATCAGTCTTGGAGCACATCAAACGTTCCCTCACTGGAGTCAGGAAATAATTTTCCTCAGTCTTACATCATGTATTAGTAGAGTACACTGCTCAAACAGTGGAGTGAATTACAGTTTGATGTTTTGCTTCCCTGTGAAGAACCTTGTATTCATCATTGCTTGATGCAGAACAGCATCATTTAGTCGGTTGGCACTACACAGAAATTTCTGTGTACTTCAGTGAAGGTCAGGCATCCACATTACTAATTCTTGATTAACGCGGTTCATACAGCTTTATCCTAATCCCAGTTCACCAAACCAGTACTTTTTCTTCAGTAAACTTCCTTTTTCAAACCACTTCCCCCCCGCCCCCCCAATACGTACAGGAAATGAACTTAGCACTTCAGAAGAAATAAACATATGATCATGGGTCATACCCGTCTGTACTCTTCACAGCACATCTGCTTTCTGATTTCTAGGTGTCTCTGTTGCTAAACTCCTTACTATTGAGCCAGGCCTCATGTTTTTGTGTTCAGTACAATTAATATTAAAACAAATGTCTGTGTGAGCAGTGGATGGAACGGAGCTTTATTTCCTTTCCCCATCACAACCACCTCGCTTTCCCCCATGGTCCGCGTGACACTCCCTACGGGACAAGAGAATCGCATACTGTGGCTAACTGGGAGCTGCACACACGCTGACCGGGGGCCAGCTGGCTGCCACCAAATGACCAAAGTGAAGTGACATAAGATGGGTGAGTGGCTGAGCAGAGCTAGCAGCTCACTAGCACCAAGGGAGGAAGGCCTCCCTCTCTCCCCCTTTCCCTGCTCCTAAACTAGCAGTGAAGGGTGGCAGTTACCCTGGCCTTTCCTCTACTCAGACCCTTCCACCCTCTCCCTTGCAGTCTCTCCACTGCTCATCAGATGTTTTGCTGAGCTGTCTTGGTACAAAAGTATCAGCAGAAATAGAAAACTCTTCTCTTCTTTTTTCACTCAGTTAATTTTCCGCCACTTTATCATGCTGAAATGACTCAGCAAAGGATATGACAAAGAATCCGTACAAAGAATCCAATGACTGGTACAAGGGAGGGACAGGAACACATTGCTCAGGGAAAGGGAAATGAAAGAGGAAAGAGTTTTCCTCTTTATAAATATATATTACATAAATTTAAATATATATAAAATAAAGGGGTGGAGAGCAGGACTGTAGGCAGCAGTTAGATTGGTCTAGGCTGCCACTGATCTTCAGGCTCAACCAGATGTGCTCATGGAGGCATCCCATAGGTGCAAAAGCTGGCAAAAACTGAGAGGAGACAACAGCGCCTTGAAGACGGAAAAGGAAGGGAGAGCAGGACCTTTGCCTCTGGTAGTGGTGGACTGTTAGACAAGCTCAAGCCATCTCATTACGACTTGCTCAGGACGGTAGTACATTATGACCAAGTCCTTTCCACAGCATTGGCATTAATTTGTCTTCCATTGATTTTCAGGAAACTTTTAAGAATGTAATTATACTTGAAACTTCTACTCTCTTTCCTATTCAGCTGAGCAAGTTCCAAAGTCTTTCTCTGGGGAGAAAAGGAAAGTCTGACTGACACTTTAAACAATTGCATAAGTCTGTTCCCATAGGAAACAAAACAAAAAATAATAAAATACACACCTACAAATTACAATTAAAGGGATGCTGTCAACTGCAATTATTTTAATTACCCAATTAAAATAGTAAAAATGTTTTAAGATAGAGTTCTTTAACTAATATCCTGTGTAAAAGAATATCCCTTTTACAGGTGTTCCTTTTTTCCTCCTGTTTCCTACTTGGGGCTGTAGAAGGGACTGGACTCCAGGTTGACAAAAGAATAACTGCAAATATGCTCCAGTTTATCTCATATACAACCTTTTTTGCCCCCCTCGTGGATGTTTCCTGGCTGCCTCTTTCTTTCTCTTCTCCGTTGCCTCAGCAAACAGCTGCTTACAGTAATTGTGGGAAAGTAGGAATTTGTGCTCTGCAGTGGAGTGCAAGAAAGTGATTCCATCCAGCTCATGCAGGAGCGTGACGCTCATTTTGAGAAAAGCCTTCTTTATAATTATAGTCGTGGGCTGTTTCACTGTTTTGGACTACGCACTTTGAGCATTTACAGCAGAACCATCCATTGCTGTCAGTGGAACACATCCATGATGTGTGTTTATATGGATTAACACAAAATACATAATAGTTTTCCTGGAGGAATTAGGCAATTAGAGACTTCTGTAAATCCCAGAGGGGGCCTATTGGCATCATTAAACACTTAACTAGGCCATCTCAAAATGGAGCTAACTGCTTTTGAAAATCTCTTTAATGCTTCATTGTCACAATTCAGCATTATTAACAGGGAAGATTTAGCATTATATCACTGCTTTTCTCTTGTTCCTTTCTTTTCCCATACTCCTTTCCCTGCCTTCAACTTGTTCTTGTGTCGCTTCTAGACCTGCCCTCCCCCACTGCATATACTTTCTTTCAGCAAACAGCAATATTGGTCTTGGGTTTCATACCCACCCCTCTTTCCCACCTTCCTACCATAAAACAATGAGCAAAAAGAATAAGGGAGAACAGGTCATTTTACACCTCTCAGAGCTATTGTTTTCAGGTCAATAAGCCATGACAGACTCAGGGGTGCAGCACTGCAAGGACTGAATTAATTTCAAATTTGGAAAGCCTGGGTTCCTTCCCCGCCCCACCCCCCCCCAGCAAACAGGATAAAAAAATTATTTCATTTACTTGATAATTTATACTCTGTAGAATCTGAATATTCAATGAGCTCTGTATACAAAGGACTAGATATGACTCATGAATCATATGGCTGACAACACTGCGGCAGAGAAAGGAAGTCTGACAATCAACAGAAATGTGATACTGATCATACACAAGCGTGGTCAGAGGCATAAACCAAAAACATATTTCTGCTATTTTTGTTCATTTATTTACTATAGTTATCATTCCCATATTTCTGTGAACACTTAAATGGATGGGCTTTGCTCTGCTCAGAAGCTTGTGCCTGACTAGGTATGTGTTTATAGCACCAGAGTTTTAGCAATTACTTCTACCACTAGGTGATGCAACATCTTCTGATGGAAATGTGATTTTCACTTAATAAATGCGTATTTCATATTGCAATCAATGTAATGGCCCACTTCTAAGCATTCTCAGAAGTTTGTCTTCTTCAAATATGCCCAAGTGGGCCTCATAAGACATTTTTTTTTTTCCCTGTAAGATTATTAGCCATTGATTATTTTAACCAATAATTATTCTTCAAAAAATTCAAGACCTTCTTATAAGAAAAGGTACAGGAATATTTGTATGGTTAAGAGAAGGTTTTGGCCAAGATTCTGAGAGTGACTTGTAAAGGCTTTAGAACATATGCTTTGTACACCAAAATAGGAGAATGAGTTTATAAATCTGAATTTTTGTAGAATTAGTTTATACTAATCTACTAGCATTCATATAAATGAATTCTGATGAGTAAATGACAGTCTGCAGTATAATCACATCTTAAACCAATAAAACTGTAACCAGCAAATCCAAGCAAACCATTCAGAATTCTAAAGAAAATTATTCATGCAATAAATAATATGCAAAGATTAGTCTTGGAGACGTTATGAATTGGTATGTTTTATTTGATTGAAAGGAGTATAGGTACAGAATACTAGCAGGAATATAACAAGAAAATCTTAACTTCAGAAAGAAATGAGGTTGGGAGAACAATTTAAACTCAGACTTGATATAAAGATAACAAAAGTGTTTACCAGTAACCAGAGTTCCTCCCAATGTGAAATCCACATACTCATTTGTACCACAGGTGTGTGTAAGCAGATGTCGAAGAAATCTTTTCACTTTGACTACAGCGGGACGCACTCAGCCTGCCTTCCCTCCAGCTCAGAGCTTGTGAAGTGGACCATCCTAATTCAGTTGCCTCTCAGCCACAGAGCCCCAGGTGACCAGTAATGTCAGAAGGAAAGAGGGCAGGAGGGGAATGCTTGCGAGAACATCTGAGCTTGAAGAGTTTCACTTACTAGTAAGTAGGCTCCCCTTTTAACTTCGAGATACAAACATAAATATTTCTGTGTGGAAATTTACAAAGTGGGGTTACATGTAGAAGAATGAAGTCTCCAATACCCACAGTGAGGAGTCTGAGTCCTTCATGCAAACAGCGTCAGCCCTGGATGCCTCAGAGATGGTGAATACTTCGTAAAGTTGATAGCTGAAGCTTCAGGTGGCTGCTTAGTGCTGAGGAGTAGGGGCAGAGGACATCAAGAGGGGAAAAGTCTGGCACGCACTGCCTATGGAAGAAACTACAGGTGGATTTTTAGGGACACCTTACTCAGAAGGAACATCTTATAAGGGGAAATCATCTGTAAAAACTTGCATTTTTCCACTTCTGAAGATAACTGCAACTAGGAAGGATTCCTCCACAGAGAAATGCTAACAAAAAGCAAATTACTGGTGGCATGAAGGGCCAGCTCATGGGGATTTATGAGAACCCAATTTAACTTTCATTTTTTGTGATTCTCATCCAGGCCAACGGGTGCAGACTAGCTTTTGGCATGCGGGTCAAAGCTAGGGCTTTCCTAGCGGACTAGCTTCATCCTTTCTTCACACTCAGAGAAGCATATTTTAGTGCAAAATCCATCCCACGCTTTTTTATCTGCATATCACAGCCCTGTCTATTATGCATTATGCACAACGCTCAGCAATTGTCTGCTCTAACCACACTACCTAACCACAACATGTTGCTCAGAGTAAGCCTAGCACACATCAGCAACCTTTGCATAGCCTACACTGCAAACACACCCCACCTGCCGTTATTTTGCTTGCTGCGGCTGCCACTGTACCTGCTTCTTGTGCAACAGCTCAAGGAATCATGACAGTGTCTCAGGCCTCTCCTGAGCCTGCCCGGGCCAGGTAAGCCATCTCTAGATGTCACATCTCAACACCTTGCAGAAACTTCTAGGCTTAAAAGAACAAGATTTTTTCCCTTTTTTTCCAAGGACCAATTTTTTTGCAATAACCAATACTTCATAACTTAGGAGGTTTTGCATCTTGGAGACTAACATTCCCTGTGGCACCATGTTATGGTCTGTATTTGGGACAAGCAGTAGAAAATCAAGAATTCTTGGCCACAGGAAGCCACATATGAGATGCCTGTCTCAGAGTTAGCACCTGCTATTCAGCACTAACTAGCATTCTGGGCACCCATGCGTTTTCAGGAGGCACCTGGTACAGATTAGCTTCAGCAAATCCAAGGTGGGTCTGTCTACAGTCAAGATCTTCAAAGCCATTCTCCACAGCCTGTATCCCCATATAATCTTCTTCAACAACACTGAAAATATTGTCGGCTCTTTTCCCAATGTGGACTCCCCCATTGCAGGGAACAAAAGACGGGGTTCACATTCCCACGGGCTGTGTCTACACAGTTCTTACAACTACACTAAGAGAAAAAATACCAGTCATTGTCAACTCTCCATTCTTGCAGAGTGCGTAGCTGGCACTCTCTCCCCCTCTGCAGAACCTTGGCTTCTGCAAAGCTGGAGAACCTGCGTTTATTTCAGGCATTGCAGCTTTTTAATCCTGGATGAAGTGCCCATACCCAGCCAAGCTGCACACATGCGGTGTTGGGAGGGACTGTGCACTCAGCTTGCTGACCACATGGACTGCCAGGATACAGGGGATGCCAATTTCCCATGTTCTGTGAGAGTCCCTATGACCGGATGCACCTCACACCATCTCTGTATGAGGGGTTTGGTGAGCCCTTCAATGTGGATTAGCCCCGTAAGATTATGTCCTTCAGTCTATCTATATCCATCTCAGCACTGCTGCTGCCTCCAAGCAATCCTGAGCCCTGGGATGGCAGGCAAATGTGTGTTAGGAACAGCATAGCCTCACAAGCACCTGGGTCTGTAGGGCGAGAAAGGCACTACTTTAATGAATGTTCATTCCAACTAGTGCTCACAGGGCAGAATTTTTCTCTCCATACGTGACCAAAAAGCACTAATTTCCTTCCTTCCTCTGCACCTCCTCAAGAAGACAAAAGCAAGAGTTTCCTTTTTATACAAAAAGACCAAAAAAGCCCAATCCTCCCACTTCCTTTTCCCACCTCCTTCCAAAGTCATGAAAAGCACCAGCTTATCTCTCCTCTCCACCAACCTACCCAAAACATACAACTCCCCACCTTCTTAACACCTCATAAGCTTAACTCCTCTCCTGCCTCTGTCTGAGAAGTTGGCAGGCTGAGGAATGCTCTTTCCAAAGGTCAGTGGTCAGGCCTGTGACATGACAGGCTCACACAAGAACACAACCCAAGCTCTCTCAGACAGATTGACAGTATCTCGCTGCTTTGCTGCCTGCCCCATATCCCCTCCAGACAGAGGCAGCCCACATTCCCTACCATCCCTCTCTAGGAGGCCAGCTGTGGAGCTGAGATGAGGGAAGGAAATACTTGCCTTCCAAGCCCCTACTCAAAATAGACAGCAAGCAGAAAACTTGAAATAAAAACATGTTGTACAATACATGTAGATCTGTATGTAAAAATATTTCTCGTAAGTAGAAGAGTTTGCCATAATTAACCCCTCGAATTAAATAAAACCAAGTGCTTACATGTTAAGGCTTCATCTAGTGCTGCTATGCAGACCAATTCAGTGGAGAAGCTCTGGATTCGGCTACCACGAATAAGGGATGCTCGGGCTGGAAGTTGCTTGGGCTGGTTCTGTTGCTTGATGGGCTGACAGGGTATGTGGCTCCTCCTTGGAGGTTTTAACAGGGGTGAAAGTCAGAAAGTGCCTGAACAGCTTTTGAAGAACCTGTCATTGCAGTAATAAAGCACTCCGACCCTGCTAGTGGGTGAGATGCTGGTGCATTTCCCATCTCCATCAAGACCCACCAACGTTCTTAAAAGCACTTGTCTGTCACAGCTTGGCAGCCTGCTCTGGGCAGCAAGCAGATCAAGAACTTTGTACTGCTGCATGCAGGCATCTTGCCCACATCTTCCTCAGTTTCAGTAGAGAAAGTGAAAGAGAACAGGGTGATTCAGGGATTTCCCATGGCTTTATCACCAAGCGCAGGAAACAGGTTTTTGCAGCGATGCAAGGGTGTGATAACCAACGGTCTTTTGAATCCCCAGTGTGGCTCAGAGCTTTTCATGTCACAGCACGGTCAGGGAGGAGAGAAGAAGGGAGATCTTCAGTTCTGTATTTCTTTGAAAAATGGCACCTGCCTGGAACGTGCTGTTTGCAGTATTGGGAGATACTGTGAAAGCAGAGGCTTCTCTTCCAGGTGGGAGCAGACCACATCGATCCTGGAGTCTAGCAAGTACCTGACAGATACCCTCAGCAGCTGTCAGGTTGAACATTTATCTGAAATGCACCTAAGATGCTTCCATGTGCGTATGGAGTACAATTCACACAGCACGTGGATGAAATTAAACTTTGGGAGAAGACGTCAACATGAGACAGCTGGAAACATAGAAGTGCTGTAGCAAGAATCCTAGCTGGCCCAAAACTGTGTTGTTTGAATAAAATCTTTGATCGTGAAATGCTTTGTCTCTGTTGAGTGGTTGAGAACTGAAACAGAGTTGAACACGCTCCATCTTACGTGAATAGCAGCCAAACGTATGGGCAGTGCAGAAGCATGCCCTCTATAGATACTCAAATTTCTCCCGTCTGGACTGAGAGCACATACATAGGTACCACACAGCTTGAAGACAGAAATACAGCTGGCAAGGAATTAACTCTCTTGTGCTAGGTGAGGATTCAAACCAAGTTTTTATTACAACAGCATGTTTTGAAGAAAAGGAAATGTTCAGAAGATTGAGTTTTCAAGAGAGAAAGGAATTCACTGGAGTGACAAAGGATGTTGTCCAGACCTTGCAAAATTCAATTAAAAAAAATCAAAGAGAAATTTTGTAGTTTCTAAAAATCATGAAAATAAGAATACTTTTTTTGAAAATACTCTCTTTGAAAAGAGAGAATACTTTCTTTTCAATATTGAATTAGAATGGGAATAATAATTTTTAATAGGTAAGGCTTTTAAATTTTGAATATTAATACAAATTAAAAAGATTACTACAATGTATAATGTTGTAAGTAAAAAGCAAAGTTCCTCCCATCCCTAGGAATGCCATCTGATTGCGCTGTAGGATTCTTTATAGAATAAACTATCTGAAATTCATTGTATCAGGGGAACATACTACATTGTTGTTTTAACATTTGGGAAAGCAGAACAAATTGTATTGATCAACAAAGATCTCCTTAAAATCTTAGAAAGCTTAGCTCACTAGAGGAACACTGAGAAATTGTGCTTGTGGCTGCCACTGTCTTGGAAGGCCTGCTGGATCCAGTGGTGGAGGTGACGCACTGCTTGGAACAAAGACAAATTCGATCACAACGTACCTCACAGGTGGCCATCATCTGCATGGCCAAGTGCCACTTTTATACCCCCAAAAGCATTTACGGTCAGATCATGTTGTCATGTCTCTGTCCACCCAGGGCAATACATGCCACAACCCTGGCATTTATAAAGTTCAGAATTAATCTTTTATTTTCTGTCAAAGACAGCACTAGGAAGACTCTCTTCAGTTGTTGCTTCTTTCTTGCCCCTCTGCTTCATATCAGACAGGAGTACCCTTTTCTATCAGTTCAAGGGATCACCTTTCTTCACCTGAAGAGGGAGGGAGGGAGGGAGGGAGGGAGGAAGGTTGGTTTCCTCCACAGCTGCGAGTTCCTCTAGTCTACTGCTGAGCTGAAAGCATTTTAAATGTCAGCCCTGAATCAGAAACCCTAGGCTGGTTGGTAGCATCTGTTCCTCCTTGTTTTACCGAATAGGTTCAGCTGAATTATTCAGCTGAATAAGTTCCAGGTCCTCCAGGGGTTCATATACTCTGCAACAGGGCAAACCATCCACGTTTGCCCACTAGGACACCAGATTTAATAAAATCTGCCTGATATATGTACGTCCAACATACGTGCACGTGTACAAACTCCAACCCCCCATGCACAGACAGACAGACAGACAGACAGACAGCAATGACCCCATCTGACCTTCCAACCAGCCAGCCTTCCATGGGGCTGATAAAACGCCCTTGTGAGCTACCTCCTGACCACAAGGGCTTATTATAAGATCAGGGCCATAGTTTAAACCAGATATCAAAGAGTTGTAAATACTGACATAAAAAAGAATAGTCATACTTTCAGCTCAGTGAATGCGGCAAAGCATTCTGAAACGCAGTATTCCTGTTTCTTTCTCTGGTCCCTCATTTTGCCCACTTTGTAGCTGTTGTTAGTGTTAACCTTGTGAGCAAAGCAGAGAGGCTTGGAAAAGAAACTCTGCAAAGGGTCAAGAAAATACACAGCATTTTTCTAGAGAACAAAAAGCACTGTCCAATGAACACAGAGGGAGATGAGATGTCAGTGGTTAGTTTTAAGCTTTGTTTCTGCTTTAAAACCAAAGACCTCTTTATAGCCTAATAGAATTATAGACTCGAGTCTACCATTAATAGCATGCATGGCGCCAGTGGAATAAAAAATGGAAATTCATTGTCCAAGAATGATTTATGAAGTTCAGTAATTCATGTCAGAGTTTCCACAACATCGTGCTTCTCAAAAGAATCTCAGGTCCAACTAACTAACAGTGCTCAGTTAGACATTGATCCTTTAATGCATGTGTGCACTTTACTGATTTTATTTTGGCAATGTTACAAGCATGGAAGCGAGAGAGAGAGAACGTGCAGTAAAATATTCAGCAACATTTCTAATCTGCTTTGTACTTGGTATCTTTAGGATATTCATTTCATTTTTCCACCCTCTGGGACAAACGTATACCATGGAACATGTAAACTTCTGAAAAAATGCATATTTTTTAATGTTGAGTTCAGCAGAATATGTAACAAATAGATGAGAAGAAGCAAAGATCAGATTTAAGGATCATTTTAGCAATAGGCTTTATTTCAGATCTATAACCATGAATAAAAATAATGCATAGAAAATATTAATTAGCCCATTTTTGACCATTTGTGTCTCTGTGGCGCTACACCAAGTGAGCTTACGCACTTTTTTTTTGCTGTGTACATTTCGTTTTAATGGTTCAGCTCTTCTTCAGTCATCAATAGGGAGCCTTGTTACCATGGTGACAGACAGATGGATTAATGCGATGTTTCGAGAGATACAGTAGTGCCAAATTTTGATATATACAGTAAGCACTAATGTACTGCATACACAAGAGGGCATGCATGCAGAAAATCTCAGGGACGGTCTTCCATGTGCACAGAGAGTGCTTTGACACAAAATTCCCATTATCTTCTGACAGAAAGTGGCCATCTATCTCCCACTTTATGCCCTTCAAAAATACCCTGTTGGAGTCACAGACAGTTGCTCTAGAAACTTAAAACGAGTGTCTCATGAGGCCTGTTGGAAAGGGCTGTTGTCAACACCTAACGTGTCAGCCACATGTATTAGGCCATGAAGCTACCGGTCATCTTAGAATGATTATCTATAATCCACTTCTCGAAATGCAGTCCGACACCTTCAGCTGAGACCTTTACATTTGCCCGTTTACTTTATTCATTGCAGGTCTCACTAATGAGAAAGAAATGCGAGGTATACAAAAATCATTGGATTTTTTACAGAGCACAGACAGATTGCATGTCAAGTAAGTCCCCTTAAAACTTTCACTTTTCCTTCTCTTTCAAACCTTAGTGACCTGCGCCTTCCTTGCCCATCTCACTCCTTTCCCTAGAGCTGCTAATGAGCTTTCCTATTTTCAAAGTATTAGCTTAATGGTTTATGTCTTGCAACAATCCTCAGATGGAGACGAAATTAATACAGGAAGAAAATGTGTAACAGTTACGCTATGAATCCCTGTCATTTAGACTGTGAATCCCCCATGCTCGTAGAACTAAGAGATTATGCTAGTTGCATAGTTTTGTTTTATTTTATTTTACTTCATTTTCTGTGCAACATTTGAATCATTCTATCATTGCCAAACACTTTCACTGCAGAAACCTATGATAAGCTGCTAAATTGACTGAAAAGTCAGGTATTTCTAAAAGACAATTTGACCTGCTGACTGAAATTCTGGCACAAACTTGGTGCTCTTAGAAATATTCTAGATGTGAAATCGGAAGTACTTTATACAGATCACACTATTAATTTATGTTACAAGAATAATTTAATTAGAAATGTTTTCCATCCACTTACACAAAGTGATAATTATCATTCATCAGGAGCCTAATATTCAGCTCTCCTTCCAGGCCTTTTTTAATTGTAATATTAAACTATAGCAATTAAGCTCTGTGAAAAGGGCCTTTGGATATAACTGCACTGAAGCCGATGAGGAAGAGTATACACCTCGTATTCATGCCAAGTTATTTTGCGGTTAGATTTCTCAGCAGGTGATGTACTACTTACTATACATGAGTCAAGTTTATACTGGCCACCTCCCCACGACAAATGAAATCCTAGTCCAATTTCTTCTTCTGCCAGGTGCTCTGCAGCACACGCCACTGCTGAGGGCCCCTGAACCAGCGTTGTTGGCCACACGAGGACAGCCAGTGGCATGGGGCGGGCGCAGCAGCCTTCCTGCAGGCCCACGCAACGCAGCAGCCTCTGAACATGGCATCTGAGGGGCTTCTGCTGCCCAGTGGTGGCCCATGCCAGCAGCACGTCCCTCCTGCCCCACAGCCACCATGGCATGGGGTGTTACATCAGAGCCGGGTGCGAGTGAGCCAAGCTTGAAGTTACCCTTGCCCATGACCTAATTTGTGGGGGAGTCTATCTACCCAGATGCCCAGGTCCCGGTCCAACCTCCTCCCCAAAGTAGGCTCAGCTGTGAGCTCAGAGCAGCTCACTCCGGGCTTTATCCTCATGAAATCTTCCTTGAAAGGAAACTGCACAACATCTCCAGGCACTCTGATCTGAGCCTGACCCGTCTGAGCTACCAACAAAGTCATCTCCCGGAGCCCACAGCAGGAAACACACAAGGTGGACAAGTCTACGTATTGGACTGTCACCAAGAGGCCTCCTCTGTCCTGCCAACCATAATTTTGGAAGTTTCCAATTCTGGCCACGTGGGCCAGGAGCAGATTTTCTCTGTAGAAAATCCTGCTTCCAGGCTCTCACAAGGCAGACCTGGTCAGCTGGTTGATCTACATGGTGGTGCAGGACCACCGCTGCTACCTCAGGTTGCAACATCCAGGCAGAGCGGCTGAGCTTCAAGTACCAGGCCATGTTCTGATGACACCATGGAAATAATAATTAATTTTTGCTGTTTCTTTTTTAATTCAGTCAGAAATACATTTTTTTCTGGACCATGTTAAAGGGTTTTCTAATATGGAACAGCAGAGTAACTATTAAAAGTTCATAGAGTACTATTCTATAATGAAATACATACTGAGACCACTAAAGACATGGTACCCAGTAAAATTAAAAAAGAGCTCATAAACATATTTTGCTAGGTCTCTAAAGACAGTGGTAATACCACAGGAATTGGGAAGGGATCTATGATTTACCTCTCTAGTTAATGTGGGCAGAGCCAAAGAGATATGGGCATATTTTACTTGCGAAGAGAGAATATTGTCAACACTGAGCAGGTAATAAAACATATAATTTAGTAAAGGATAAGAATAGAAAACAAGCAGATACACGCACATGCAAGAAGACCCTCCGTAAGTGTTCTCATCTCTGCAGCCCCCCGTAAATGCCACCCAAGGCATATGACAGCCTTGATATGTATTATCAACAGCTCTGAAATTTGTAGGGCGCCTCTGACCAGCCATAATGTCATCATCCATGAGTGCTAATTTGGGATTTATAACTGAAACTCGGGCCATACTGCCAATGGGACTTTTGCCATTTACTGACATGCGGCCAGGCTCTGGCCATAAAAAGCAATGCCGCTGTGGTGTCAGTGCAGCATGCTGGCACACTCAGTCTTGTCCAAAGTTACGCCTGACATGCCCTGCTGAATAACCAAATGTAAAAGTGAAATTAAGAAAGAAGCGTTTCATATTCTGCAGAAGTAAGCTGCAGCTTAGAAAGGCAGCTCTGGGGCTGGGGGAGGTGACCGGGAATTTGGAGATCCGGCCTCTCGGCTCCTGCTTTTGCCGGAGAACTACAGCAGAACTTTATGCAAACCGATTAATTTCCTCATCTTCTCCAAATGGAAAAATACCCCTCCCATAAATGTGTGAAGCTAACTCAACCAATATTTTTAAAGTGTCTTTTGATTCTCCAATGCAAGGCTCTTCTTATAATTGTTCTTACATTTGACAAATGAGCACTGACTTTTGTCAGTATTTCTGTGGTTAAACTCTATAAATCGCCGTTCAGTGACCAGATTTTTGCTGCGATATGAAACAAGAGACCCAAGTACTTACTCTCAACATGGGAATTTCAGTCACCAGATTTTTAAGAGATGCACAACAGTAACCAGCTTACTGTAAAAACAGCGGTTTCTGCAGAAACCCAATCATAGCTGCAGAACGCTTTCACTTCTTGTCCCATTGACCAGAAAATTGTTTGGAAATACGTAACGGGTTTCTTCATGCCCCCGCCGGTGCTTTCAGGAATATCAAAGCTTCCATAAATACAGGAAATGAGCCCATCAAGTCAGGCGGAGAGCAAAGCTCAGCTCTCCCGAGAGCTGGAGAGTAGCTCAACTGCTGCATTTTCTCTTTCCAAAACCAGTGTTTGGCTCTTTCCCAAATTCTTTTACATAATCCAGTTCTGTTACCGAACATGTCAGTTTAACCAGTATTCAAATCAACTTCCTCTATGTTTTGCATTGGATTTTCAAACTCCAAGCAGGATTCTGTGCCTCAGCTGCCAATTTTTTGCAGTGGCACTCAAGACTGTTTCGGATATATAAAATCAGACTGTTAGATAATTTAGTGAATGTATCAAATTGCTGCATTTATTATGTCCCAGTCAGCTTGTAAACTAGCTGCTTCTCCTCTGAAGACCTAAATTGCAAGCTCGGTCTTCAAGTGAAACTCGCCTTCAGTGGAGATGGCCAGGTATCACTGTGCAGTCCTGCACAGAAGAGGAAGGGGAGCAGGAGAAACACAGGCCAGGACTGAAATATTTCGCAGCATTATGTTCAGAAGTTTGCGCACCGTGCTTTTATTTCTTGACAGAGCTGCTTATTGGCCGGAATACCATGCACTCGCAAAGATTATAAAAATCTCTTAGGGAAATACTTATGCAAACTTGTTTCTTTTGTATTTTTCTTAAATTTCTTTTCTTCCTTGTGCTCTTGCTTATTCTCTTTCCACACTTCTCCCTCACCAATACCGTACAATTTTATGAACTTCCACGAGAGAGGAAGTTACCAATTTTTCATTAAAACCCAGGGGTCGATGTAGAAATCCTAACCGTAACTTCAGAATCGCAGGTGGAGAGTGACACATACTTTGCAGCTAAAAACTTTGGTTGCCTCTCGCTGTCTGCTTTTGGCTCACCAAATTTTTTGTAACATAACAGGAAGACCACAGAAGGAAGCCCACCAACCACAACTGCTTCTCCGTGAAACTCAGGGCATCCTGGCTACTGCAAACCTCGACAGAAAGTTATCATGCGCACGGTGCCTGAACCTGCTGGTCGTGCAATTACTGTTGCTTTGTCCAAATTGAAAGCCAAGAGAGCTCAGACCTGTGGTCAAATGAAATGAGTAAAAGGAATGTATTTTTCAACTCTGCTATCACCTATATAACCTACTTATTTGCATATACATTTTCATGCCCTCATTTTATGAAGGTTTGTATATTTGATATTAGATTCATTAAAACCTGTCCTTCAAACAAAAACGTGTCCACTTTTAGAAGAACATAACTGATTTTTAGAAAAAGATAACTGGTTAATTCTGAGTAGCCATATGTAGATGAGTACGCTTGCATGTGCATCGTTAACAGCGACAAAGAAGGAATAATGACAGAACACGCATGGCTCTTGGGCGAGGTATACATAAAAGGAGAGAAAGCATTATATTAAATTCAATTATGTAACAAGAAGAGATTAATACTGTAACCTAAATAGATGCAATTCTGCTGAACATCTCTTCTTTGTTTTTTTACAGCAGGACAATTAATTTTACAACACTAAGAATTTTAAGTTATTCAGTAAGACAGAGTGGATTTCATGGGTTTTACGCCCTACTTTAAGACTTTGTGAATGACTAATAGAGACAGATTTTATCTGACTCTCTTAAAGATAGATTCTTGGCATTGTTCAAACCAGGATTAAATAACATCATTATACCTTTCCTCTTCTTTTTCTTCCCAGTTCTGGAAAAGATTTGAAAGAAAGTGATGTCTTGATTGATGTGAACTCAAAAAACTATCCTGAGAAGAAAATCTAGGATTTTATCACCAAAACCACAAAAAAATAGGTTATTATCTCTCACAGATCAAGGATTCTTCTAGCAGATGCAATGGTGTTCTTGACAAAATTTACAATCAAAATGACATGCATGCTCCTGTTTTAGTTTTATGCATACTAATAACATTTAAATACTTTATATAATCCTATATGCTTCAGCATGAAGATAAAATAAAAAGTAATTTCCTCTTTTAATACTATCACTGTGCAGTTTTTCTAAGACCACCTTTTCTAAGCTTTTCCAGGAGTTTTTTTTTATTATTTGTGGCAAAGTCTAATGCTATTCCAGAACACACACAGGATTTTGGGGTGCTTTTTCCAAAGGAGGGAAGAAGACTAGAAGTCATTCAGGTGCTGTCCAGATTAGAAAAATTGAGTTAGTGATGATGGGTCAGCTATACAGCAGAGATAATGCCTACTTCTTTTGCAATAACTGCTTAACTGTATAAAATTTTGTTTAACTGACACAGTACATGGACTATTAGGAAAGAGCTCTGGATTGGTTTTCAGAAGTATCGTGAACAGGAAGTTTCCCAAAATACTAAATTTTTGCCTAGCAACACAAGCCCCTATAATTAGACCCTTAGATACAGACTATAAATGATGATGAAAAGATACAAAGAAGGAAGCTGGGGAAGAAACACTTGGTTTGGATTTATTTACATTCTTTGCTTGCTGTTAAAGTACTGACTGTTTTAAATAAAAATATACTTTACCTGCCCGCGCTGAATCCTGGTAAGTTAGTATACCGTTTGATAAAGGAACACGTTCAATGGAGTGATAGATAACTGTACAGCAATTTATATCCATCAGCAACAGCAACTGAGAATTACTGTGGCACAGACACGAAAGAAAACAGAAACGTATGGTTCTCGGAGCGTTACTTTAGGATTCCCTTCAGACAGAATTTAGCTGTATGTGAAGAGCTGTTTACAAAACTCGGGAGAATGAGAATTTTGAACAAAAAGATGTACTTTAGAGCGACATCATTCGTCAAGATACAGCTTAGTAAAATTCACGGTAAGCAAGCATTTCTCCCAGCTTTATTTAGTGAAGTCCATGACGTTATCTGTCCCACAGACTTAAACAAAAAAACCCTTATGAGCCCCCTACAAAAGACTTGATTTAACAGAGGCTTTGACGACTTTTCCCGATCTTCCCTCTGCGCGATTTGGGCTCTGGGGTACACTCGACGCGCCTCCAACGACAGGCGGTTACCGAGGGGGCGGCTGGCAGCGGCACGCGAAGACAACGGCGGCTGAGGAAACACCTCCAGTGCTCGAGGACG
>NW_008824338.1:7886566-7887807 GCF_000699105.1 Pygoscelis adeliae
TCTCTGTAAGCGTGCTCCCTGTTGCCACGCACTTTGCCTGCCCCTTGCAATGCCTGCCTGCCCCTCCCAAGGAGGCCGTGCATCGAGCTCCTCCTCCTCTTTGAGGAGAAGTTAATTTGAGACCACTCGCTATTTCTGAAATCAGGGAAATCTGGTTAGTAGACCTTGAAGTGTAAACCGCAGCAGGCGTGCAAAGTTCAGGCAGCGCGTGAGGTCTTCCTGCTCCCGGCCAGAAGAGGTACGTTACGGATTGCATTGACGCGAGTACAGCAAACTTCTCCATCGCAATAATAGAATAATTACTTCTTAAAAAGTGAGACCTAACATAAGCATGTTTTGCTTCTTACTCCCTATTCAGGCCAGTTTTTTAATTTTGCTTCTTACTCCCTATTCAGGCCAGTTTTTTAATTACCTAACTGGTATTAGGAGAGGGAAAACAGGCTGGGTATCAGTAGTTGCAAAGGAAGAACTTGTAACCCCCTGAAATTTTTTAATTTTCATATGAATCAGGTGGTTTTGTACAGTGCGCTCAGTCTGTGTAACAAGCCGTTTTCTTAAAAGTGGGCAGGTATGGCTACATGTGCCTTTGATGCAAGAACTAGAAGGGATCAAAGGACCCCAAGTGACTTTGGAAACACTCTGAAAACTGAAAATGGGGAATGCTTGGGAAAGCTTCCTGCTAGTGTCATTTTCTTTTTTTAAATGGAGCATTAGAACATAAACCGAAGAAAGCTGAAGAACGGGTGTTGCGTATGGAACAGTCTTCAGAGGTACTGGTGGATTTTCAGGTGGCCATTTGAAATAACAAGCGATGCAGCAAAAATAATTACATCTTCCTTTTGGGGAAGGGTGAGGCGTAGCCATAGAACAAGACGATTTTAGTTGCCTGGCTCTGGAGTGAGAGAGACATTTCAAAGTACTGTGAAAAGGCACCCTGGGATTTGAATGATTTTTTTGTGTGTGTGGCTTGAAAATACATACACTTGCCATTAATTTTCAAAATGCTCTATTTCAAAATATTCTTTCTTGCTTTCTTGCCATATTGAGTTAATGTAAATAGTGTAGACAACTGTGCCTTTCACTTGTGCTGACAGATGTCATGTGCTGACAGATCTTAATTTTTCAGGTTCTATTTTCAAAACAGGTTTGGTTTTGTGGTTTGGGGTTTTTTTTTCCCTCCCCTTAAGAAAAAAAATCTTAATTTTTATTTCTTAAACTTTTATTGGCAGGGGGAATTTTTC
>NW_008824338.1:7887915-7897069 GCF_000699105.1 Pygoscelis adeliae
AGGTTTTGGCACCACACTTGCCATGACAAAAAAGAAGAACCCAGACTGGTTTAGTAAGGTTTGTTCCTTTTAAACTATTTTCCGATTGTGATACGCAGGAAATAAGAATGCATCAAATGCTGTATAGAAACGTTGATATATGTGGAGTTCGGCTGTACAAAGTTGATGGTAAGAGCACTAGACTTAGTTGAAGTCAATAGGGGTAGGATTAATTTAAAAATCAATTCAGAGTTGGCACTGCTAAATACTTTAGTACTTGAGATTAGTTGAAATACATAAAGCTTACTCTGATTGCTGGAATCTTACTACTGCTATATAATGGAATATAATTGATGGTCTGTTTTGATTCTGTGATGTGAACACACTTCAGTCACGAGCCTGTATCACCTCAGTGATCCAGTTCACCATGCGGTCCCACAGTGCTACAGTGAATCGGGAAGCGAGGTAACTGCAGGAGGGATGGGAATGAGGAGGTAGAAAGCCTGTAAGCTGTGGCCTATGTAAGTGGAATCATTTAGTCAAAACTTAAGCTCTCCATTCCCTTCCCACCGTGTAAGGGGACTGGTGAGAGTGAGTGGTGGCTTGGTACAACGAGATCTGATGGCCAAAAATAATCCGTTCTCACGCATTTACTAACAGGATCCACCTGGGCATTCTGAAGGGAAAAAAATTGCAAAGCAAAGCTAGCAATTATACCATGTTGGTATATTAATCTGAAATACAGCATATTTAATTGAAGAACGCTTTTTTCCCTCACTAATGCTTTGTTACTGCCGAAAATGTCAAAAATAGGCCCTTAAAATTGATCAGTCTCGTCTCCATTGAGCCCTTAAAATACAACATATATTACAGATGGTTTTAGGGAGCTGAGAGCTGATCAGTTGTGTTTATTTTTAAAATGTTAATTCAATAACAATGCATATCAAGAGAAAAAAAAATTCTTCCATTGCACTTTCTATCAGAGCCTTTGTATCTGATCACTCTCAATCTCCTTTTGTGGTCAAAGAGCACGAGAGCCTTCCTTTGCCATCCTGTTTTCCTCTGTAGGCTGCTGTGGCATAACTCGTCCATTGCCTTTTCAGCAACAATAAACATGGGTTTCTTTTTTGAAGTGGACAAAATAGAAAACTCCATGAGAAGTTATTTCACAAGCTACAGAAATATATTACAGTAAGGAAGTTTTCTCTCTTTTTTTAACAACTTTTTTTTTTTAAAAAAAACTTCCTTTTTCCTGAGCATTGCATTTTTTCCAGCTCGCGTGTATTCTTGGCTGTCTGAGCTGTCCTGTTATTGGTGTGAAATTTATCAAGAGTGACACTACATTGATATCCAAGAATATATATGCTGGAAATGGCACCAAGTGGTACAAACCATTTCGATTTTTGCTGAAAACCTGTATCTGCTACTATCTGTGCCAATGAATTACAACAATTTGCTAGCAAAAATCTGTGATTCCTGGGCCCCTCAACTTAACTGCAAAGTGTATAAAGATGCTTTTTTGTCAAGGTACTTGTAGGTGAGCAATTTCAAAAGGGAAGGCTAGACTTTGAGAATGACTTAACTGCCTATAGAGGCTCTCTGAGGTACCAGTGAGGTAAACAGTTTTGCAGTAGTGTTCTTACTTAAATTTATAGTTGCTTACTGCAAGTCATTTTTAATAACTCATCATGTATAATAACAGAAGCATAACTATGAATAACTACAGATGATTGCATCCTTCTTCGATGTTCAATGGCTAAATATTATTTTTATCCGTGTTAAGGTGAGGCCATAGTTTGACAGGTGCTTTAAGCAAACATCAGCCAGCATTGCTGTTGAAAGAAGTAATCCTACCAGCCCTTAGTTTCTGGCAATTCATTCCTGCCCCTGTAAAGGCACCAATACTTGTGCTACTGGGTTGGTGAGATGATACTGGTTAATTCTAGGGGTTTTTTATATCCTGCATTAGTTTTAGTCCAAATCAGTCTTCTGATCCCCTTCACTGCATGACTGCAGTGACTGTGCTGGCACAAGCCTGGGGGAAGGTCCGAATGTGACCAGCAAACATAATGCAGCCTGGGACAGTTTTAAATAGTTTTATGGGAGAAAAAAATAGCAATTTAGAGGGGAAGCTGTAGCAGCACAGCATCATGGCTTCATGACTGCATTCAGACTTCCGGGAAGCAACAGTATGAGACTCTACGCTTGTAGAGTAGCATCAGCATTACTGGCAAGAGATAAAGCTGAAATTGCACCTACTGTACCTCCTCCGTGGTAGTGAAGTAAAGGTAAGTGTTTGCAGGACTGGCGCCCAAATTGACTTGAAACTGAGATTACATAATCCTGTTTAGTGATGAACCACTGCAGAACCCTTCAGTTAAGAAATCTTTGTGGGGGGGTGTTTAAAATTAAATGCTCAGATGCAGGAGCCTCCTTGTGATAAGTGTCCAGTTTTACCAGCATTTATCCAGGTGTTTAATTTTACAGTGGGTTAGGTCGTAGAAAATAGTGAACACGCTGAATACAATCAACCAAACCAGTTGAACACGCCATTTATTTTAGGCACTGCTTCCTTTCAGACACACTCTTACCCACAAAGGGATAGTTACAGGATTGAGGCCTGTGTCTGAAAAAAACAATGTCATTTCTCCTTCTCCCACTTCCTGCTTATATCCTCCAGAAAAAAAAATATTAAATACGAAGCATATATTTTGGTAACCAGATCAGCTAATTCTGCCCTATATTTTCCTGGCCTGGTTTTTAGAAAGACTCAAGTATTGTTTAATAGCTTATTTTTTAAATTAAAGAGTTGCTTTTTAAAAAAAATATAGGAGCAGTAATGAAGAGAAACCAATCTGTGCATAGAATAATGGGCTCATGAATAAAACTCAGTTCTCTTAAAAATGTTCTTTTATTGGTAACATCTCCCATGCTACTGTTGTCTTTTTAATTTTTTTAGTGTTTCATTAACCAGCTTTCTTGATGCTCTGAACAGTATATCTGATAATCATATCACAAACTGTCTTGTTTACAGAAATCCTTATCAGTGTATTTACTACCCTGAGGAATCAGCCTGTGACTGGATGCTGTTTGACTGCTGTCAGTAAAACCAGATCAATTGTTTCCATTTACCCCTATTTTTCTGGGGCAATCAAGCATTTAAATAGTATTTGGGTTGGGTTTTTTTGGCCAGCAATTTTCACAGCTAATGACTCCTATTTAAAGATTCTGTGTGGAGGATATTTTTGTCCATTCATTTCCCATCTTCCAAATGGGAGAAATTTTTCTGCATGTTGTTGTATATGGTTAGATTATGGAAGCAGGAAAAATGTCAGAAACAATCATCAGCATTTTAGATCTACTCATAGCAGTCTGCTGAAAGACTTACGAAAGTTCGTTAGCTGTGGTAGGGAAATAATAGAACCTAGTATAACGGTGTGACTAGACATCTCTGCTGTTTGCACCTGTGTGCATGTATGTGTGTGCTTACAGAGCATCGTTTTGTTAACAGCTTCCACTTTGGGATGTCCAAATCAGAATAAGGATCAAGATACATTTTGCTTGTGCCCTTTGCAAGTGTGTATTTGTCCTTGGGTAACTGTGCCTACAGCTAAACCCTAAGGAAAAGCGTTAATGCTGACGACTGTCTGAGGATCATTTTAACAGTTCAATAAGGACAAAGCCAAGAGGAAAAAAACTGCTGGTGCTATTTCACTGACCAAATGCCATAGTGGTAGGCACTACGTATGTTTAATTATATCAAAGAAGAAAGAGAACCATTTTTAAAAAAAATAAAAAATTTTAAAGTCTTTTTAAGGCAAGATTACAAAAAATATTTTTCCCACTTCTTGTGATGAACAGAAAAGTGCAGCTCTTTGGCATGTTTTGGAGGAAAATTTTTTTGATCCTTCCGCAAGTTAATTTCACTTTTCAGTATTTTAGACTATAAATGAAATAATTCTTTACCGAATATATTTGTATGCTTGCAGTCTCATTTATGTTTACCTCTGAGCAATAATTGTTTTTTTTCCCCAAGATGCCCAGTAAGTAAGTAGGACTGTTCAGTTGTGTAAGGCCCGTAGATGCCAGTCTTTAACAGTTACCATCTGAAATCTATGTTTCCATGTGAAGAATTGAACAGTGATCCTTTAGGGGAAAAAACAGAACCCTCTTGCTGACATTTACCACTATGAGCAAGAGGATTATGTCTGTCTTACTGCTGTTGCGGGCTACACAGATTGAAGCTGTCCTATACCAAATAGGTACAGTAAGGTGGGTGTAACAAGATGAGAACAGCTGGCTAATGGTGAACGTGCAGTGCGAGTTGATTGATGTCAGCCGCCATGTGGCTTATGCCCTTGGTAGCTGCAATGTGCATTTATGTGCTGCAACAGAGAAGGTTTTATTGTGGTTGGGACTCCATCACGGCTGAGGCTCCGTTGTTCTTGGCCTGAGGTGGCTTTTCCAAGTGACAGTGTTTTGTGTTTTCAGGACACGTCTCATGGCAGACTCTTATGCAGCGGTATCTTAACAAGTGGTTAAAACCACCTACTCTTGTTTCTGACAAAAATGAGAAGTATCAAGACTGCAGAGCATTTTCTGTGTTGCCACTTGGTGAACTCTGCAGGGGGATGGGTTCAGCGTTGTAGTTTCCAGAGCATCTTCAGAGTTGCAGCCCATTGAAATTAGTCTCTCAGTCACTGTTATACCCTCTCTGTGTCAAGCTGAAAGCTACTCGGGTTCCTCCAGTTTCCTAATCTGCTGTTTCAGGAGTGCAGATAAAGACCTGTAGGCCAGTGGTTGCCCACCACCCTTACTGCCCCAAGAAAAAGTACCAAAATCAATGACGTACAATGATTATGTGCTGATGTCACTGGCATAAGGGCTTGTGACTGGGTTTGATTCAGTTTTGTATTTTGACTGGTAGGATAACTGAGTGTCGGATTCTTGTGCCCATGAAACAGTTGGCTTCAGCATTTCTGGGTAGTAAAAATCATCCCCAGGTGGTACTGGCAACCATGAAAGCTGCTTGTGGTGGGAAGGCAGCTCATCCACCCCCTTGCTTGGCTCTGGGTCTGCTGGCAGCTGTAACAGTTTCTGTGGCCACGCTAGTACAGCTGGCAAGTCAGGAAAAATTTTAGATCACTAAGATAACTTTTTTAGTTCATATTTTTTTCCAATTATTGTTCACTTTTTCTTGATCACTGTTTTTGGTTCTAGGGGATTACTGCCACAGCTGCATTACCAGAGAGTGGTTCGTCACTGGCCTTACGAGCCCTCGGATGGGGCTCAGTCTATGCTTGGTGCGGAGTTGGATTGCTCAGTTTTGCCATCTGGAAGGCCCTGGGTGTGCACAGTGTGAGTAGCAAGTATGATCGCCTCAAATACCGTATTTTTCTTGGGTGATGCATCTTGGGGTGGCACCTCTATACTACTTCAGCCTAGGAATTACACCTCCATTCACCACATGTAGAGTGACTAACCAGAGTGCGTGCGCACAGGGAAGGCGTTCTTACATCTGCAAAAAATGGGATGTTGGGGGAGGAATGGTTTTGTCCTGCTTATGTTTATTTGCACAGATGTTTCAGATTCTTCACAAAAGAGCCAGTGTTCTAATTTAGAGACTAAAATAGTAGCTGCAAACTTTCTAAATCCTTTGCTTATTGAATTGAAGGCCACCCCCCTGAATCCTATCTTTAGAGCAATCCGTTTATTTGTCCCAAGTTCCATTTTTTGCATCAGGACACTGGGGACATAAGAAAAACTGAGAGGAAACCAGCTTGCTTTCTAGTGCATTTCTGGAAGGGGCAAGGGGGCAAGAAGGTTGAGATTCATGTGTGATAGAATGGCGGCCCATGACATGCCACGTCAAGGCAAAGAAACTTGGGAAGCATCTGTATGTCCCAAGGGGCTAAGGCTATCTTTAGTAAATTGCTTATGTTCCAGCATTTCACAGTGTTGAGTGTGAACACTGAAGTTCGTGTAAGCATTTTTGTTTGCCCCTAGTAATGAGCCATGACTTAAGAGTCCCCTGCAGCTATAAGTTTGGCAGAGCTGTCTGCATCCTCTTTAGGACTAGGAATGAATAGACTTCCTTTACCTTCCATGGCAAATCATTTATATATTCAACAAAGTGTCCAAAACTGAAAGGAAGAAGATACTACTCCATCCCAGTACTGTTCTCATTAATATCTTCATTCAAGTTCTCACTTCTTGTCTACTCTGCTGATGTATCCTGTAGGTCACAGTTTGGGTCCCAACATACAGCACTACACAATCCCTTATTCCTTAGTTGCCAATGTTGATTCTCAATAGGAGCCAGTAAAGGAAGGCAGAACACCAAAAAAGCGTAGCAGGACATAGGAGGCATCTACAACACATTTTGTTTAAACTCAAGTCCTCCTTGTGAGGCTGTAGTGGAATGGCAGAGAAGGGGGAGGAAGAGTGGGAGTACCAGTTTATACTTTCTGCACGCTGAGCTACAATAGTCCACTCAGTTTACTGCCAGTTACATCGTCAGCCAAAAGGATTCATTTCACACTATGCTGCTGACTCTTATTTTCGTTCCGTCAGCGTACTTCTGGTCCTGCCAAAGGACAGCAGAATCTGACCCTAGTCTGCAATTTACGTTAACTGCTTAAATTAAGCTTAATTTTTTACTTCCTTGAGAAGTACTGGCCTAGAGCCACAGTTGCCTCGTTTCCCTGTGAGACTGCTTTCCCTCAGTCTGCCTGACAGGGAACAACCACGTAAGCTCGAGATGGCCAAGCCTCAGGATGTGTCAGAGTCTGATGGGGGCTTCTGGCTACCTGACAGGAGTGGCTCTTGTGTCAGAAGCGTACAGCACACTGCAGGGCATTTTAGAGACTCGTTGAGTGTTCGTAGTCAGAAAGCTGCACCTTATTATATTCTGTGTTGTGTTAGCGCTGAAAGGAGGTGGGGGAAACTGTATCTTATGAGGCGCCTGCAAATGCCTGTTGGTATTGGTTTCTGTTGTGGAGTGCTTACATTTCACCACATTGCACAGTGAGAACTGCAGGCACTGAAGGAAGCAGATTCCTGTCAAGAGACCGTGTCTGCACATGATTTTGAACAGCTCTCTCTCTGCCCTCCACTGACATACTTACTGCATTCACTATAGACTTTTAAATTCCCACTGCAGAAAGGAAACATGTACAGTAGTGCTGCACATTATTGCAGAATCAGAAATTACCATTTGTAAATTTCCTGTCACACATTGCTTTTTCCTATTATACTATCTATCTGTTAAAATCAAATATATATATATGTTTAAAATTGCTGGCTGTACGAAAGTGTGTTAAAAATGAAATATTCTGACCAAAGAGAAGTTCATTAGCATTAAAAATATATTTCTAGAATAAATCATCTTTGATTTTTGATTGTTGTTGACACTTCTTGCATACTGCTTTAACATAACACTCGGGAGCAAACAGTGACTGTTGAAAGAGAGTATTTTTTCCTTAAATATCGTTTTCCTGAACAGTTGAGATTAAATGAGGATTATAAGATGGCTGGTACATTACTAGTTCTGGACTCCTAAACATATGCTCGTTTTAAGAAGGGCCTGTTTATTTTATTTATTTTCCTATTTCAGGGGAACATTGTGATACTTTTGAAAATTCTTAATTGCTATCATGTAAGCAGAGGTAATAGATTAACAGTCAGTTAAAATACTGATTTTTAAAAACATATTAGATGCATATGATGTGTCTAATAGTTATTAGATAGCCACAAAAATAAATTCTGTTTGTGGGAAACTATTTACTGAAGTTATCACTGGGTGAAATAAAGTTTCTTTCCACACAAACTGTTCAGACCATGGAAGACACCATAGGTTTTACACTAAGCTCAGCATTTTCAAATGAACATTTTAATTTCAGTTAAGCATTTCAAAAAGAGGCTGTCGCAGATTTACCTGAATAAAAACGCCTTGAGTCTTCAGTGTGGTTGAGTGCCATGAGTTCAGTTGCCCTGTAGCATATGCAGGTTCGCAACACCTGTAGAAGTTCAAGTTACAATTTCAAACCTAGCATCGGGTATCAAGATTTGAAAAGTATGAACTTAAGGCAGACTTTGGCCTCTGCAAGTGCTATACTATACGTGACCTGAGGGGAGACTTGACTTGTATTGATGCCAGGAATCTGTGTGAACTTAATAACTAAAGCTTTGGCAGCTGGACAAAGAGGAGAGGTTCTGCCCAGCCTCTTCACCTTACTGCCTTTAACGGTAGCCAGCTGCCTTTGGGACCGGCTACTTAGCGGTCTGGCCCTGCTGGGCAGCAGCTTCATTTGTTTAAGAGCTACTGGTAATATGGATAACATTACTGACAGCTAATACAGTCTCTCGATATTAAATTGTTTCTCTCGATGTTAAATTGTTAAGCGTCATAAAATTCTGATTGTAAGCACTGCAGATGTTTCATTTAGCAAACAAGAAAGCTGCTTCTGTCACATGTAGGAGTACGTTAACTCCGGCGCTTTCTCAGATCCATTGCCAACTCTGTCCCTGTGACTGTCTTGGTGGGATCTTAGCAAATAAAGGGCTGACCTTCATTTGCGGAGTTTGGAGGGGAGTTCCGAGTCACGTAAAACTGAGTTGCTAAGTGTTGTTCAGTGCCTCGTGTCATCCCCAGGAGTAAAATACAAGAAGCCACAGTGGAAAGTCAGACACGATGGGTTGGCAGGAATCGCACCAAAAGGAGTACGAGAGCTGGGAGATCTTGAAGCGTAGCCGGCTTGGCCGGGAAAGCTGTTGAGCGGTTCCGCTCCTGACTGGCCAGCCCGTGGAGAGGGCTGAAGGTCGTGCGCGCCAGAGCTCGGGCTGCCTTTAAGGGGAGCAAAGCTCGTCAGTGGATTTGGAGAAGTGCAGCGAAAGATGTGCTCTTTGTGCTTTGATCTCTGCTCGCGGTGGCCATGCAGGGGTTTGAAACGGTGGACTATTCAGCTGGCGTGGCTGAATTGCCCTAACCCTGACGCCGGCGTACCCGCCGTAAATCCCTGTAATCGTTCTTGCGTCCGCAGGAAGAGGTGGTGAGCAGCTCCCGCGCACCTGAAACGGTGGAACTAAGACAGCGAGGTGCTGCTACGATTTCTGCCTTTTAGGGGGGAAGAAGAGCCCGCACGGCCATCCCCGGCGGCCGAGCGCCGGCCGGCGA
>NW_008824338.1:7897155-7914331 GCF_000699105.1 Pygoscelis adeliae
AACAGCCGCCGAGGCGCCGCGGCCGCGGGGAAAAGCCCGGTTTCTTTTTCGCGCGGGCGGGGTGAGCGGCTTTAGTCGTCTTACGGCGACCCGTTTGTTTAAACAAGCGTTGCGGTAGTGGCAAATGGTGGTGTCGTTCGGTAGAGCCCGGAAGAGTGGTTTCAGTTGGTGTCATTGCCAGAATGCCGTGATTTTTAATGGTCGGGAGTGCGTTTCCTAGGAGCGTAAATTATCGATGGGACAGTGAGCGATTGATAAAAACACGCATTACTCTAAGCTTGTGGCTGTTTAAATTATCTTGTCATCATTTACAAAGTCAGCGGTGAAACGACAAGAGCAAACTGGCACGATATTTCCTTGACGAGTTATAATTGCTGCAATTGATCTGTGTCCGTCACTCTGAAGCAGCATCGTGGCTGCTCAGCAGTTTGTGTCGTGGGAGGAAACGGAAGCCACAGTTCGGGATGCCTCGTCCTTACACCTTCTGAGACAACCTGCGTTCGCCGTAGACGCCAGGCATTGCTAAGATCTGTTCCAGACATTGAGGTGATGCACCAGCTTTGGTGATACCAGATTTTTATTTAATCTTTGTGGTTTATTGGTTCTTAAAACAGTGCTGTGACAATGCCTACTTCCAGCTCTTAAATGGCTTTATTGTTAAAGGTGGTTCCCTGTAGCTTTACAGTCTGCTGCTCTTTATGCCAGCGTGAAAACCCAGGGGTGATAGTAAGTAACTGAGCTTTATACCTTGGTAAGGGATATAAAAGATTTTACGCTGTCTCAGGTTGGGTCGTTAATATCCCCTGACTGCAGTTACCACTGTTGTAATCTGAGGACAGGCTGGTAAGTAATAAACCCTACTAAATTCCAGTCAGCTCTTATTCCTAAACGGAGAAGTGATGGATCAGTGAGGACTTGGTTTGATAATAGTTACATTCAATAATGTAAAAGAGAAATCTTCCTTTTCAGAACCTAGGAGATGGTGGTTATCTAGTTTTATATTGTACTTCTTGCAGAAAATAACCAGCTGTCAGTAATAGACTTTTTTAACTTGCTTCCTGGAATCTCTTAGGAAAATATTTAAAGTCAGTCCACCTTTGATTATCTCCAGGCATAGGAGCTCTGTCTATATTAGCAAGTATCATCGACCAGCAGCATTGGGGCAGTAAAGCAACTAAGGGCTGAGGACCTGACATCTACAACCATTCCAGGGGATTTTTAAAATTTGGACTGACTCTGGCCTTGCCCCATGGCTTGAATGCCTGTTTGCAGTTGGAGTATGTTACGTGCGCTCCTAGAATGCATCTTCAGTTTTATGTCACCCTAAAGAAACCCAGTTCATGCATTTTGAGACTCTTCAGCGGTACACAAACTCATGCCCAGGAAGCACGGACAACTGGGAGGTTTGCTTCCAAAGAGCACTCCCGATCTGAACCCGGGGCTCATCCAGACACACCTTTCCTCTCTGAGGCACTTCACGAAACAGAAGGACATGTGCAATGTTAAACACAAGCTTAATAATTGACATCTGGCTTGAAACAAAATGGCACCACCTTTTTTAACAAGTGTATTTGCTATTTAACAACTTCCACATTGTGGCACTATCTTACAGGGTTTTGAGCTTGCAACCTCAGAACCCTGTAGCTGCCCACTCCTGGTGCGATGGGCTGACTGTTTTCTGACGCAAAACACAGAGGTATTGAAGTAAATTTTGTAGAAAAGAATGGGTTTGGCCAATTGATCGTTTAATTTTTTTTAAAGTTGAGTAGTAGTTGAAACATCTTATTTCAACATTCTCCATGTGAAATGTTCCATGAAGTTTTAAATTTTCAATTGAAGAATAAATGGTGTTTTACTCAGTAAAAATTTTTAAAAGTAAAAAATTCAAAGTTATCTTAAAACCCCTGTTGTTACTTTGACCTAAACAAGTATTTTCATGGAAGTTTCCAAAAATTAAACCTTTCTTATTTTATTTACCTATTCTACAGATGTTATGATCCACCACACCTTTTTGTTGCTTGGAAAAATGTTAGTTTCACAATTTTCTAGAAGTTACAGTTGAGTTGTAAACCCTTGTTTTAAATAAGCAGGTTTTTGTTTTTAATTGAACTATAGAATACTTGACAGGTATTAAAACATACCTATGAATGCCTGATGTTCTTTTTTTTCTTTTTCTTTCTCTTTTTTTTTTTTAAACTACAAGCGATTGTGAGCCTTCTTTTAAAAGCAGAACAATACCCTCAGCCCTTGTCGACTGGAGCATGCAACAGTTAACAAACAAGATAAATTATGCTTTAAAAGCCCTTTTGCTCTTCATGCCCTCAATAAATTAGGTTTTATTTCCTCAGAAATAAAAGCATTCTTTCTCCCATAGGAAAAGGGCCAGGATGATTCATATGTAGGTTTGTGAGATTCTGATTGTTGCTTCCACATCTGTTCCATGGAAAGCTGGAAAAATAGTGAGAAGAATTGCCTAGTAATTTATGACTAACATAGTTATAAAATATTAGTTTATCATTTTTATGGTGACTTCTAATGAAATATCCCGTTTTTCATTGATCTTAACCTTTAAAATATTAACAGTCTAAAAAAATTGCACAGCTGTGAAAAGACATCTAAAACAATTAAAAGCAATACAGAGAATATATGCTCACCATGGTTTTGTTGGTAAGGACATTTCCTCGTTGGGCTGCTTTTCTCTAGAGGAAATCTAACCTCTAAATCACCATTTTAAGCATAAAATTAATAACGTCCCCCCGCTTATTTTGAGAGAGATTTGTTACAATTTTGTGAGACTATAGTCATAGGTACAGTATAAATACAAAGGAGCATTGGCTTTAAGGATGGATTAATTTAAAAATAAAATGAGAACATGGAGACATAGTCTTCAAAAATTACTGGTTTTGGCATCTGTAAATAGCACTAAGATCTGTAGATCTCAAGCAAGTACGGGCATATTGCAGTGGCTGAAATTTTTATGCTATTTCACAAATGAACAAATGTTGCTATAAAAGCAGTATATCTCCTAGAATCATTCTAGAGTCATCCTAGAGTCATTCCTAGATTTTTTTGTTGTTACTAGTTTTTAATTATAGTTGTATTTAATCCTCACCTAAGTGTTATTAATGAAGTTTCTATTTCCTACCATGCTTATGTTTGATTGCATAATAAAAATGTATCTTTTCCGTGCTATTTCATGATCATATATTTCAATATAAATCAAATCTGCCCAGTTTTTTTAACATCCTTTTAATGTCCTCAATAGTTATTTAAATTCAAGCTCTTAGAAAGAAGATGGAGTACTATTATAAGTTAGCACTTCCTCCTCCTGTTTATACAGGGGTTTTCTGTACTGCTTATATTGCCTAATATAAGTTTGGCGTGGAGAAGACTTGCCTCCACACGTAGGCACTGCTAGTATTTTATCCAAGAAGTAAAGGAAAAAAAGAAGTAACCTATGAACATTGCAAACTTGATAAGGCAGAATGCTTATTCAAGGAGTAAGATCATAATTTTCCTACTGGAAAGCTGCTACATCTGCCTTATGAATAGGGACAGCTGTAAGTAAGTATTTCAAAAATATGGGAAGACTGTAACTGTAGCTGTCTTGAGGAGTTACTCTGCTGTGTCTTGGAAAAGACTCGTAGCTGTTGGCTGCCGCCAGCCTGTTAAGAAGCTAGAAAGAGTAAAAGATGGTTCAGCCTTTGGTCTGAAATTGCCTCTGTGGAGCAGCTCCAGGTTGCCGTAAGTGGACGAGTGGGTTGATGCACTTCTCGGCTGCACCTAACTGTGAACTCTACGTGTACAACTAAAATCTGAATAAAAGCTTACCTGATAGGTGTGAATTGTTTGTGCTACATCTTGGTCCCATGGGGTCTTCCTGTGCTTCGTTAAGTGTGGTGGTATGGCCCTTCTGTGGTCCAAGACCCCAGCTGCTCTGCTTGCCTGGAGGCACCCAGCCGTCCCTGCCTGGCTCCGGGTGTCACACTGGCTCTGACAGGTTTCCTGCGCGGAATTCAGCCCCGGTCACGGCGTCAAGGCTTGTGCGTCACTGAAGAGTTTTGGTTTTGTGCTGGCTCTTTTCCCAGCCATGAATCTCACTTGTGGATGATACACGTCGTGAATTCCTGGACATACAGAGGAAAAAAAGTTACTCAGGTTGCCCTTTTCAGGAACTGCCTGCTTGCAGACAGTTCATGTTTTTACTTGAATTCAGAAATCCAGATTAGAGCACAGAAGAGCTTACAGAGTTGGGACACTCATCCTGAGATTTTGGGTCCATTAACCAACTTGCTCTGTACGTTTAGATATTTAACTATTTTAAATTTCAAATTAATACTAATTTTTCAAATTGCCCAGGGTGACTAAGGCGCAATGACTAATACACCATAATAGACTAATCATGTGGATGTGCTTCCCAGGCACCCAGATCTGAAAGTAAGTTTCTGCAGAAAAAAATGGCGTGTTCCTCAGTGATTTCAAAAATATTTCACTCCATTTTTCTGCATGGCATGAAAGCCTTTTGCAACAAGATGGTATAATCCAAACTTTGTACCATTACTTTTATTTTGAAGCCCGATGCAGCATCGCTGAAATCAGTGAGAACAGGCTTGAGAATGAGACACTGACTTAATCTACTTTGTATCATATACTACAAAAACTTAAGTCCTCGGCATTTTATTTCAGAAAGATCAACGTGGAAATGTATAAAATTCTAAAGGATACTCCTGTATCTCCAAACCTAAGGAAGTTACTTTTTTTTTCAGATTGTGGTTTACAAAATTTCTGTCTTGGTGTGTATAAATTAATAGCTGTCTTTCCCATTGATCATAATTAGGTAATCAATGACTTCCATTTTTTGTGTTCAAAATAATCTAGGCTTAAACCAGAACACTTCTGTTTTCTTTAGACTTTTCTACTGGAATGGCATCTTCTTCCTTTTATGATAGATGTATAGAAAGATACTTTCAGGCTACCAGTTAACAATCCCACTTTTGGGAGCTGAGTGACATTCGCACAGAAATTAAACCAGGCAAAGTGGTGGGGCTAGTAAAACACGTTTGTAATGCAGACCAGCTGTCTTCCCATTTGTGAAATGCATTCGTTTATGAATGAGTAACATGGCTGCTGCACAGTTGGAAAAGTAACATGAGGAAAGCATTTCATGTGTTTTATCTCTTCGTGTGACCCAATCATTGGAAAAGAGACAGCCTGACCCTTGTGACGTGACAGCTCTCAGTAGTTCACTAGTAATTTGAGACAGAATATGTAGTAGCCATGGGAGGCTACCACATATGTGTAATGGTTTGGGAGCTGTGACAGCTTCGTTCTAAACAGTGACGATCCTCTCCCCCTCTCCCTGTAAAGTTCACTTAGGTTCTTTTCATGTTGTTTTTCTTTTAAAAAGCACAGGACATGTTTTACCCAATTACACAGGATTTACGGGGATAGGTTTCTGGAAAAATATGTCTGTGTGTTTGTTTAATTTTAGGCATTGTAAATGGCCCTCTGATTTCAAAGAGAGTATTCAGCACTACATAAGGTTAAGCACGTTATCAGTCTCCATGGGATAGGGGGTTAATACGAGCTCTTGACTTCCCTAGATGGTTTAACAAAATTCTGCTGCTGCTTTTCTCTATGCAAGCCTGAAACACTGGAATCGGCGAACAGGTTGTGAACAGTGCGCTATGACAGTACAGTTTAAGATAGTTAAATATTAGGATGTATACTGCCAGGATTGACCTTCTGAGGGCCATTTTCATACACCTGTAGTTCTGAATAATGTGAACATTCACAATGCCTTTGCCAATGAAGTGTAAGGTCTAAGAATATTGAACCAGGGCTTTATTTTCCATGCTTACTTTAGAGGTCAGCGTGCAAACCGGCACAGGGTGACCCGCAGTGAGTGCCCCATTTTACACTGAGAATCGGAGAATCACCTTCAGCCAGCAGGCTGTCTGCTCTGCTCTGCTCTTCGAGTACTGTAAGGGCTCAGCACTTGCTGTTTTCTACAAATAACTTGCTATTTCTGTATGTGGACCTTGGTAAGCGTTTGCTAACAAGGGCAACAGCAGTCATTTTAAGATTTGGGAAGAGGAGGCAAGAACAGTCCTCTCTGATGCTGTTAAATCCAGGGCAGCCTGTCTCATCTTCATGCCTTGTGAAATGGAAGGTGGCTGAGGAGAACATGGGGCATGTACATACTGTATTCTGCTGCCAGTCGATATTCCAGTTCAGGGCATCTAACCTCATTTCACTTGGAAGCTAATGTAAGCAGTTCTTACTGGTATGAGTACTAAAATAGGAAACTAATAATTCCTAGAATCTGGGTTGGCCTATTATGAATGTCAGACATCAAAGAGAACATTTCTTCGTAAAACTTTCATTCTAGGATTCAAATAGACTCTTTTAGCTCCTCTTCCATTCATTTTAATATGAACGGCCACGTAAGTGCTCTCAGTAATAGTGCTATCCCAATTTTTGCGTGACATTCTGTCAACGATGTACATTAAAAAGAGATTATTAAATGGAAGATGCTTTTAGGTCCCCATATTTTTGCCACCTGAGGCAGGATCATTAGGTTAAGATAAGAAAATAACAGTGATCTGTAGCTATTACAGATTATTTAATGCAGTAAGGTAGATGATACCCTTTCAGAAAGAAGCCTGACAGTCAGAGGTGGAACAGTTGCTGTAATTTATTTGGCAGGAAAAAACAGCGTCAACCTTTGCAATATCTGTGATAAAAAAAAATAAAATTCACTTGAGTGAAATTCAGTTCAGAGAGTTGCCTCCAGGAACGGCGCATGCTGGAATGTTAAATCAAGAAATGTGTTACAAATTGTTCATGTACCACTAGGTTCAGCGGCAGCAGCTGAGAGAGTGGGCTGTGATACTGAAGGCAGCAGAAAGAGGTAAAATACATTCAGCTTTTAGTGCTCGGTTTACTGCACTATTAATTGAAGACATTATCACAGTTGAACCGAGTACCCCAGTGTCAGTGTGGCTGACAATAATAAAGAGGCAGCCATTTCAGTGTATTATTTCAAAACACTCCAGTACTTAGTACATAGCACATTAGCTTTCATAATTAAATTAATGCCTTTTGATTTGGGACCACTGGCATGTGTATTGTGGCATCTGGAGGAAATACAGGAGAAGATTGCCAGGGAGGGAGAGGGGGGAAGAGACCTCCTGGGTGGCATGTCTACTAAAAAGAAAAGGCAAGGCAAGACACGGATTCCTAATTGCAGCATTTCCCTCATCAAGAAGTGTGCTTGTCCCCTGAGAGGTAAAGCAGGTAAAGACAAGGTCCCAATTCTTGCACCTCAAGTGTGCAGTATTAATAGAACGTACAGCTGGACTCATCATCTTCACAAGAAGCTCACCACACTGCAGGAGGTGACAGGACACTGGTAAGCCCAGTTCGTTGAAGGACAGCTAATTTACGTGTTTAGTGTACAAATTCTACCTTCACTGCAAGGATCCTCTGAAGCTGCGATGGGCCTGGTATGATACCGTCAACGAAATGCAGGCAAGAACAACCCCGAGGCCAATGTGAGTTACTCTGGAGGCCAAATTTAGTCCTAAGTATATAAATACATTAAATAGAGTTTGGCCAGTCAAGGCCCAGGATATGGAGCTCATAGTCTCTGACTGAAAGAAGGCCCAGCCTAAGATTGGGTACTAGAACGGTTCATAAGCAGGCAGACATTGACACTGGGAGAGAAGGGATAGGAACTTTGGGATTGCGGTTTCCATGGTTATTTATGGGTGCATACACTGGTTCCATTACATCGGAGAATGGCTTTTTTTCTAAGTCTTCTCCATGCTTTTCGGCAGTGTGGCAAGTGAGCTTTAGAGGAGCTCTGAGTGCAGGGAGGACAGTGGCTAGGATTTGGAAGTACATTCAGGAGAGCAACAAGCACAAACGTGGAAATGGAGGAAGACACTCAGAAGCTGGTGTTATTAGCAGAACGGAAGAGAAAGGGGAGATACCTTAGAAGTCCAGATCAAAGCCCTAATGAAATACGGTACTGCACTTTCTTACTGGGAGGAGAGGAGGATGGGGAAAGTAGAAGTCCGTGACTAGTACTGATTACATTGCTTAATGTATTATTAGTGAGAACTCAAAAACTGTTGTGGAGAGAAATAATAAGGTGCTGTATCTTTTAAGTTGTATCGAAATGAGAACTTCTAGTAAGAGTTACTAGCTGTGACGTTTGTATTGTGAAGAAATTGGCCCCCTTCAGACATACTGTGAAGACATCATGTATCAGTGAGGCCCATGCTGGTCGCTGTAGATAACGTCCTTCTTAACCAGCTGACAACCTAGAGCATAAAATTGCGAAGACAGTGCACAGTGGTGATCAGCTTGGCATTATGATGTATTAAAATAGCTCACTGTCGAGGAATCACAAAGGAAGAAAGTTTGTGGAAAAATCTAAAACGTGGTCAAAGTTGTGAATTGCAATGAAAAACTATTTTTGTGCAGAGGGGGCTTGTGGAAAATGGCATGGATGCTGGCAAGAGAGGAAGTGATAAATGAGACATTGAGTCTGTCATCACTTGCAAAGTGGTGTTACAAATAAGCATCAAAATCTGAGAAGACAAGGCTGAGGAAATTTCTCCGGGAGTCTTAAAAGCAAAAGAAAGACATTGAATATTTCAGATTTTGTCCACGTGCTAAGGAAAAATTGTTTTTCCAGAAAATGAGTTGCTTTTACCTGCAGAACATAAATTAGCATTCTGAGGGGAGAAAAATCTGAATATTCTTAAATCTGCAACTGCTAGCAGTGTTTTAGTGCTTTCTAAATAAATACCTTTTTTCTTTCAGAACAGAGCTGTAGTGTCTTATTTCCCAGACAAGATTGCTTTGTGCATTCGAGGGTTAGGGTTTGGCATGTGAGCAATTATAAGGTAGCTGTTAGAGTGAGGCAGCACTGTAGTTTTCTGAATGGCTCCCCCACGCATCATCTTTTTTTTGGAGGCCTCATATATTTGCTTTTAGTTTTCCTGTGGTTTTGTGCGTCTTCAGTGGAGTAACAGAGGTGTCCTGTAGGGCTTATGAGTGCATCATTTAAGTTTGACACTAAAAGAAATTCAAAAGTCTGAGTTTAGAAACAGCCAAAAAATCCACGTTGCACCAGATCATTAGCTGGTATAAAATGTTTTATTTCCAGTTATACCACCTGAGCTACAGCGGCTTACATCAGGTTTCGATCTGACCACTCCTGTGTTACCAAACACCCAGGTAATACTTAGTGTGAGATGAAAGAGTAGAAGAGCTCGTTCACTCTTCAGGAAGTAAAAAATGTTAAGTAAATTGAATACTTCCCGCACACCAGAGAACTGGGGTAACTTAATTACAGAGGACTGGAAAAAACAGCTGAGCCAAAGCTCCTAAAGCATTTTCTACTGTAAATACTTGTATTTAATTGTCAGCAATTGTTTAATGTAATTTGGGCTGTTCCCCTACGTCAGCTCTGATACTGGTGTTTATTATTCTTGGAAATATTAACTGTCTACGAGAGTTTTTCAGTTTTAAATAAGAAACAAAAATATTAGTTTAGGAATGATTGTGGGTGATGCCAAGATTTTTAAAAACCAAGAACGAATAATTAATCAAAACAGCTCTCTGATCAGAATAAAATATAAAGCAGACAGTAAATTAGTTTTTACATAACAACACAATCAGGATAAAACAAAAAGGATAATTTGGCTCTCAATTTTCCTCCTACTTTATATAACATGTATTTTTATTTGATTAGCAGTACCCAGGCATTTTTACACAAAAACTTGAGTTCTAAAATGCTTTCACCCATCATAGTTAGTTATTGTCTTAATAAAGGATTGGTAATTTCTCTGTAAATTGTTTCATTCTTTCTATCAGCTGTAGCTTGAATAATTGCATTCCAGCAACGTGTCTCTAAAGAAGTACCAGTTCTTTGTCAGAATTATGCGTATGCAGAAGGACTTGAACAGAAAATACAAAGGTATTTGTAAAAGACCTGATGACCCATAACACACAAAATGTAGGCGTATTAGAGAAGATGCCTATGTGGCTGTTTCGAATATCTAGATTTCCTGGAACCTCTCCGTGGGACGTACTGCCTGAGACAGCAGTTGGTCTTCAAGAGGTCATTGCATCCAGTGCTTGAATACCACATCCTGTCTTCTCTGCGAGAATGTCATAGATTCTGTACAGCTTCCTAAAAATAGCAGTCCAAGACTTCCCCTGTACATCCTGCTGTTTGTGTAACAGGATTTTCACTGATTTGACTTTTCCATGCCTATCCTTTAAAAATATATTATATGTAAAATATATTACATGTAAAAATCTCGGGAGAAAGAAACCCACTAAATCTAACTATTATCTTCAAACAGAAGTGATTTTTAAAGAAATTAAATTTCAGTTCTGCCCTGCCAGGAGTATTGAATCAGACATTGGTAATAAAATGGTTATCATAAATATAGATTTGGCAATTGGTATTAATGTATTGATATACAGAATATAAAACTAGCAAACTCCCTCATTCACAGCATTTTAATTTAACAGCAGTGAAAGAAAAGTTTGGTCCTATATATTGTTATGAATCTTGTTTTCCTTCCTACTAATGTATAAATCTGAGTGAGACTTTGTTTTGTCACCTGTATCCATGTGGTGGGATAAACCTAAATTGTCAGAGCTGACCGGTATTTTTTCTTTAATCCTTGTTTTAAAATCCTTGAACAGACCTATTGTGCCTTTAATCCATTACAAGTGTACAAAAAGGCACTGCAGTCAAAATATGGGCACATTCTATTGAGGTAATTTTCCTCCAGACAAAAACATTTTAAATATGTGTGTGTGTGTATATAGTAGTTCATACAACAGCAGTGAATCATTCAGGCAGGTGGTCCAAATTAGGCACCCCAGTGTGGTGCTTTGCAAGGGGGGATTGTTGTGGGTCCCTTCGTACTTTTTTTCACTTTGTTAATTGAACCAACATAATCAGAGGGGAAGTCTTAATTTTCTGTTATTTTTAAAGTCTTTTTACCTCTTCTTTACCTCACACAGCTTATTTTGTGGAATAAGCCCGGGGTTCATGGTGCTACTTTATTTGCTCCTTATTAACAGTTAACTGATTTTACTTTTTAATCTCTTTTATAGATGAAAGAATTCCAAACTAAAATGCAGTCAATGTTTCCAGCAATTCCTAAAAATAGTGAGTCCACCGTTGAATGGGAAGACTTACTTAAATCCAAGTGAAAGACTCGGAGCCATTTGGAGACGTCTCTTTCAGCAAGAACAGGAGCGGAGTAGCAGAAGTGTCCCGTCTGAAAAACAGAGAAGAAAACTCAGACTGAGCAAGTTACTGACTGAGTTCACTGACCCTGGGGATGCCACTTAACATCTAGCAACAAGGGAATTCAAAACAAAACAAAAGAGTTTATATTGTACTTTTCAGCGTGCTCGGTATAGTTGACTTGTGAGGAAATGGACCCTCCAAAATAAGTTGGCTCCAACTTGAGAGAAGACTGTATCTTATGAAGACTTAAGGAAGAAACTGATCTTCAGTGGTAAATACAAGGAGAAAACCCCAATAAACTCTTGTCCCATCCTGCTTCTTAAGAGGAATTTTAGGAAATTTCTCTAGGAAACAAAGAACACTACTTTCAGTGACATTTGCATGTCCCGTTAAGAATATAACCGTCAAGTCAATTATAACAGATCTGTTACTGAGCCTGAAGGTAAAGCATACAGTGCACTCTTCTGAAAATAAAGGAAATACTTAAATTTGCAACAGAGAAAGCATCTAAACCAAACTATTTTTGTACGTCTGAAGGGAACGTTTAAAACATCCGATATGCAAGTAGTGACCTACTGAGCTCCTCTGTAGTGCATCAGAAGAGATTTCTACAAAGTGCACTGTTTGCTCAGTATTAGGTTTTTTTATTGGATCCCACAATAGTGAATCTGATAGTTTGCATAAAAGTCTCTGCTATATTTGTACAGCAATTTAAGTTGTAAGTGAAAAAGGTATAAAATAGCAAGACACCCAGTCTGTCCTACACAAATATCTTCAGCTAAGAAAGTGTATGGGCAGGGCTAGGTTTTTTTATATTTCAGTGGTTCCTGTGGCTCTTCTACCAGGAGAAGCAGTGTGACATTTTCCACACTGCAGTAGTCTCATGAAGTGTGGGCGTAAACCAGGAAGAATAATGTCTTACTCAAACATTGTATTTCCAGAACTGTAGATCTGTAAAAATGCAGAAATAAAAAAAAAATGCTATCAGTGAACAATCCTTTGTTGAATGCTCAGTTATCAGGTTTTTTTATTAATTGCACACAGTCCAATTAGTCAGTTGTCAGATTTAATAAAGTCCTCTTAAAACCTGTCTTTTGTCATTAAGTCTTTATATTCCTAGGAAGGAATGTTAAAAAAAAGCTTTAAATGTCAGATGAATAATAGAGAAGTATGGTTTTCCTATGAAACATGACAGCACTAAAATAGTATCTTTAAAGCAATTGTAGTGTAATAGTTGACATCTTTTCCATAGCTCGATGCTTGTAATCCAATATTCACTAAACTGTGGTGAATACTGCCATCATATGCACATGAAAAATGGTACTGTTTTCATATTTCTGTTAGTTTGTGTGCATGGTGATACCCGTATTGCCTACGCTTATGCACGTTTAGTGCTGAGTTACCAAGTTTAACAAGTAGCCATGTCATTAAAACTGGTCAGGTACTAAACTGAACTAAATGCAAAGCGCATGATGTCCTTAAGGTTGCTTACCTTTAGTTTCAAAGGTGGGATTCGGGTCATGTGTCTTTATCTGGATTAAAAAACTCACCTAAATCAGTCATCCAAAGTTCCCCGCACAGGCAATGGAGAAAGACGGGACTGGTCCGAGGGTGACTTGCACTGTACTGAAATGAATGGCTGCTCCTGGAATTGTACAAAGCATCTGATCTGGCCTACCTGCTGACTGCCTCTGAAAGGAGCCGCTCTACCCTTGCTTACCTCCCATCAGCACGGTGACTGCATGAGAACACAGTTCAGGAGAAACTCGGAAGCAAAACGAGTGGTTTTCTAGCGCTTTAGAGCTCTGAGGGTTAGACAAGTGCTAGTCCTGGCACAAGAGAGCTGTCCCTTCTGGTAATGGTCAGCCATTGGATCAGTGTGACTGTGTTATAAAAAAAATTCCCTTATGACAGGTGGGATGAATTAAATCTGGATATGGACATACCAGGTGATGCTCTTCAAAAAATCCTAACATAGTGAAATATACAGACAGAAATCTTTACAATAGAATCACACTTACAGGGCAAGTACAGAGTGACCAAGTAAATCCATGTTGAGGTATAAGGCTGAACATAAAACATCTTCGAAAGAGAGAGGAATTCATAGATCATCTTATTCCAAGCTTTATTCTGTGCTTTTGGCTGGAAACGGGTTTTCTCTAGACAAAGGTTTCTGTAGAAGAGTGCAACCATAACGTAGAAGTAAATGAAGTCCCAATCCACATGAAAAACATGGGAGATCTTGGATTTTCTTTATTGCACTGTGCAGCTCTTTTCACTTGGTGAACATCCTGCTGGTTTTGTGATGGTTTGTTTTTTTCTCTTCATGAAAGTATTTGGCAAAGAGTTACTGGAAACCGCTGCAAAACCCTGAACAAATAAATGGGAAAAGTACCTACTACACCAATAGCAGCTAGATACCATAGTGTATGTAGTTATTGCAACTGAGCAAATAAAATTAGGCAAAAAACAACAGGCAATATACATTAAAAAAAAAAATCAAGTTTCAAGACTTAAATACTAGAAGGAGACACTGGCACAAAAAAAGTCGGTGGGTCTAGTGGCTCCCTAATTGCTTTCTCTTTTATTTAAAAAATTGCTTACTCTCTTTCTGCATCAAGAGAGTGTAAAACTAAAACATGGAAAAGGAAGTTTATTTTCATTATCAACTTTTCCTGTGCAAAGAGTTACACTAAAATAAGGGGATGTTTGCAACACTGCTATTCAAAGTGGGTCATGTAGCATAGCTGCAGTGAGTTTCAAGTTGTTTCAAGTCACTTTTCAGCTGACCTCTGTGTGTTTCATTTACACTGATTTTTCACCAACTTTCTGGTCACATTTAGTTACAGGAATAATGGAGGTCATGTGTGTTCCTAAAATTAGCCTGTAGGCTAATACTTAATAATACATGAGCTCCCTCCATACTACTATGTCGCTTGGAAGCAAAAAGAGAAATAGGAAGACGGTGATACAAAGAGATCAGTATGGCAAACGGCTGTGCGAGAAATGGCGATGGGCAGGCTACTCCACATTCTCGTGCGTACCACAGGAGTCTCCACAGTACCACCAGCCCCAAGGTCAGTAACGGCGTCTTTGCTGTAGAAGGTGGCAAATGAAAACGAACTGGAAATGCTTGTTTAATTTGGTCCACTGCCCACTCCGTCAAAAAAGTCTCAGGGGCTTTTGCTGTGAGTTTTATCACCTACGGCATCTGCTGGCTTAAAACAGGCTCCTAAGAGCTCATTGTTTTTGAAAATTCAGGTCAGCTAACATACACACGGAGCAGAGTAGCCTTCGATATTTAGGCTGTCATTCAAAAATCTCCGGAGAGTTATATGCCTGAAACTCAATTAAGGATGGAGAGCTGAATCAACACTGCGAGAGTCTGGGCTGGTGGTTGCCGAATTTCTAGACGTTTCGAACCTGATAGGCCAGAAAACAATCCCATCTGGGCAAATGGCCTCTTTTAGCAATCGGGATTAAGCTGACAGAAGTTTTCTGTAATTTGTCTATTTCTTTAATAGCAGGGACATATTGTTAAATTAGTTAATGGGAAGAAAAAATGTTTAACAGTTAATGCGATCCTTTATGTGGCGTGCCATCTGCGTGTGCTGAATGTCCCTGGATGTGGAAGAGAGGAAATCATACAGAATTTCAACCTTGTCTTCTTTACTGTCATTATCTTGGGCAAGTATGATAAATAATCATATTTATCTTCTGGAGCATATACAGTTTTAATCAACCTATTAACCAGGAAGACATTTTTCACAGACTTTGGAAGGCACAAAAAAGACATTATCTCCCCATAAGCAATCCATTTCATGGGCACTGAGCACTAGAAACTTAGAATGGAGAGAACAAGACAATTTATTTTTCCTTTCGCATCTAAATAAAGCTATTTGCAGAGACTTTAGTCAATCATATTTGGGGACTAATCCTGAGATTCTGGAAGGGAACAAATCGGCTTTTGTAGACTGTTACGCAGAAAGCGTAAGAGAAATTTTTAATCCTCCATGTCCAAAAATCGTCGGTTTTATGTGGTTGAACACTTGTTTTGCCATCAATTGGAGCTTCAGGAGAACCAGTTCAGTTATTCATCAGCCTGACAACTGGGGATCCTGCTCTCCTTCCAGTCTGGTGTGTTCTTCTGACCATCAGCAGAGCAGGGAGGAGGTAGTTAACAGTTAACAATTTGGGTATGGGCACAGTTCTTCCCCTATGACTGCTAGCCCTCACTCTAGCTAGCCAGCACCCACCTGCTGGGGTAAGGCTTTCCCCTCCCAGGGGAGGAGGTGCGGCAGTCGCTGTCGCTCCAAAGAGTTTAAGCAGTCGGTGCCATCGGCTCTGCAGCACAACCTGAAGCTGGTGAGATCCCCTTCTTGAAGCTGAACGAGTTGTTTGTTGAAAGCAGGGCCCATACCTGAATATCTGCATGCTTGTGTGTGCACGCACGTGCGCACACGTACGCGTGTGCATGTGGATGCATGTATGCATAGAGAGAGCGAGAGAAGTTTGTACAGCCATTAGGCAAAACGTAACAGATAAATATGTTTTCTTCTATTCAACTTAATAACCCATGGCTAAGATACTAAACTGGGGTGACAGTTTTAAAAGCCATGTGACCTGACAGGCAGTAGGTATTTGAAACCCAGTCTTCTCAATCACAGGGAAGTTCCCCAAACCAAAACAGTATGACATATGTAGGGTTGAGGAACAGGCAGGAACACGGTCTGCCTCATTAGCTCCATCATTTAATCTAAATAATACAATGGTTGTTACACTAGAGAGAATGAGAGAAAAAAAACTGAGAAGCTGATATGACAATTTTGTGGTCAAGCTATTCACTTGGGATAGGAAAGGGTAAAGTTCAAGAATAATTAACATCAAGGGGGACAGCTTTGACAGTGGAGAGGGACACCTCCTGTGTGGGATACGCCCTAGGACAGCCTCCTGGGACATCGAGACCTATTTCAAATTTTATGTTTTCTGCTTTGCTCTTCGTATGTATTTTTTCCTTACTAAAAAATAGAGTAAATAATTCAGAATGGGAACGTTTACTTTCATGGTTGGTTGGATTCCTCCAGTACAGAAACATTTCCTATATTCTCCCCAAAAAGAAACATTTTCACCTCAGGACTGAACTTTTTTTTATCCTGCGCCACCGGACTTAATTTATATTCGTCTCTTCTGTAAGGCCTCTGGAGTTCTTGCAAGCAATAGTGACTGATTAAACTCAATTCCTGATTCCAAACCTTCCCTTTGGCTGTTGGACTATGACTTTATATTGGTAAAGTGTACCGGACAGGTTATTGTTCTCTACTCTGCTTGGCTACACAGCTTATTTATTACTTGGTATGACATATCAAGAGTAGTGTGCAGGTGATATGCAGAAAGTCTGGGATTCACTCATATATCTGGGTCTAGCTGTTGTGGTTTAACCCGGCAGGCAGCTAAACACCACACAGCCATTCACTCACTCCCCGCTCCGCCAGTGGGATGGGGGAGAGAATCGGAAAAAAAAAAGTAAAATTTGCAGGTTGAGATAAAGACAGTTTAATAGGACAGAAAAGGAAGGGAAAATAATAATAATAATAATAATGGTAAAAGAATATACAAAAGTGATGCACAATGCAATTGCTCACCACCCACCGACCAATGCCCAGCCAGTTCCTGAGCAGCGGTCACTGCCCCCCAGCCAACTCCCCCCCAGTTTATGTACTGAGCATGACGTCACATGGTGCGAAATATCCCTTTGGCCAGTTTGGGTCAGCTGTCCTGGCTGTGCCCCCTCCCAGCTTCTGGCTGGCAGGACATGGGAAGCTGAAAAGTCCTTGCCTGGTGTAAGCACTGCTTAGCAACAACTAAAACATCGGTGTGTTATCACAT
>NW_008824338.1:7914402-7922315 GCF_000699105.1 Pygoscelis adeliae
TCCGTTGTTCTACAGAGACATACATAGATCCATACCAGCTTTTTTTTTTTTCTTCTTCTCCTTTCATTTAGATCCCTTTTTCTTTAAAAAAAATGAAAAAAAAAAAAAGTGGGTTTAGATGTGTGGATTTTGGATGCTCGCAGTGAGAGCTTTGCTGATGATGGATACACAGACAATACAGCCCTTTAAAGGAGAAGGATTTTCAGATTGGGCACACAGGGTCACTTGCCTTTTTTTTTTCATTTTGGCTCACTACATTATGTAATACATCTGCATGTTCTGTGTGACCATAGTGTGGCTCTAATATAGAAAGCTATTTTTATGGGTCACAGGTTTATTTTGATGTCATTTATGAGAACACACTATGAAGTAAAGAAAATTTTCTGCAGTGATCCTGTTGAAAAATAAAAGCTCACATATCAGGGATGACTTACTTGATGCTAAACACTAAACTGGTATTAAGTACAATGCAGTCAAAACCAGTATTACCTGCTTTTCAATAAATGCACTGGATTTCTATTCCAAATTCCTATAGACATCTGCAGAAGCATACATTGAAATTCTCAATATTTAAGCATTTAAGTGAAAAATAAAGTGCACCTTAAAAATATACCACAAACTGTATAATAAATTCATCTGCTTTTTTAGGCCAATTGCTACAGTATACTCACAAATTATAATAATTTTGCTAGCAGACTGACAAGTCACAACAGAAGCACTTATGTTCTGAGTTAAGCCGTTTTCCCCTCTTTGGTGTTAAGCAGCATTCTTCCTCTCCAAAACTTATTGCTCTGGGCCCCCACTGTCATTAAGAAAGACCAAAAATTTTTTCTGCACCAGCTTTTGCGGGCAGACAGAAGAAGGCTGGAGAAGAGCTTTTGAGTCCATGTCAGAATCCTGCGGCCCTTGGCTGGCCTGACCTCAAACCAGCTGTAACATGGTAGGTTTTGCTAGGGTTTTCTTTTGGGTTTTGAGTTTCTTTAAAGCTGAAACTTTGAAGCTCAAAATCCTCGGAAGGAACAGAAAGAGAAACCTCATGCAAACAAATACCACTGATCTTTACACAGCTTTGATCTCTTATATGTCTATAGTGCCTTTCATCATGAAGAAGCCCAGTAAGATTTATAAACTGCCTTCAAAGGGAAATATCTTATCCTCTATACCACAATCTACACACCACTGAAAACAAATCTTCAGAGTAGATGATGACCCAAAGCATGATGTATATTAACAGGCAGTAGGGCAATAATTAGCAAATACAGAAGAACACATTATTTGGCAGGATCTATAATGTCAGAGACAATAGCAGAGACCTCAGTTTTTAATGGCACGTTTATCTAAACTGGAAAGAGAGGCATCTTTAAGGGATTCACGGAACTGCAAGGGCAGCCTGTCAGCACGTTACCTCAGTCCTGGTCACTACCTCAATGCCACTACATGTGGTCAGTTTGAGACTGTCTGCATCCCTGGAAGCTGTTGCCCTGTAAAGGATTCCAAGAGGAAAAGACAGGATCGCGGCAGTGTCTGCACACATGAGCATGCATACACGCACGCACAGTGTGACAAGTGAATCCTCAGCTCACACAGCTGTATGCGTGAGAGGACTGACTGGGCAGGCTGCTCCAGCCCTGCACCCATCTCAGACCTTGGGTCTCCTCAGCTTTCCACGTAGCAAACACCCCAAGGCCCCTCTACCCTTCAAGACCCCGCAACGCAGACAGTACGTGTTAAGACAGATATGGTGGCGAGCAGAGCAAAGAGTCTGATTGCAGCAGGCAGAACAGCCCTTTGTCAACCATTTCAAACTCCTGGGTGCAACAACCCCTAATCCTGGGGATGGCTCAGCAGGTGTTTTGTGCTCTCAGTTACACCAACCTATCTTCAGGACAGGGGCTTCCGTACCTTACCTCCTCTAGTACCCCACAAGACTTCTGCACAGAAAATTTTATATGCACATTTCTGTTCTCTCTCCAGATCTCTCTTGAAAATCCTGGCCTTAGGGAACCCAGCTGAAACAGCTCTTTTCCCTCCTTTCCATTAGCCAGAATCTTTGATTAACTGAGCCTCCAACTGTCTGAAAATTGCAGGCACCCTTGAAGACTTTCAGGTAATTGCAGTCTCTACTGCGTTTCAAAGCTAAGGCTTAGGTTACTAAGCCATCTCCATAATGTCTGATCAATGAAGAGATCAATTAGGAATGGGAAAATGAGCTACGGTACAGCAAGTGGAATGGCTAATGACCTAACATGAAGAAGTCTTTTAATCTCTGGCTCCCGTGACTGCATGCCGACCCGCTCCCCCACAAAGCTAGCAGGGTCCTGGAAAGTTGAAAATTACCATTAAAAAGAGAACAAATGGATACCGGGGAAAAATCAATTAAAACTAGAGGCATTGTAAGGACCTAGAGTGGGCCTAGGAAAAATTCCAAGTGTTTGTTTAATGGCTATGTGAGATTGTTTGCCCTAGTAACTGTGTCTCTGTTTGATATGTATGAGGCTTTGAATATTTTATAACAGTGATGGCTGTGTTCACTTAAAGGCAGCTGCTTAAAAAAAAATTAAAATTCCAGAAAACACTTTGTCTTTCAACTCAGCATTATGTAATGTTTCAGGCTTGATACCCATTTTCTTTGAAGGCTTTTCCTACTGATAACATCAGAAGTGTCACCCAGGAAAGATGTTTCATCTAAAAAAAAGTGTTGTTGGGGTTTTTTTTGTTTTGTTTTGTTTTCTTTTTTTATTCCACTGACAGATAATGAGTGTTAATGCTTCATCTGAAACCAAAAATGATAGCTGAATTGGAAGAGTGCTAGAGAGGAGGGCACTGGGGAACACATTTGTGAGCCATCACACAAATTCTCAGAGAAGCCCAGGCAGAAATTCAGAGCATCACATCTTAATAGAACATAATGTACTCCAGAAAGAGTAGAGATAATATATCCTAATGTATTCAGTATTTGCCTTTGATGTAAGCTTAAGCATTATTCCATATGTTTTACTCCATCACTAAATTAATTTTGGTTGGAAACCATCACACATTAATTATCAAATATGACTAAGCTCCAGCTCACTTGTTTTCCTAGGTTATTTGATGTCTGCTGTGAGACGGTTACATTGCAGAATTTTATTTATAATAGCCGTGGCTAACAAGTTAACAGTGACTTTGCCAGATTTGCTAGCTATCGGGCACAAATACGGCTCAGCTGTCCATGGAGGAGACTGCATAGGAAGGGAAACACCTGAGCCTTGTCAGACACTTTGCCCATGCACTGGGCCTTCTTTAAAACAAAAAAGAATGAATTAGAATCTATTTTTACAGGGAAAGAATCAACCCATTTGGACCAAACATTTTATATATTGCATGGCAGTTACTGCAAGCAAACACTTGCTTGAGTAAAGAAGGCAGAAATTTATTAAAAAAAATATTCCCAGTATTACAGACCACTTCCTGACCTAATGCTTTACTTTGTTTTGAACAGCTTTTATCTGAATTTTCAAGAACGTTTTAAATAATAGATGTGCCATAATTACAGCCTGTTTCTTATGAGAGGGGGTTTTACTATTCAGATCTTGTCATTTTAAGATCAAAAGATTTCTATTTCAGAACTGTCTTCCTTGCTGAGCTCTAGACAGACGGAATACTTCGTGAGTTGCCAGATCCTTAGCTGTTGTAAGCTCTATTACCATTAAACTAAAGACACGTTCCTGAAAAATCCTTTATTACACAAGCAGCTTATTGCAGTATTGCCCATGCTTTTTTAACAGAGAAGCCCACGTTTCCTCAGAAAAAATCTAGGGACCATCTTGTGTGAGTGAAACCAGAGTGTTTTTCATCTAAAACCAACTATCAAAAAATTTGACCTAACAGTAGAATTTCAGTTTTTATCTGCTTGCTTACTTAATCATGGACGTATACAGTTTTTTGCAATGTTTCGTCATGTCTTGTTGATCGCCAGAGATCCCTGAGTTACACAGTAAGAATACATCTTTATAGTCAAAGAAACTAAGTGAAAAAATGTATGCTTCAGATTTTCTAAAGCTTTTCTTTGTTAATTCATCATGGCAAAGTAACAGTTCTATCCAAAACTAAAGGTTCATAAATCTAGACCCTGTTGTATGAAAAAGCCTCATCCAGTCTGCCTCATTGGTCAGATGTGGAGAACTTGCCCCTACTCACAGGTAGGGGAGGCAGTGCTCAGACAGTGAGGAGGTAGTATTCAGAGCTAGTATTTGGCTGTTCAAATTCAAGGCTAAATGACAAAAGCAGTCTGAGTACAATAATGGCAAAAATCACACAAACTGCAAAAGCTTCAGCCCAAATATTTTCAAGGGCAAAAATCTCTCAGGAATGATGATTTTTTCCTATTATGTGTCACTTCAAATGTTGTTAAGAAAACAGATTGCTTCCAAGTTTAGGCTCTGACAAAAGATACCGTTTGGGTTAGAATGGAGATGTATTAGTTCTACTTATGACCTGTCTCTAGTAATGTGCCAACCTTGAACCATTTGCTTATTCCTATTAAAGCTCGTACTAGCTTCACTTGAGGCTTTAATGGGACATTAAGGGGATACTGCTGCAGGAAAAAGTAGCCCATAAGCCTCCTCTTCCTGCAGCCACATCCTTTGCCATCCCCTCAGCTGAGCAGCATCAGTTGTGCAGCTGAGTGACAGTGCAGATCAGGAGCAGATTCAAGCTGAAAGACAATTTCTCCCAAAAGGATTATTTCCCAGCTGCTCTGGTTCTCTGACCTAGTGCATCACAGTTCCTCAAGTAGGGAAGGGATGGGAACTATTTTTGAGCAGCAATGAAATGCCAAACAAACCATGATCTCGGTGAAGATAGACCTGGAGCCTTTAATTGTAAAAATCATGACCTTAATGAACAGGCAAACCCATTACAGTCCTGCATGGTTACTTTCACATTGAGCTAAATTCTGCAGGCTTTAATCACTTTTCACCAAAACTTCTGCAGTCAATGAAATTTCACCAAAAGACAGGCAAAGCTTGGTCCACTGAAACATAAAGCTTTAGAAGGGTGAATGGCAAGGAAGGGGGAAAGACATGACAATGGCAGAGGTACAATAATTAATTTTTAGAAAATCTTGAAAAATAAATCTGACCAAAATATTACGAACACCAGAATCTCATCTTGTAAGACAATGTTTGGAATTAACTTTTACTTTTTTTTTTGTTGTCCTGCTGGCCATCTGTTAGTATTATTCCACTTTCCATTTAAAAAGCCTTCTCATCCTTAGCAGATGTTCAGTTTTTCTACATGTATGTTTTGTAATTTCTCTCAACTCTGCTAATGGGCTTTGTACTCTCAGAACTACAAGTTTTCTTATATTGCCTCCACAGTGTCTGTAACACCCTCTTAAAATTTGAATAGAAAGCTTCTATTGACATCTTCCTACTTTGAGGAAACAATATTCAAACATCCTCACCAAATAGCCTTTGCAATTATCCTAACGGGCAGTGGCTGTAATCCCCAGAGTCCCTATTCATTCTGAAATACAAAGTTGAAAGCCTTAACTAGCTTTACTATAACTCCAAGTTGTCACAAAAGAAATGGGTTGTCTGTTCACACGGTAAGGAGAAATTTGAGCATGGGATATATCTCTGATACTACTCGCACTTGGACTGAAATAGTTTTTCCACTATTTTACATCACATGATAGAAGTCAATGTGTGTGATTAATAGTAAAACAAGTAAGGGAAGTATTGCACAATGCCATTTTGCGTCCTGCCAGCCAAATGAACATAAAGGATGCATGCCTCCCATATGGTAGGTAGAGGTACGAAAGGTCAAACATTTGTATGGCATATATTGCAGCACAAAGGCTTCCTGACATTCCTAAGTTTTAAGTTTTCTAAAATAGGCATGTACCTGTTTCCTTTAATATATCTGTTAGCATTTTCTCTTCCCCACCTCTAAATTCTCTCCTATTTTGTAAAATAATTATACAGTTAGGCTTTGTACCTGTGGCTGGTAGAAGAAATAGGGGTAGAAACAGCAGAGGAAAGAAGAAATGGATGTTTGCAATGGGTGCAGAACATGGACTGAATGATGACCCCAGTAAGATGAAAATCTTTAGAAAGGCAGCAGGTAAATGTGAAAGATGACTAGACTAAGGACACTATCTCTTCCTGAAGACCCAGCGACGTACTAAAAGGAAAGATGTGCAGAGGTTGCTGTTTCACGCAGCACTGCCTGGTCGGAGACATTGGTACGTTCAATAGCACAGCTACATGAGTGGGAGTCAGTCAGTTATTAGGCAGCGCTGCAGATTTCTGAAGAATACTGCCTCCTTGGAAGGAATATTCCAGGGAATGAATTTGAACTCAGCTCCAGAGGCATTGCATTCTTCCATCATTGCTGTCTAACAATTAAGGTTTCGTCAAAACAACTTGTTCCTAGCCATCTGCATATCTTAGCTTCCTTATCTTTGCAGCTTTGTCCTTCTGCTTTCTCAAACAGACTTTGTTTTGATTTTTCTCAATAGCTAAAATAGCACAGCCTAAAACATGGTTGGCATGATGAAAGCTTCCTCTGCCCCCCTACTTGCTGGAGGGTTCCAGCCTACCCACTTATTTCTGGATCTGTTTTTATCCCCACTGCCACTCCCAGCAGGGGCATGAGGGAGGTCTGCAACCTGTGCAGAGCTTGGCTGCACACTGTAAGAGAAGTGATGAGGAGAGCAATTTTAGCCATGAATATCCTAATGAAGCTCCTGTGCTGACCTTACACACTTCTGATTAAGCAAATATGCAAATGTAAAGCAGTTCAGAGCTGGATTAGCATTCAAAGATTTTTAAAAAGCTACTGTGGCTACATGCAGAGTGACCTCTAGGCCTGCTCAAATCTGCTAGAATGCATATGGGGAAAAAGAAAGACATTATAAAGACAGAGTCCATCTTTTTTATATCTTGCAGCCACCATAAAATGGGCCACAGGAGGAAACGAATATCCAGATCGAGGTTTTACAGCTGATCTGGTTACGGGGCAAGAGATTATTCTGCATCATACCTGGGGATGTCTCTTCCAGTACTTTCCAAAACCAAAAAGTTAGCTCAACAGTTGGTTTGATCATAATCCTGCAGATTTTGTACTTTAAAAGACCAAAAAGGAAAGCTGGTAGATAAGAATCCAAATCTGGGCCCTAATGATGTTACTAAGACTCACGGAGGATCAGGAAATCCGGGGGAAGTAGAAGACGTATCTCAGGGTCACAGGAGGGCCATTCTAGGCAAGTCTTAGGAATCTGCTCTTTCCACTGGTTGGTGTTCAGAAAGTGATGGTTAGGAGCAAAATCTTCAATTCCCTTTAATTAGAGAATACTCCTGTAATGAGGAGATACTGCATTGCTATGGTGTATATAACACAATCCAATGGCCTGAGCTGTGGTTTTAAGACTGGATATCAAAATACACGGATACCTGAAGGTTGTTCTAATCTCGTCCTACTAAGAGGAGGGATTTGGTATGGAAAACCAAGGGAAGGGAGAGGTTAAGAAATACCGTGCCAGGATTAAATGTTAGAACAATCTTTCTTTCAGCAAGTTTTCATGGCTGTTTACAGTGAACTGCTCTCACTACAAATACACACCTTATTTCCACAGCAGTGGAAGAGACCTCCTGGGTTCTCAAGGTCTCTGACAACCCTTTCAGTGAAGAAATTTTTCCTAATATCCAATCTAAACCTCCTCTGGCGCAACTTGAGGCCGTTTCCTCTTGTCCTATCGCTTGTTTCTTGGGAGAAGAGACCGACACCCACCTCGCTACAACCTCCTTTCAGGTAGTTGTAGAGAGCGACAAGGTCTCCCCTCAGCCTCCTTTTCTCCAGGCTAAACAACCCCAGTCCCCTCAGCCACTCCTCATAAGACTTGTTCTCCAGGCCCCTCACCAGCTTCATTG
>NW_008824338.1:7922507-7929902 GCF_000699105.1 Pygoscelis adeliae
CCCCCCGCCCCCCCAAGCCTGTAGCCTTGCATGGGGTTGTTGTGACCCAAGTGCAGGACCCGACACTTGGCCTTGCTGAACCTCATACAATTGGCCTTGGCCCATCGATCCAGCCTGCCCAGATCCCTCTGCAGAACCTTCCCACCCTCAGGCAGATCAACACTCCTGCCCAGGTTGGTGTTGTCTGCAAACTGACTGAGGGTGCACTCGATCCCCTTGTCCAGATTGTTGATAAAGATATTAAACAGAACTGGCCCCAATACTGAGCCCTGGGGAACACCACTCGTGACCGGCCGCCAACTGGATTGAACTCCATTCACCACAACTGTCTGGGCCCGGCCGTCCAGCCAGTTTTTTACGCAGCAAAGAGTACGCCCGTCCAAGCCACGAGCAGCCAGTTTCTCCAGGAGAATGTTGTGGGAAACAGTGTCAAAGGCTTTACTAAAGCCTAGGTAGACAACATCCACAGCCTTTTCCTCATCCAGTAAGTGCGTCACCTTGTCATAGAAGGAGATCAGGTTAGTCAAGCAGGACCTGCCTTTCATAAACCCATGCTGACTGGGCCTGATCACCTGGTTGTCCTGTACGTGCCGTGTGATGGCACTCAAGATGATCTGCTCCATAACCTTCCCCAGCACCGAGGTCAGACTGACAGGCCTGTCGTTCCCTGGATCCTCCTTCCGGCCCTTCTTGTAGGTGGGCGTCACATTTACTAACCTCCAGTCAACGGGGACCTCCCAGGTTAGCCAGGACTGCTGATAAAGGATTGCAAGTGGCTTGGTGAGCACTTCTGCCAGCTCCCTCAGTACCCTTGGGTGGATCCCATCTGGCCCCACAGACTTGTGTGTGTCGCAGGTCGCTAACCATTTTCCCTTGGATTATGGGGGCTTCATTCTGCTCCCCGTCCCTGTCTTCCAGCTCAGGGGGCTGGGTACCTGGAGAACAACTGGTCTTACTATTAAAGGCTGAGGCAAAGAAGGCATTAAGTACCTCAGCCTTTTTCTGATCCTTTTTCCCTGTGTTTCCCCCCACATTCAATAAAGGATGCGGATTCTCCTTAGCCCTCCTTTTGTTGCTAATGTATTTTTAGAAACATTTTTTATTGTCTTTTATGGCAGTAGCCAGATTAAGTTATAGTTGGGCTTTGGCCCTTCTAGTATCATTTTCTCCCTGCATAACCTCACAACATCCTTGTAGTGCTTCTGAGTTGCCTGCCCCATCTTATAAAAAAATGCAAGGAAAACAAAATCTTTGACAAAGATAACAGCAAGAACATTTAAAACCAGTAACGTGAAGTTATAAGGGGAAGTAGAAATAATTCCATTTCTAATTTCTAATGATGATAAAGCACATTTTTCCTGTGATTTAATCCCCATCAAGTTTTATTTAAAATTTCAAATAATAAAAATCCTCCATATTTTATGCCATTTTAAAATGACAGAGTTCACATAGGCTCTGAGACAAACTCTAAAATAGCACAGGCTGATTCAAAACCAGATCTGAGTACTGCAAGAAAGCTGGCTGCTCTGTGCTTATCACAAAATATGATACTGAATTTTGTACCTTTACATGTAATGAGTCTTCATACAGTAAATATCCTGCTTTATTTCTGCCCAATATGAGGAATACATATTGCAGCAGTGGGATAAATATGGCTGATTGTGATATGAGCCCTTCTGCTTATGAAGTCTGCAAACCAGAATCAAATGCCTCTTTATGGAAACAGCCTACACTTTAAGAAAGAAAAAAAAAATCAACAGGGCTTTATGAGACATAATTGGGATCAATAGAAATTACTGTAATTCTGAGATACGTTCTATAAGTTTTTAAACCATCCTTTAGTATTCTGTACTAAAGGCATAATTATACATTAAATTATAGAAGATGACACCAGAAACCTGTAGAAGTATCATTTGGTAATATATTTCGCTGGGCTTATCCATCAAGGTAGTGCAAATTGGCATAAATTACACTTTCTTTTGGCTCGTTGGCATGTTGATTGCATTGCGTTACATTCTCTCAGGGCTCTACTCTATTCTTACCCTCTAAACTATGACTAAAAAGTCATCTGGCTTAAACTTAATTCAGGGACAGTGAAATCTTTGAATGTCAGAGCTAGAAATCCCAATGGCTGGTACTAATCTTATACACCAGTCCACTCAGCTCATTTTCCTCCTGAACTAGATAGTCACCCTGAAGAGGGTAGGTTGCCAAGACAGACTGGGGATTGACTTAAGGGAAAGAATGAAAACCAGAAGTGGAATTAGGTCCAAGTAGACCCTTTCCATGCAAGTAAAGAAAGATACAGGAAAGTCAGCATTTGGATCAGCTTCTTCTGATGCGATGAAGGCAAGAAGAGCTATGTGCAGTGTCACCACCATGTAGTGGTTCTTCTCCCAGGTTCTTCTCCAGGGTAGCCTTCCCTGTCAGGACAAAACTCAGGCAGCCATGTTATCCAGCTCTAGGATCAAATTTAGGCTGAGGTTTTGAGAACAGTCTGGTACACTTTATTCATCCAACAGCTATGTGCCAGTACCCTTCAGTGTTCACAGACAGGTAACTAAACTTCCTACTACAAAGCCCCTCAGCAGCAGAGGAAAAGAGCAATGCACTTGAACTGCAGAAACCTGCATGAGAGGTAACTATGTCTTGCTTTGTTCTTAGAGCCTTGCAAAGAAGTCAGAGATACCTCTCAGATGTCATATCTTCCAGGGGGAGGGCAGCCAGGGAAACACTGTAGCTGGTATTCAGAGCAAGCAAAACTGTGAATCGGGACAGTAAATCCATACTGGTGGTGACGTACAGGTGACATACCATTGTCACCTCCAGTTAGCCTGGGGAAAGTTACTCAGAGGAGTAAAGCTGAAGATCGTTAAGCTGTAACGTATCAGTTGTCCAGCAGAGGGTAGCATTCGTATATGGAAAAATGATTGCACCGCTAACTAGTGCTTTCTGCTGCATCTTTGACAAAACCTGGGAATCTCAGCCTTTTCCCTTCTTATTAGTTCACAGGTAAATGAATTAATCATCCGATCATGAACACTTAATAAAATATGGAAAAGCATTATATTATAAACGTTAAGTCAAGATTTAATATTATGTATTTAAATGAAAATTATCAGCAATGACATAACTGAGATTCCAGAAGCAAAGTTGACTTGCATTCTCTCCTGTCTTGCATTCTGCATATTTTACAACACAGACAGTATTATGACATTGATTACTGTGATGATTAAATATAGACAGTTTAGGAATGGCTAAATCAATCAATCCCAATCAGGGAGTGGGACCTCAATTCAGAAGATGTTGAATACACGTGTGTGTGCATCTGCGTGTCTATAAAATCAATGAGACAACGAGTGTTCCAGCAGACACACACCTGAGCAGCTTTATTAAGTAATTCTAGGCCCTTGGCTTTTAAAAAGTGGAGTGGGGAACAATCTAGCCATGCAAAAGGAGCTAAATTAGTATGATTCTTGGAGCCTAATTTTTTCCATTTTTTATCTTTGCAGTTTCATTCTTTCAGTAATCTAATCTAGTTGCATTAATACAGGGTACCTGCAAGAAATTTGCCGATGTTGAGAGGCTAAGCCACACTGGAGCTACTCTGCTTATCTGTGGTATTCCTTCCTTCTAGCTTCTAGCTGTCCCTTTGTCTGAATTTATGTCTTTACAACGTGATACTGCTTAACTTTACAAACAGGGCGGTGCCATTCACTATAAAGATGCTGGAAGACAGGCAAGTGGCTTGGATGTTCCAGTCACAATACAGAGATGATTAATCTACAAGGCTACTACCCTCTCCAAGAAGATGACAACTGTGATTAGGAGATCAAGAAAGAGTTTGGGAAGGGACGCCACATAAACAGAAGTTAAAGGGACTGCTGGAAGCAACAGCCATGTTTTAAGGTGCTGGATTAACCTCTGGACTTCTAGAGTGCACCCATAACTCTGTGAGACACACCTGCTTTTCATAGATGTAACTCATGGTAATGGGTCGAAGCTGACTGAGCAGAGAATGAATTTGTGAGTTTTATGTATGGTTTTGTGACACTGACTATCAGATTTACTGATCTTGTGGGTTTTGCCATACTGCAAAATCATGGTAAAACATGCAACCTGTGGAAATAAGAATATAGTATAAAATGTATTTCTGCTTTCTGTCTTTTTGATAAAAAAGATATGGACATGAAAAACCCTCAAAAATTCAATTGCCTGTGTAGGCAACCCTTCAGTGTTCAGAAAAATAAAGATTTACACACTTCTAGTTTATTTGCAAATCTTTCTCTGAAAGAAAAAAATAATTCTGTTAATTCTGTTGAAAAACTAGGGTTTAATAGCGAGTCAGTGACATTTTGTTCCTAATCCTGCAACACTAACTGTATTCATGTGATAAAAATACTGCTATTTCAATGTGAACAGTCTTGTACAAGGGTTTGCAAAGCCAGGGCCTGAGGAGGTACAGAAAGAGGAAATTAGAAGTTAATTGAAAAGAAAACAGATGTTAAAGAAAGATGGGCAAAAAAAACATGCAGAAAGAAAAAGAGAAAATAAAGCAAAGTACTAAAAAGGGGAGGGGAAAAAAAAGGATGGCATGAAAAAAAGAAGACAAAGTTTCACTCTATATATTGTGAAATTTAGACATTCTTCATAAATAGATATATGCATCTATGTAACCAAAAAACAACACCCACTTCATTGCCTTTTTCTGTTGAAAATGATTACATTTTAAGTGTATAGTATTTTTAATCTAATAATCTGAGTAATTTTAAACCCCCCAGGAATGATAAAGTAAAACTCTGCCTATTTGCTTCTTTCATACTCCAATGCTTCCTCCTTTTACTTCTTACTTTTCCTTGCACAAGAACTCCAGTTAAAAAAAAACAGAAAAACTGACATGCTCATATATCAGCTTTTTCAAACCTGCAGGTGCACCTGCGCCCCCAAATGCTCGTCTGATTTGGTCCGATAAAAATAATAATTGAAACCCTGTCCTGCCTACACCAAAACACTTGTGTGATCCAATCTGACCTTCCTTTTTCCTCCTGCTGCAATTCAAAGTTTCTCATACTTTCCCCAGGCCTTCCGGCTGCCCTGATGGCTCCATCCCACACTGACACATGGCTTCCTTCAAGCCTACTTTCAGCCTGTTCTTCATCCTTCTTTTCAGACGCTCTGAGGCTCCCCACCCCAGAGCCCTCTCAACTACATTCCGGTGCACAGGGTACAAATGCCCTCTCTTGCCTTGTGCTCCTCCTGTTTCCAAACCACTTCACCTATTCTGTCACCTCCTTTGTCTTATCACACTGGGAGTATAAGCTCTCAGAGGCTTAGTGTGTTTTCTTTCTTACTAACCTGTACAGCACTGAGTAAAGTGATAGAAGAGAAGGCTTTGGGGAGACCTTATTGCAGCCTATCACTACTTAAAGGGGGCTTATAAAAAAGATGGCGGCACACTTTTTAGCAGGGCCTGTTGTGACAGGACAAGGAGGAATGGCTTTAAACTAAAGGGGGGTAGATTTAGACTAGATAGAAGGAAGAAATTTTTTTACGCTGAGGGTGGTGAAACACTGGCACAGGTTGCCCAGAGAGGTGGTGGATGCCCCATCCCTGGAAACATTCAAGGTCAGGTTGGCCGGGGCTCTGAGCAACCTGATCTAGTTGAAGATTTCCCTGCCCATGGCAGGGGGGTTGGACTAGATGACCTTTAGAGGTCCCTTCCAACCCAAACTATTCTATGATTCTATGATTCTATATCTGGATCCTTGGTTAAGGTTCCTAGATATTATTATGATAGTACAAATTGGGAAAATGTAGAAAGTTCTTCTTTCAGAGTCTACAATTAGCTAAGGATGAATATGTTCATCCTTATTAGTGATACGTTCATTCATATAAGTGCTGGAGTCATATAAATTAGGCTAATTCACTTGAGTAAAGTTATACTTAAGTATTAGGACTGCAGCTACACTTCCACTGAGAACTCTACCTTCAACAATTGTCACAAACATCTACCTGTTGCTACAGAGGAAAACTTAAGTTAATATACAATCTGTCACAGATAATAGAGATGACAATGCTCCCAGTCCACAATTCTGAGGCACTGAAGGAAAAAACTTCTAAAAGAAAAATATTCAATTATCCCCTCACCCCCGCAAAGGAATACAAAGCTCAAGAATCCCAAAAATTCAAAGGAAAAAACAATGTTGGAATTGGTATTCAGGGTGAGAATGGCCACACATCCCAACTGCAGAAACTCCTCAGATGTTTGATAAGCTTGCCACAGAGAAGACTTATCCAAAATTTTGCTAGGTAGAGGATGATTTAAACCTTGAAGCACAAACCCCTTTAAGAGGCAGAAATAACAAAGTGAAAAACAAAATTAAGAAACTCCAGTATACATGCAAGAAAATCTACTCCAGCAGAAAAGGAGAGAAAAAGAAATGAACTCTTCTGATAAACTCATTTGTCGTTCTTTGCAGAATATCTTGCAAAAAATACAGGATCTCGTGCTGTCCATGGAGGCTCCATACCCAGTGAAGGACATGGCTTTATTGATATCTTGTTTTTCCTTTCACCTCAGTAATGGCAGAGATTGTATCAGAAAGTTTTAAAAGCAAAATAGAGGTTAGATCCATTTTCGATACTCTAAATTAAAAGAATAAATGAATCACCCAACTGTAGTTAATGGGCAATTAACATAATTCTGGTCCGGTGTAGCTGAAAGATAATGAAAAAGCTGATTGCAAATGAACCAGCAGTAATGTGGGAGGTCATAATAGTCCCATAACTCTGAATGAGAAACCAATTTCTCCTCTAACACTAGATGCTTTGATTGGTGAAGAGCTTTATCATACTATGAAATTTGCCCGTGATAGTACGAGACATAAAAAAGAGGTTCTGCTGTGTAAAGGGTGGATGGCTTGCAGAACAGGTACCCGGAGCAGCTGCATGAGCCTGTACTAGCTATCATAAACTAGAGGGTAATTAGGAGTGCAGTGGTGAATAGAGAGGAGAGAAGCATGTATCTGAGTAATGAGTTCACAACTGTACTACAGCAGGGCAACAACCCACCAGGGGAAGTGCAGCAGGGTGTCAGGCTCCGTTCCAGCCCGGAGACTGGATGTGCTGATGCCCTCTAACTCGGCCCACGTCCTGGAGACGCCACAATCTCTTCGTTGTGCTCAATTTGTTCTTAGTTAAGGAAGGGGTAATGGGGTGGGATGAATTCCACCCACAATGCTTTTCTCTTCTCTCCACTTACCATCTATGTCCTGATCCTATTAAAACTTTAGATCTTGTTCAGCAAACTGTCATCAGATAAAGTAAATTACATTTAATGCTAGTGGTAATGCTCTCAAAATCAAGAGAACAATTGTGTCTGGGGCAAGGACCGCC
>NW_008824338.1:7929922-7930522 GCF_000699105.1 Pygoscelis adeliae
TCTATGTTTAGCCCTTTTGTGGCTTTTGAGGGGGAAAAAAGGTAATCATGTTAGAACACTGTAATGGTAAATGAATCTATGTCCTAGCAGCAGATGGCACATTAATAGGGTGCAGACACACAGAAAAAAAGGAACGAACCCTCCAAACTATTTTTTTTTCTTGGGATTTTTCATTACTGTTCCTATGTCTTTTCTAGCAGGCTGAATAAAATGATGGTAGATTTAACCTAGAGAACTTAATCCCAGTGCTGAACTGATATCATGACAAATCAAATATTTAGCATAACACTTGGGGTGCATGGATTACAAATGACCTTTTTACGTAGATTTTTACATCACCTTTTGCACCACTGCCCTATTGCTAAACCGAGTGGTAACAGAAGTCACGAAGTCATTTGAGATGACTTAATCTTCTTGGTATGTAGGGATGCATGCAACTCTGACACGGGATCACCAATGCACATGCCCCCAGGCAGTGAGTGCTATAGTAGATACCTGTAGTTCCTTCACCCTGACTAGAAGATCCATCTTTGTGGTGTCCATAACATAGTAAAGTAGTGGGTTCAACATGGAAAAAACATATATACCAAGTAACGTATT
>NW_008824338.1:7930542-7938292 GCF_000699105.1 Pygoscelis adeliae
TCCAAATAAACACCTCTCAGATAAAGTTTAAAGAAATATTTGTTGGAATAACTCTGAATACACCATATTTGTCTACTGAGAAAATTAGTAATAGCCTAAGAAAGAGCAGGTAATAATTTAATCCACTTGGGAAAGACAACATAGCTGTCATGGAGAGTCTTATCTTCCAATTTTACTAGAGTTCTCTAAAGAGATCAACATGTATGTGGATGGTGTTAATTCAGTTGACATAATCTACTTGGATTTCCAAAGGTCTTCTAAAAAATCCTTCACAGATTTTAAGAAAGTTGAGCAGTGATGGGATAAAGGGAAAGGTCCCTGCATGGATAAGTAGCTGGTTAAAGGATAGGAAACAGAGGAAAAGTGAGGGGATAGTTTTTGCAACAGAGTGTGTTCTACCCTTGGAGTTCCAGTGGGATCTGAGCTGGCACCTGGGATAGTCAACGTATTCATAAATTATTTGGGAAAATGGGTGAGTAGGGAGTTCAGGAATTTTGATGATGATACAATTATTCAAGATAGCAAGGACAAGCAGTGACCAAAAAAAATCTACAGAGGAACCTTATGAGGCTGAGTGGCTGGGCAATTAAATGACAAACGAAATTCACTGTAGATAAATGGAAAGCAAGGCACATGGGAAAAACAATTCTAACTCCACAAATTAATATGATGGAGTTGATCATTACTACTTAGGAGATAGATCTGGGGTTATGATAGATAGTCCTATGAAAATGTCAACCCAATGCTTAATAGCAGTCAGGAAGGCAAGTCAAATGTTAGAAAATATTAGGAAATAAATGGAGAACAAAACAGAGAACATCACTGTGCTGCTACAGAAAACCATCACTCAACTCCACATCGAATACTGTGTGTCAAATACCATCTGGTCCCCTTCTTTCAAAAAGGATACAGGTAAACTAGAAAGTTTCAGAGGAAAGCAACAAAGATAATCAAAGCTGCAGAGCAGCCTTCATATTAAGAAAAGCTACTCAGCAGTTACAACAGGAGATGCTAGCACACTTTGTCCTGGAAAAAGGATGACCTGTAAGAATATGATAGAAGTCTGAGAAGTCATGAGCGCAACGAAGAGGATGGATCTTGACCCTTCCCACATGAGAACTAGGGAACATCAAATGAAGATAATAAGAACGACATTCAAAACAAACACAAGTGCTTCTTTGTACAACAGGTGGTAGACCTGTGAAAATCATTGCCTGATGATGCTGTGAATGCATGGACTAAAAGGGGAAACTAGACAAGCAGATCAATCATCTATTGAGAGTTACTAAAAATACAGAGACTACATCTTTTCAGGATGAACATAGCTAGAGTCTGGGAGAGCAGCAAGAGCAAGTATCATGCAAAGGCAGGTGCTGGGCTAGATGGGCCTTTGGTTTTACTAGTAATGGCTCTCAATATGATCTTACATTCTTTTACAGATTGCCGCATCTGGGATATTCAAAATGTGGTTGACTGACTAAGATGAGGGAGGAAAGATGAGGGAATGAATAACACACACGTTATACAATTCAGACAAATGATAGGTATCTCAAACTTTATGTCAATACAGATTAAGGATAACTAGTAGCTGGCAGAAGGCAATGCACACCTTGCAGAAGTAGGCCTTTAAGAAAATTATATAGCTTCACATATTTCTTCTTAACTCACATGAATCAATCTCTTTATTTTCTTTGATTACTTTAACAGGACATTTCTTATACCAGAGAGGGACACTTTTCCTCCTTCTACTCTCAAATGAATTATGACAGAGATCACCTTATCTAGTGATCTGGAACAATTTGCCAGGCTCTCCCATAATCTTCCAGTGTAGTTGCTACCTTAAAGAAATATTTATACTTTGTTCACTATAATGAAATCTGAATGATTTCAGATAATGAAGCCAACTGGGAAAGAAGAAAAGGATCTAAATTTGAAAGAAGGGGGGTGTGTGTGTGTGTATATAAAAGTATATAAAAGAGACTTAAATACATTGCTATAAAGATGGCATCACCAGATGGAGCTGTTACTTACACTCTTCTAAATTCCCCTTCTTTGCATTGCATAATTTTGTGAAACAATTTCTGTGCTCTGGACTATGACAAGCAGCAGGGGAGTTTGCTGTCTGTCCTCATGTCTCTACCAGAGCTGTTACTCTGGGAACTCTTTGGTGCTTTTTCAGGGCTTCTGAATGAAGACATTGCCTGAACCCTTATTACTCTTTATTCAAAGAGACTACTATATGTACAGTGTCAATAAAGTATCCTACACAAGGACTACACCCAGTGTCTGCCACACTGATTTCGCCCTGCAATAGCAAGCTCACCTGCAAGGCTCTAACATCCAATTTTGTTTTGGCAGCAAGACAAGCAGCTACAGCTGATCCACACATAACCTTATCGATTCTATCTCTCCTCCCAGTCTTTCCAGAACACTGCTTGAGATGGGAGCCTCTCTCCCATTTTTCTTGCTATATATCTGCTTATTCTTTCTGTTATCAGCACTCCCAATATGCATTATCTCTGTGCATTTATCAGTTACAACAAGACCAAAAGAGGAAAAGCTCTCACTGTAAAATATTAAACTTAAAACCCCAGTTATCTGATCGAAAGCTTTGGTTCTTTCCCAGGGAAGAGAGCAGCCTTCAGCTTATTGCCCACAGAGGAGCCTATTCTTATTAATCAAGGCACCTCAGCACATTATTCAATGAATAGCCATGCTTGGTGAGACTGGCCTAGTTGCTGCCTCTGTGGATTGACACTTGCAAGACTCTATTTAGAGAAGGTATCACAACCTTGGCAAAAATTGTATCCTCTTTGTTAAATTCTTGTCTGTACCAGACACTATCACAGGGCTTTAAATTCCACTTTGGAATTCTATTTTTAGAGCTCAAGTGGGACTTGTATGGTGCTCTGACCTGACACGAGCTCTCTGCGCAAGGCTGAATTTAGCCTTGTATGCACTCACTGCTGAAACTGCTGACTGTAATAAATTGAGGAGGGCTTGTTCTACATATGTCTAATAGGCTACTATGTACCTAAATGCAGGATTCCCATGGTGGCTAAAACTTCACCAAATGCTTGTAGCACAATAAAAATGGCAAATTATGCTTGTAAATTCACCTCTCATTGTGCTTCGTTAGTGACTGTTGTAGAAAAATACCAAAACCTTATTTTAAGAAGAAATGAAATAAGATTCCCGGATTATTTACAGCTAAGAAAAATGTCCCCTTTTCAGCCTGGTATATGATCATGCTGTCGTCAGCCCTGGCTCCCTTCACTTGCATAAATTTTGAACTGTTGCCCAACTTAAACAAGTAGACAGAAGGGCACAGGGGAAGAGGTCTCATGGTTATTAAGCTCTTCTGAGGTTCGTTAGGTAGGGGAGAGAGATTACTAATATTCCATGGACAGAAATGTGCTTAACCCATATTAGACAGTAGAGAAGGCAAGCAGGAGCATATGAAGGTATAAATATCATAGAAAATTAGATGCTGTTGATTTTGTCGCTCATGGATAACATGTTAATAAGGGGGAACAGATAGACAGGAGATCAAGACTGATGTGCTCAAAATGTTGTTAGTTTTGTGTGCTTTGATGTTTGTGGTTCCAGCTGCAGCTGCAAACTGGGCAGCCATAAATGGAGGCTCTTAATATAAAACTATAGATTAAAGAATCAGTCCTGAGTGTCTTGCCCAAGTTCAACCAATGACAGGAACAATTACCTACATTGCTTCAAACTGTCTGATCTAGATAAATTTTTGTTCGAAGCCTGAGCTGGGGTAATGAAAAATATTCCCAGGACGGTCTCAATTTCATAACTACACATTAGATATAAGCAAAAAAACCCAAAACACAAAATGAAGCCAAACAACTCACAGTAGTAGAATAAAGCAATGAAGAATGACAAAACCAATGAAGAAATCCACAATGTGTTCGCCTGTGCCTCACAGTAATTAATGCTTTTTGAGATATTAGATAAACTTTTCTTTGTTGTAATAGAAACAGATTTCCCAGCTCTCCTATTTCAGCTCTCAAGCTCCACCTTTTTTCAGCTTTGTCTGAAATTAGCCACATTTTCTACCACTTTAATAAACGTGGAACACAATTTGGAAATTATCTGTTTGCATCAGCACTGGCAATGAACAATAGCTCAAATTTTGAGAGTCAAGGCTTAAATAATAAGGCCTGATTTTCTTAGCAATCAGATGCATACACATGCATACACACACACACGCACGCACACCACATGTCTTTGTGAATAGGGCCCAAAACAGCTGCAACCTTCCAGAAATTAATTGGATTCTGGATCATTTGCATTTTTATATAGTTTACCAACAAAAGATGGAGATAGCAAGTTCATTAATGTGAAAAAAGAGAGAGAGACAGAGAGAAAGAAAGAGAGGGAGGGAAACTGAATGTTTTGGTTGAGCCACTAATCCAAATTTTAATACACACAGTGCCTATTCACCTTACAATACTGCAGCAGATCCTCCAAGGTGGAAATTGATATGCAGGTCTAAACTGCAGGCAGCTGTTAAGGACTCCTACTGATGCCTAGGGCCTTTACAGTTCCTCATCTGGGTAGGCATTATGATTTGATAATGGCCATTTTCAGACAACACCCAAGGCAATTCTAGGATTTGCTGTCACAATAGACACACTGAAAATAAAGTCAGTGTAAATAGATTAAGAAATTGACAGAATAACAAGGCAGAAAGAATTAGAATGAATACACAAATGGCAGATGACAACTCAATGCATTGTGTTGCAGAGATGGGATAAGGAAAGTGGAGCTGGAGGATTTATCTGCTGCCTGTATGCCTTCAACCTGCTTCCTGCCTGCGTGGATGCCTATTTCATTGAGAAGTGAAATCTTTATTAGAAGATTTCTTATCTCTCTTGCTGCCCATTGAAAAACTTCCTTTCTGCTCGATTGAAAGTGAAAGCTCCTGATCTGTAGATGTCCAAGATAGCTACAGTTTTTCCAGGTAGTCAACCAGTGGCCAGTGGGTAAAATTGACACCCCCATTTCACTTTGGAACAGGAAGAAAATACTGACTTGATATTCAGAGGACAGAGTGACCCTCAACTCCTATGGATGTTGATGTGAACACTGGGTGACCAGGTGGTAACCAGGACTTTATATTATGTGATTCCTTTACAAATTTCTTAGCAACGCTTGTGCTGAGGCGTATGTGAGGTTTAGTGCATGAACTGTCCTGTGGAGTCCCTTATTCGATGTCTTTTTTTTGGCTATAAATAGATGGAATTTCATTTATTCACTTTTATTGTGATTGTGGCTTCATCTCTGAAAAAAACAGGTCTCAGATCTGCTCAACCCAGCCTGAACAACAAAATCATACCTGAGTAAACCAGGTACCAGACTAATTCCTGAAATGCTGAATATGACTTCACGTGCAAAATAACTATGGATAGCAAATAGTTTATTGGTTGGTCTCTGTATGATAGATCCAGAGCACATGGAGAGATGGAATATTGGGCAACAACATCCACAGAAAGTTGTTGGGTAAAGAAGGGACTAGAACTGCTATAAGGGTGAAAATGAAACTCAGTGCTGTGTTAGTGCTTAGGTGGATAAGGATCCAGTGAACTTCAATTCTGTGTCAGTGCAGTAAGTGCTCCCCAGGACTGTCAGACCTGGTGCACAGACCCAGTGCACAGCTTTTCTGTTGGTTCATGGAACAAAAGCCAGATGGGAGCACACAGGAAACCAAGGCAGTAGGACTGCACAGGGCTGGCCTATAGTAGCACATGGCTGGGGATGCTGTATAGCAGTAAATTACCATCTACTTTGACTGTGTCAGAGCTTTGGACAGCAAGATTGGCCACCGAAGAGACACTGGAGTAAAAGGTGCTGCTGGGAGGAAGAAGGAAAGAGTAATTTTGCCCCCCTGAGGCTACATAAGCAGCAAGTTGTACCCTCGACTCTCCAGCCCAGTTCCACCTTTTCCTTCAAGCCCTTTCCTATTTAGTTGTTTTGCTAAAATCACTGAGAAGCCTTGAGGTGGCTCTTGTGTTTGAACAAGGCAAATCATGAACCCTCAGTGCAGGGTATTCAACCGACACATCTTGAGTGATCTGGGGGGAGCTTAGGCTCATCTTGAGTAAAATACTTAGTTTTGCTTGACTTCATGGGAATTAAGCCAGTGCTTGAGTGCTGTGTTGAATCAGGGACAAAATTATATGTGTGGTTTGCATAAATAATAATTAAATCTTTTATGATTTTATACATGCCTATTATCTTGTATAGAACTTGCGTATGTAACTTTTCCATCAAATTCTGAAACACAATGCAATGAAACAGCTTTGAACTTTGACTTCCTTACCTCTTTCTTTCTTTCTTCCTGACCCATTTCTTTTGCCCAGTAAGGGGACTTCATGATTTCCCTATATTTTCCAGGGTTTGTTGTCCTTCTGCATAAATTTTGACTAGTTCTTCTATATAAACTTTGATTACAGTCCCCACTCCTATCACTGCTCCTTCCTTTTCTTGTTTCTTTTCCTCTTTGCTTTCTTCCTTTAGGTGTTATTTTTACTCCTCTTTCTTTGGGTGTTCTCAACCACTTTTGTTTTATCCTCTCTCATTCTCCTCTTCCTCTGATTAAGTTACAACCACACTTTTTCAATTTTTATACCGAGCACCTATTGATTCTAGTCTTCCCCCTTAATCTGTCCTTCAAGGTTAGAGAAAGAGATAAGATGATGGTAGGTATGGCTAGAGAAAGGAGAAGTCAGACATCACGAATGAAGAGAAAAGGGCTGTATATCACAGAGCCTTCAAGCATGAGGAAGAAAAAGGTAGAGTAACAGTTATGAAAAGAAGAGGAGGGAAGGGAAGGTTTCCATGAAGAACACAGAAAAAGGATGGAAAATAAGGGTAGTAGGGGAAAAACTACAGTGTTACTACTTTTATTCCCAAGTTCAATGTTCCCCCATTTTTGAAGGACCTGAAGCTGCAAGGGGTAGAGAGCTCCATTTAGCCTTAAATCAATCCTGTTAAAAGGAATACCTTGATTACAGTTAGCTTGCCAGCATTTAGAAATGAGACAGGAACATGGCCAACATTCTTCTGGCTGAATACACAGATACAGTGAGACACATTATGGAATGATAAAGTATCTAAGTGCACCAAGCCCTTGTTTATCTAACTTTTGTTAACCTTAGCAGAAAGCCTGCCAAAGTATTCTGGTAGTACTGAGAAGCCAAGCAAGTAATAGTCTCATAACCAGGCAAGATTTTTGCATGGCACAAATCACTGTATTTGTACTGCCTAAGGACTTCATAGTTTCCTGCTTTTGAGACAGTCAAGAAATGTGAGAAGTGTAAGCTTGAAATCCTGGCCTCACTGAAGTCAAAGGCAACACATGCGCTTAACTTCTATGGGGCTAAGTGCAGCTAGTTTCCAATGAAAAGGGGGCTGACTGAATGCTGTCTGTGTGCATGTATCTAGATGGTTTAAAAAAGCACCAGAAGAGAAAACGCAGAAAGCTGATGAATATTAGGGCAAGAGTGACAGAGAAACTACAGGTAGAGCACGATCATGAAAGGACCATGGCTGAAAGAGTGGAGGAGAAAGCATATCCAGATAGGACTGTAAAAGGAACAGATGAGGATCAAAATTGTTACGGACTGCAGATGCATTGAAAAGGAGGATACAGGTAATGAGAACTCAGAGCCATTGTAGGCAAAGCAGAGGTCGTTGCTCTCAAGTGGGCTGAACTGAGGGCCAT
>NW_008824338.1:7938330-7939338 GCF_000699105.1 Pygoscelis adeliae
AAGAGTGAGGCTCAGGATGTGTCTTTGGAAAGAGAGTGGTATTCTGTGTTTGTGTTTGGGACCCTGGCACAATATTGTCATAGCTTTGCATCTGTTTACTTTGTAGCTATGAAATATATTTTGTTTTCAAAAAGTATGAAACATATGTACTTCTTAAATATTCAGCATTTATAGCACTTGTATTCTGTATTTCAAGGGTGCCTCCAGGATGAGAAGACAACAACAGGGGAAGCTCTGTTCATGTGAAAAGCTGTATTTCACCTGTTAAAAATCTTGCAATGCTTCTCCAAGCAGAAATACAAATATTAGACTGCTGCTTCACTAGGCAACAGAAATTTATGATTTTCTTCTCTGTAGTGAGAAAGCACTAATGAAGCGCTAATTGCATTCACCGAGAGGTAGCAAGAGGGAGAAGCTGCTACATCATGAAAAACAAATCCTGGTAGCAGAGAACAGTATTTGATATTAATTTTCTATTGCCTTGTCAAAACTAGTTTAAATTCCCAATGGATAGGTCTTCTGCTACTCCTTCTGGGAGCATACTCCATTATTCCCAATGTCTTTTTCTTGATTTTGTCTTGGCTTTACAATAAGGTAATTTTTCTTTCTCCTTAGCATTTACATCCTATAAACATTTACAACTTCTTACATTTCATCTCAGTTACTCTTTCACTAAGTTGCCTGTATTTGACTGTGTTACTTTTTCCATGCTAGTTCACCTTCCCGTTCTCCTTCTCTGGATTTGCTTTAGTTTATCAGCTGCACTCTAGCAACACGCTAAAACAAACACACACCTAGTATTCTAGCCAGGCTACAACAGAACTACACAGAGCAGGTATTAAGACAGGGCTCAGTGATGCACGGCTTTTGCACATGCAGCCTGAAATTATGCTACGCTTCATTGCAACTGTGTTATGTTACATATGCACGCTTAATTTTCTTTTCACTATTACCTCTTAACAATGTGGAAGACAGTCGTATACAGCTATTCAATTGTTTTACACTCTT
>NW_008824338.1:7939372-7956284 GCF_000699105.1 Pygoscelis adeliae
TAGTAATGATGTCATTAAAAAAAAATCTGAAATCTGAATTGGGCTACTGTGGACTTTACCCAGAAATTACAATTTTATTTTCTTTTTAAGCTGTTATATTATGAGAGGTCTGAAGTTTAGCAAAATATTTACCTTTTGCAGCTAAGGGTTTCACTTAATGAAAACAGGTTTTTGCTTTGCATAGTTTGAAGAAAGCCCACTCAGGTCTTAAGCTACCTGAACAAAAGAAGCAGTTTTGCTAATTAGAAAACAATTATAATGCTCCAATGGACATGGCTAATGCAAAGAGGACTTGAAGGTAAAGACTAAAATCAGAATTGTACATAGGCTTAGTAAAGAGTTTATACAGCACTCTCCCGGGACATCATCATCAGTACATTGTTGCTTGCAGAAGTGAAAGTTCTGGCACTAAATACGTACATAGGATCTTCAGAAATGCAATTTATTAGGAGAAAATACTCCAGAAATAAATATGTATAAGCAATTTCAAATAGAGTAGTGTTCTCCCTTTAGATACACAAGGTAGGATCTGCCTGGAACAATCTGCAGATGGGAAGCATCCACTATAGTGCAGTATTAGTACTTCATTAGTATTTGTAAATCATTCTGGGATAAAAGATGGGAAGGAGCTGAGAAGGAATATTTTTTCCTTCCCTACCTTTGTGCTGTTCCTCTGCAAAACAGGGGATGCTCTAGCAGCACGGATGATTGCCTTGAGAAGATGTGACAGCAGCAGGTGTAAATGTACCTATACTACTGCTAAATTAGTTTCCCTCAACAGCATGAACAACAACATAAGCTACTTGCGTTTGCCTGGGACCCATGGTATATAGTCAGATGGCTAGTTTAGATGGAGGTCTAATTCACATTCTACTGCATTTTACTGCTGTTATTAAAGTTACGGTTGCTCAGGAAGCAATTAGTCCTTCTTGTTGCAAAATAGACACTGCAAGTATGCAGAAAGCAAACACAGTCCTTGATCACTCAGCCCTTCCTTGATCCTTGTCACAGCTTTCCTACACTGACTTTCTACCCTGAACATCAGCAGTTGCAGACCAGGAGCAATGCCTTCCAGCTGTGTATTCTCTTCCTTTCAGATAAAGAAGATAGGATCAGCTTGAGACACTGCAGATGAGAAACTTACAGTGCGATGTCTGCTAATTCTGTAGTGTTTATCAATCCTTTTCAGATAATGGATGCCATGGAATTCAGATTATTATTGGCTCTTTAATCTGGTTTGAAATTGATAAAGCTAACACAGTTTCACAAGCCAAGCCATCTTCCCCATAGGTTTAGAAACCGGGTTTGTGCATAAACTAGGCTTAAACCAAGTTTGACCCTATTAGTACTGGCAGCCCAACCCACATTTAAATCAAAACTGCATGGAGTAGTAAGTTTTTATGCCAAAGTAATAAAAACTATAATGAGACACACACATACACACATCCCTATCACAACATATATACATTGTGTCCTAAACATACTTTTAATCTATGTCTAACTTATTTAGTAGTAACGAAGAACCTTTCAGTCATTACTAGAACCATTAATTTAAGTATCAGCATTGTCTGGATGTACTGTTCTCCTACAGTGCCTAGGATGTCCACGCAGCCATTGATTTAGGAGACAATATCACTTGCTTCCAAGTTTATGAGGCAATAAACAGCTCCCGCATATTGATGAATGCGGAGGTGTTTGCTCAGCACATTTGCAGGGGATGTTTATTACCCAAGTGCTGTGCTTTAAAAGCAAATGAAATTGCAACTATTCTCACTTTCTTCTGTTGGGGAGAAGGGAGAAAAATGCTGTTGTTTTTAATTTGTTCCTCCACTTTCCCTCCTCCTGTGACTCATTAAAATGACTGACACAGCCATGGATGTTTCCCTCATCTGTGCAGTTGATGACTACAGCCATTTATTCTTTGGTGGCTTTGCATGAAACTGCTTTAGAACAGGGTGCAATTGTCAGAATACCAGAGAGACACGACTAAGATTATTCCTTCGTGCTTTATTACCCTATTATCCCCTTCCAAAGGATTAAGTTAACTCATCAGCATAGCCACTTAGAGTTACTAACCCTACAATAATATTCATTGCTCTGTCCATACAATAAGAGAATGAAATAATTTTTAATCTGCAGAATTGGGACCATGCGAATGTCAGGGATTAAAGGATGAGTCTTTGGATTGTACACCTGGCAAAACACTTCTTGGAATCTAAACTCCTTTTAAGTATATGATACTGGGAAGGAAGAGAGGGTGGAGAAAGAGATGAGATTGATTGCAAAGCTGCATGCCAACTGAGTTGTTATGAGGATGCCAAACAGAGAGAGCAACCCATGAAAAATGTGTTAAATGATCAAAACCACAAAACTGATTTATAGCTGTGGTAATTTCTCCTTTGCTCTTTGTTCCCATAAGAAGAATGTCAGGGACAATATTTTCTTACAAGAAAAAAAAAATGTTTCTAGCTATTATTAAAATACATACAAACATTTTAAAATTATTTTATTTAACTAGGTTGGGCATTAAAACAGAAAGACAACTGAATGAAAAGTTGGAATACAAAATCTAAGAAGCAAACAAATATTTTCCAAAATCCTCAAGATGAATGGATCATTGAATCTTCTGGCTTGTATGAAAAGTCTTTAATCTAAATAGCAGCATATCTGTTGTTTTAAGAAAAGGATGTTTGAAATTTCTAGCAGAGCAGATGATTCCTTTGTTACCCTTACAATATGAGATTAGGGAAAAAATATTAACTTAAAATATTTTATAATGCTCATTAACTTGCTTCATTGTTTGTCTCATTATGTTCTTCTCTAATTTAAGACTAAGATATGCCAACCTGCATTCGTTTATATAAACCTTTTCATCTGAGTAGTGCCATTAAAATCAATGGGACACATTCTTAGGACAAGCCAGCCGTGGGCAATGTTATGCCAGTAGGCTGTAAAAGGTCATTCTTTTCCTTCATGTTTGAAAAATCCCTTTAATCCATTTGGAGGTGTAAAAATTATAACATTAAGAACTAATACTTACATTTAAAAGTAGAAAAACTTTCATTGGTCATACTTAACTAGCTCTTACTACTTTACACAGTTAGAAAACGATTTTCTACCACACTTGCTTTAATCCATATACTTGGTCTTTTCCATTATGGTCCTTTTCTCTGTAGTACTCTTCCTCCTCCTGATTTTTCATTTTGCCTTGATTTTTATCCTTCATTCTCATTTGACAGAGTGAATTTGTTAAGGAGAAGTGAAGGGAGCTTATGGGGATAACAGGTTATGCTGACACCTGTTCAGTCTTTGTGGTCTGTGCTGGGGATGATTCATTGCAAGCAGCCAGACTCCAGTTTGCTCTACTTTTACTGTCCTCTGCCTTCCTATTGCTGGGCGTTAAAGGGTAGTCCCTGCAAGTGAGGTGGAGAATAGTAGCATCTGTTTAATTTACAAGTCAGTTGGCAAGACTTAGTTTACATCATTAGTTTGGTAATGTTAGGTTATCATAGATTATGAATTATGGAGATTAGGAGGAACAAGTCTTCTAACAGGTTTTCACAACCTCACTGGCTGCTGTTCGGGGAGTTTATTGGGGCAGGATAGGGGTGGACATTTAAAGTCACGTATTTAGATTCTGCTTTAACATACCCAAGCTGGCTGCAAAAAGTGCATTCCAGAAAGTCAAGAAACTGAAATTAATGTTTTTCCATGCTTATAATTTTAAATAATGGATGTGTGGAATTCTGAAATTGGAATTACTTAAAAAAAAGTCATGGCAATAATGGATGAAGCCTGTGCTTCAGTCTGGGAACTGAAGTGAAAATGAATGTCATCGCAAAATGGTTTAAGTTAGATCTAGTTACCTTGGGTGTGAAACAAAATAACGGAAAAGAATGTTTACTATATAGTTTTTTTTGTGTACCCTGTTCTATTACAATTGGGCTAGTTCTGAGAACTGATATAGGAAGAAGATTCAGTTGCTCAGTAAACTTTACTACATAATTTTCTCTACTGTTATTAATTTTATCTGAACGCCTCTACAGAAGTTCATAGTAGCCTTGACTAAGGTCCACACACGAGCTCATACTTTGCAGGTCTGGGTATGACAACAATCTGCTAAAGTGGTAGGAAGGAATGGTGGCATAGATTAAAAAGAGGCATCTCTTTGATTTAATATACCTAGGGAACAAAAGTAAATGGCAATATCTAATAGCACAGGGCTACATTGTCTAACATAGAACTTTTAAACTAAAGATATAAAATAATTCCCAATCAATGTAGTAAGAAGGAATCAAGTCAAACAGGCTATACTGGTGATAAAGTATAATATATATCAGAGACATAGGATTAAATCAGAGTATGTGATTTTTTTAAAGAAAGATTTTTAAAGAGTTGTTTCATTTATTCCTTATTTAGGTTGTCATTGTGGAAGAAAATTGAGCATAATTTTTGTGTCCTAGTTTTGGGTTTTCATCTTCATAAATTTTTCTATACAGGAAAGCTCAAGAAGAATTGCTTTCTTTCCAAAAGATGTTTTCAAAATGACTACTGCCTCCTATTTTTCCTTCTGGTCACCCTATTTGATCTTTTTTTTTTTCTCAAAGCAATGGGAGCAAAGTAAAGTTGCCTCCAGGAAGGATAACAGTGGCTTTTGACACCACGTGCTGGAGAGAAACATCAAGAAGAAGCAAATGGGGACAGTGACTAGTCTTTGTTAAGAAGGACTGTTATCCACGTCCCATGGAAAAAAATGGGTGATGGCAATAATTTCTGAAAAGTCATTCTGAGCGTGTGGGCAGGTGTCTCTGTCCCATTGAAAAAAACAGGAGATGGCAATGATTTTGAGAGAGGATCAGTTTTTTTATGGATGTGATGTGCCAGCCTCTGCAGGAGGAAACTTCAGAAGTGTATATGGAAAAATAAGACACTTTTCCTTCTATATTTTCTCTGCTAAGGGTCTCAGATACGATCAATGCACTGTACTCAGTAAGCTTTAATGGCAGAGAAAGTGTGGAAAGCCTATAATACTCTGAAGAGTATTAGGGGGTCCCCAAAAATGTCATGTTGAGTGACTAATTGCTAGCAGCAGACACATTTCTAATTAATTTTAACACAAATTATTCAGATAGATACACTATTTCATTGTCTGAAAATTTATAAGTAAGCTCTGCCATTTGCATATGCTGTTTGGCCCAAGGGACATGTTAGCGCTGGCACCAAAAGGAAACCAAGAAACACTTTTGTTAAAAGGAGAAAGGAGTGATGCAATCACGTCTGTTCTCTGATGCAGTTTTACTGAGTTATTGAAAACACATACAACCTTGTATCTCCAAACACAGAACAAACCTAGGTGATATTCACACTCACAATTGCCAAGTTTGTCTTCCCACTCTGTTCAGTGCCCCAGAAAGTCTTCTCCTTTCTTCTGTTCCCTATTAAAGCCAAACAAGCACCTCATATCTCTACCTGTAGCTGGAGAACTCCTCATGGCACACGGCCTAAATTTGAATCAGGCCCCAACATGAAGTCTTTTGCTAGTGAAGGGAACTCCTACTCTTTCATTTGTACAAAGGGGCTTAATCAAGCCTTCCTTTTAGGCAGAATTAGGGGTGTTTAGCACACCTTTAGCTAGGGCTGCCATGGCCTAGAGATCACAGGCTTACTTGACAGCAGCCACTGACACTTTCCAGCACAGAAATATTGTATCCAGCTACAATACCATATATGATTTCATTTCAAAGCCCTTCTGTTCCTGCAGGGGTCCCATCAAGCAAAGCATACACCAAAAGTATAAATTCATAGAAAACACTGGCTCCCTAAAATAAGAGATACGTGTTAAAGGGGAAAAATAAAAAGGAATTATATCTGGCCTGCTGCTTATGTGTGATTTTCATATTTATTAGCATAATCAGATTTATCATTATTCCTATGTCTCTCTTGAGAAGGATAGCTGACAATTATTTAATTTTTTAGTAGTAAAGGGAAGCACATCCCTTAAGCACTGGGTGACAAGGGCGAGAACCTAGCTTTGAGACAGGGTAGTACTCCATACCCTCTGTGCGAGAAGGACACTTTGGATGAGCCAGTATGCATGAAAAGTATGTATATACTGGAGTATGCTGGAGGCCCTGAAAGGAGAGCAGTCCCTTCCTTAATGAATTAGTACAGGCAAGCTTTGCCTGCTGGATTTATTCACTCCCTCCTCCCCCCAAAAAACACCACCACACACTTACCTCCTGAAAACAGCTGCACTCTTGATGTGTTCTTAATACCATTTTTTTTTTCCCTGGGAAAAACTGAACTGTGGCTCACCCTCCAGAAAAAGCAGACGTAGATCTATAAAAACTATCTTGCTATAAAGGACTCTATAAAACAGTATGATTTAATTGCTTCCTGGTTTCAGCAAACTGTTTTATACTCAAAGTTAACATTAGGTTGACACTTAACTTCTTTGGGCTTTTTATTATTTTAAAACATAAATTATCAGAAGCTGTTTATTTTAGCATTTGCTTTTATGAATGGAGGTAGCATTTGTGTGACTGATCAAGCATTTAAAAAAGCAGTACAACCCACACCAGTTTTTAATTAGTTGCACAAATTATCACCAGGCAGCGTAAATTTAATGTAATCTCTTTTACAATAACAAAATAAATACTGAGCAGGTAATAACACATTTGTACGGATCAACTGAGTATCCTGTGGGTAGGTAAGTGTTATACTCATATGGGATACAGGAAGATGGGACTGAAGGAGGTGCCCAAGGTGATGCACTCAACTTATGGCTTGGGTTTTGAAACAGGGAGACTGACAATTCTGGAAATGAGGCTGTTTGGCTTTGTGCAGAGATGACCAGAGCTTTTTTTCCCCACCTTATACAGAATAGTTTAAGAATCACAAATATGATCAGCTGAGCAATTACTGCCTTTCTTGGAAAAAATACATGAAACAGTCTCTGTTTGCATTGTACATGTCTAACAACGTTTTGGAGCTCAGCCAGGTAAGCCTTTCCCTTAATAACCTGTCTTCTCATAGATGTTGAGCCTGTAATATGGCTACTAAAATGTATTTAAAAGGATTATTAACTTCAAGACTCTTCTGAAATCTGTGTCACAACAAACCAGTATCATTCTGGAGAGGAAGATATACAGTAGCTTCTCTAGTGAGGCTCTGGCACTGTTTATCTCTCAAATGAGATAACAGCTTATGACGTTAAAAATCAACCAAGTGAATTTTTGCATTATAGATTCTCACAAGAATCAGATGAAAACTGATGATGTGAAAGAGAACTGAAAGAATGCATGCTGCTTATGGTACAATCTACAGTCATTAATAGCCTGCTCCCAGTTATCATGTGGTAAAGAAAACCATGGCTGATCTGTAAGCACAAGAGGGTCAGTGGGCAGTTTAAATACACCTAGTTTTTGGAAAAAGCCATTCCACATTCTTCCCTGTGGCAGATAGGAATGTACAAAGGAAAGCAGTATGTTACCTAAAGGTAAGTCAGCATCCTATGAAAAACAACAAAAATGAGTCTGCACAATCTGAAGACTTAGCCCTTTTCCTGGAGCAGTCAAAATTCTGTAAGCCACAGCAGAAGCAACATTGAAACTCTGCATCAGTAATGATCTTTTCCTATAACAAGCGCTCTTCCACGGTCATGCATTTAAGGGAGCTGACAGATGAAGTCTGATAAATCTAGCTGCAGCAATTTAGGATGTTATTGCCAGCGTTTGTCTGGATTCACCTCTCTGCCATGGATTACCGCAGAACGCAATGCATGCTCGCGCTTCAGCCGATCTCAGCATTGTTACTGGAGGTTTGTGCTACAGTGGCAAGCTGTGAATTGCGCTGGCTGAGGCGCAGACACGCACGCTGTTCTGCTGCCCCTGCTACAGCGGCTGCAGCCTCTGGCAGAGGAGTAGGCCAGCTATACTCTCCTTGGCTAGATCTGCCTGAACTTGCCTGTTGATTCACTAGGGCGCACTACAATTCAGAGGCTTAACTGCAACCCCTGTAGATAAGAGCTTTCAGCTGCCAAATATTATGCAGGATCCCTGATGGGCTCGGCAGCCTATGTCAAACCCTGTGAGGCTGTAGTTACCATCATGCTGCAATCATGTATCTGAACTGCAGGCTACAATTGCACCTTAAGAGAAGCAGCACTGAGAGAACATGACAGAAATCTGTCTAGCATGCAGTGCTGTCTCTTAACAGCAGATGCCTAGAGCACAGGATAAAAACACAGGTACTTTTAAAGTCAGAGGTAACATCACAAACTCCTCTTGTAGGAATCTAGCTAATTGCTTTTGGAACTCATATAAGTGTCTGAGTTCTACGTGAGGAGGAGCTCCAAATTATAACATTTTGTTAAAAAGTATCTCTTGTTGCTTTCAACCAGCCATTTGCTACTTCCAGTAGCAGCACCTATTTCTTGGGTTGGAAAAAGCAACAATTCCTTGCCCGCTTCCCTGTGTCTCTCACAGGTTCACAGTTCTGGATTGTCACCATCTTCAGTCGTTGCTTCCCCAGACAGAACCATCCTAGTCTAGTTATTTCTCACCTGGAAGTCATGCCCTACCTTTGCTTACTCTTGTCCTTTTTCTCCATCTTTCCTACTCTGCTAGTTAGGTAGAGGTAGCACACTCTCACCTTTGTGTCACAGGAGTCAGCGTGGCCTGTGGTATTGGCACACAGACATGAGGAACAGCCTAAATCACGGTTAACTGCCCAGCACCGGGGATGGCCACCAGCCTAGCAGCTCCACAGGACAATGTGCACATCCCTCTGTAACGTGCACCTCCATGCTCCCCACTCGCTGACAATCATATACCCTAGACTATGGGTTCATGAATGATTTTCTGCTCCTCTCAGGCCTCTCCGCCTCTTGCCTTTTGTAAAGGGATGAAGGATCCTTGCGGAGATGGAGACTTTCAGTAAATACACTGCTTGAATTAAATTGTAAGTTTGTGCTGATATCAGATTTATTAATAGAAAAATTCTAAGATACAACTACAATTACTCATCCTGCTCTCCTGCTGCTTGAACCATTCAGTTAAATTCACTAAATTAACAAGATATTTCCACCCGATTGAACTATCAAACAGCAAACAAACAAAAAAAAGCAAAGCAAAATAGCAAACAACAACAACAACAAAATCCAGAAGCATCAAGTTGGGTTCCAAGAAACTATGAGGCTGCACTACAGATTATTAGGTTAAAAAAATAATAATTTGGGATAGGCCTTTTAGTAAAGTAGGGATTCTGTTTTCATGTTCTTTCAACAACTCCAAGATGAAAAAGTTGACTTTTAAAAAGAAAGCTGACTATCTGACGCCAGAAGCTACAACTTGAAAAAAAAAAAGTTGTTGTAAAAGCAGTGAAGGAGTTCTAGGTGATGACACCATCATACCAGCCAAGGTCCAAGCCACATGGGATTTCACTTGGCTTAGCATTTTCAGTCTGTGCAGTTAAAACTATAAGATTCAGCTGTTTACAGTAAACTAGTGAAGCAAGGACAGTTGTTCAGTGTCATATATAAGTTCAGGTAACAGGTACTCTGGATTTTGTATTCACCTTCAGTATATTTCATGTTTCTTCTTTTCTGTCTCCCCTTCCAAATAAGCAGAAAAGACTTTCTGAGAGTGGCAACACATATTCTGGGAATGTGGGAATGACCATGCCTTCGTGTTCACAGCCTCAAGAGGAAAACTATAGCTATGGGAAATTTGTACCTAGTGAATCCTCTTTTTAGAAAAAGAAATGGGAAGCTCTGCAAACTGTGAATGGCTTGCTGGAAAAAAATGCAAACCCCCAAACAATCTCATTACTGAGCATAAAAAAACAAACAAACAAACAAACAAAAAAAACCAAACCACAAAAAACAACAAAAACACCACAAAGGAGAGACATTGTAAGGAAATTTTAGCCCTTAAAGAATTTTAGCCAGCTGCAATTACAGTTAATACAGTCAAGCTAAACACTTCTACAAAGCATTATTTTAACAGTGTCCATAGCAATTATTGATCATAAATTAGCCATGCCTTATTACCAAGCTACTTTAGTGGGGATTGCTTGGCCATCACAGGTCAAATCAAGCCCTCACCACTTTTGTAACATTACTAAATTAATAGAGATGCATAATCTAGAAGGCAGGGCATGATTGGCTCTGAATATTCAAAATGTGTTACATCTTTTCTGTGTTAGACAGGGCATATTCGCTTTAAAATAAGAACTCATCATTACCCACAAATTTGTATAGGTCTCTCCCCCATTGTGTCAGAAACCGGAAAAAGAAGTGAACATGCACTCTGTATGATTTATGCATGGAAAAGAAATAAGGTTTGCTTAATTGCCCCCCTTCCCCTGCCCCAATGCTATGGAGAAATATGAAGTAGGCAGTATCAACGTCCAGTTTTCTACAAACTTCCCCAAACATAAAAAAACTATACTTACAAATGTCTATCAAATAATTATACAATGAATAATATTAACTGTGGTATCAGACTGTATTAGTACCTTTAAATATAATTTTTATTCTTGTCCCCAGAAAACATACAGTATTTTTTCATTGAAACTAAGGGTGAACACCTAATGTATAAAATATTTCAGAGTTTATTAATTACAAAAGGAGAAATGTAATTAGTCATAGTAATTCTTGGGATCAGTTTATAGTCAGTCTTTCTCAATTAAACTTGCAATCTATAATTTTCCTGGAGGAGATACTGAAACATCTCAGCTCTCAGCAGAATAAATTCTGTATGTAAAAAAGTAAAACAGTAATGTTCAGGTTTTGCAGTTTGCAGTAGAATAACTTTTCTGTAGGTTATGTGCAAAGGGCGGCCCGGTTCTATTGCAGCCTCTGCCAGTGGTAAACTGGACTTGAAGAGGGAGTGCAAAGGGAATGTATTTTGACCCGAGACCATCTTTGTCTCTTCATCTCTACGTTGGCAGGCACTCGCCTCTACATGTAGCTAGCTTCCTGGACCGCTGATAGCCTATGTTGGAAGAATTCACTATTTAAATATTGCCATCAGTTCTAAGAGTAAGAACGCCTTTTTATTGCAGGAAAAGCAACTTCATAGTGAATGAAAGAATAAAGTAAAACACTGTGGACTACGGGCCATGCTGTTCTATGTAGGCATAGAATAGTGAAACCCTTTGCACCTCTGATAAATACAGAGGAGGTGTCTTTTATTCTCTCACCTGTAAGGTTTGTCCATATAGCAGAATCACAGCTACACTCAGGAGCATTTTCTAGAAATGTATTTTACCCAGAACCGTATCTAATAGTTTTGCTCATAGATTGGGGCACTTTTCAATGCCTTACAGATTAAATTACATTTCTGTTACTCCTCTTAGATCAGCATCCTAAAGCATTAACTTGTGACATATGTGGAGCAGGAAGGCAACATTGTTCCCAGGACTACATATGAGTTATTTAATAATGTGTAGTTATTAAAACATACATGTTTGGTCATACAGTATGATCAAAGGCAACTACAGATGGAGTCTGAATTGGTGTACTATGCTATACACCATTTATGGATGCCTCTAAGTATTTTAAAGTAAATATGCCTTGATTTGCTTTCAAAAAATTTTACAGTAACCTTTTTTTTGGTATGGTTGCATCATCATTAGGCCAAACTCCGATTAAGTGTCCAAAGTGCATAGCCAAAATGAGTTCTGTTTGCAGAAAGTCTTGTTTTTATGAGATGCAGCTAGAAAGAGAAGCTATAGCAAGAAAAAGCATGGAAATATCTAGATGGAAATTAGTTATCATACTGTCACACACATAACTCCCAGGTTATCTGTGAAATCCCTGAACCCTAGTCAGTATCTGTGTAGGTAATATGTCTGTGTGTAAACAGGACAAGGGGAAGTTTATCCCCGAGTGCCTTTTCTTTGATAGCATCTCCAGTTTTGATCCCCCTATAACGTCTCCCTCCTAGGGCAATAATTCTTTGCTTTTGCCTCTGATTTTGGGCATATTACTTGGAAGTACAGATTGTCTGAGAATATGGACTGCTTGAAGTTTTTTTTTTTTCAAGGAACAGAATTTTTAAAGTACGAGTTATCAGAAGCGCAGTATATGGAAGAAAATATGGATAATTCACTCAATCCCTGTATCAGAGTGCTTGAAGCCTAGGAATCCAATACTCAGCTCTCTTGGTCAGGTTGTAATTTCAGATACTGCTGGGCAGCTATCTGAATCTCTTCGCATGTTTATGTGGCCTATCCCCACATACTGACAGGTTCACACCTGTAAATCTGATTAGCAGACAATGTTTGACTTGATTAGTCAAGTGCAAAGCTCAATGCAGTCAGACATTTGAAATTCAAGATTTCCTGGAGCTGTGTTAATAGATTTGAGACCTGAGCAGTGTGCAAATGAAGCAACAGGAGCCACACATTCTTACAGACAGTATTTCATTTCTTCATGCTCAAGTGGTACTGAATCAGGAACTGTTTGGAAGTGACACTTTCCTCCCTTGCTAAATGCCTTAGGACAGACAGTGGTTGGCATCAGAGCTTTTCTGGAGCTTCTTCAAATGAAAAGTAGCAAATTTGTGTAATACTAACCAGCAAATTCCAGTCTCCTATTGACTATTGTCTGTGCATTTGATGATCTCTAAAGGTCTAAATGCTGCTTTCAGATTATTCCTTCACATGAGAAAGAAGGACTATGTTCTCCCTCCGGCCTTTTACAAGGCTTATCTATTTGCAGTCTCTAAGCTCATCCTCTTGTTTTCTTATTACTCTTCCATTCCTGTGACTCCCATTTCTCCTCAAATTAATGTCAATGCAAAACTTACTTTCTCTTTTAACGCTCTGTCTCAGCAGAGCATTTGTGATACCAGACATTATGGATGCTCTGTGAAATCAGTTTCAGAGTAATGATACGCTATGTATGCTTAGAAATGCACTTATGTTTCCAAATGTCTCCTTGCATATTATTAAGGTTAGTGAACCAAAAAGATGAGTAGTTCTGTCACCATAAGGAGTCCAAAGAAGACCCATACAGACCAGTCCTAGCTAGTGTGGGAAAAAGTCATGGAAGGCTTGTCATCTATTATTTATACTTACCCAATATGCACATGGTATTTTACTATCCAGTAATAAGACATGGATCCTTGCCCCTTGATCCTGTAGGACCTGGAATATGAGAGAAATTCACGCTGCACTGAAGTAATTGCAGTATTGCAAACCCCTAATACTGACACAGTTTGTAAGAAGCAAAGCAAGATTTATTTGCATGCTGTGCACTCTGTAACATATTGCAATAAGTAGTCTCAGGAATAAGCTCTACTCTCTGGTACCACACCTGAATATCTGTATTCAGACTCTCAGAATATTGTCCTAAATTAGGTCAAAACACAGTACAAGAATAACAGGACATTATGACAGGGCAAAGTAACGGTGGAAGGAAAAAAATCAATAAATACAAAGAAAGGCTGAAAATTGCTTTGAGGTGAGGAGAATTATTCCCACAGAAAGACTATTTGCATTGATTTAATTTCTGACATGCTTTGTTTTCAAGACTTGTAATGTTCTGTACTATTACTGTTCAGTCTGAAGCGTTGTCAGAAGGCCTGAGCAAAGCCATGAATAAGCAAGAATGGGAAAGAAAAACTTCACTGTCTCCATGCCATCTGTGAAGAGCAGGAATCACCTACAGGCATTAAAACATGAGCTGGATAAACAGGGTAGGCAGGACACTGGAGTAGAACAGAGTTCAGAGAGCAGCAACTGAGGTGAGAATGGGGGACTTAGGAGGAAAATCATAGACACAGTGCTTTAATAATCATTGACCTTGCACTAAACAGCATGAGAAAAAGCCAGTGCTCCAGAGATTTAACACAGGACAAAACCAACAGGACCAACATTAAACACATTTCTCTCTCATGCACATGTTATTTTCCTATCAATTTCTCCCTAGCCATATTAGCTCTGACCCTTCTCGAGTATCGTAAGTCTACTATCCCCTTCCCCCAGACAGTTCTCTCTCTCTCTCTTCCCCCCCTTCCCCTTGAAACTCCAAGGCCTCTCTGAAACCTGCAGGGTAACATTTATATCCAAACCAACACTTTCTTTAATATGAGAGAACTGCTTACCAATGAAAATCCGTAATTTTTGAGAAGACATTTAAAAAAAAAGAAGAATCCAAACCCTAAAATTGTAACACTATATTTAAACTGAGAAAATCCATGGAATAGCTGGCTTTCATTTGGTGCTTATGTGAATGCACAAATGAATATCAAAAAGCTTTTCCCTGTACCATTTGCTTTATCGCAAAGCAGCCATTGGGAAACTTAGCAAAGATTTCAGTGAATTTGCATTAAGACCAATGTTAGTTACACTATCATTTTGCATAGCACAAGGCAGTTTCAGAATTTGTTTATTTTCAGAGCAAAGTACTCCTTGCTCATGAACACTTTCAAAATGAAACCCATATTTTTACAAAAAGGGAGTCTCAGGGATTGACCTCCCTCTGTCATTCACTTCACATGTTCTGCCTCCTTTCTCACATCTTTCAAGACACGTGTGAAAGCACTGTGGTTTGTAGGGGTGATGCATCTGGTGCCTCCAGTCACAGAACAGGAAAGAAAGTGGTGTACTGCTGCTGGAGAGCATGAGCTTGCACAGTACCCCAATCTCTCTCCTTTTCTGTTACCCCACACATTGGGTAAGTCTGCTTGGTGGATCAAAGGATCAACATTCAGAGGAAGTGCGAGTGCTGTACGGTGCTCCATAAATGCATGTGATGCGGTGGTATACTGAAGATGTGAGTTTTAGGAATTGGAACGTCCTCTCTTCTCAGATCAAAATACCAGTGCACACTCACTGCTGCTTCCACTTCCCACCTCAGCTGACCCAGTGCCCCTTTCATGATTCACCTTTCTCCTTCCACAGGTGATGCAGAAACTTCTCTCACCCAGGCCTCCTTCCTCTCTAAGTTACCTGGACCCCTGTGTCCCCTTCAGAAAAATCCTGCCTACCCTCCTGATGAAATACCGCTGCAGGATATACAGTATACACACACGCACACAAAGTCTGTGGGAAGGCATGAGGTAACCTACTGTTAGACCGCACTCTCAGTAGGTATGACTTTGGCAGGTCCCTATCCCTGTGGCAACCACTAGCAAATGCGTAAAGGACTCGTTAGGGCAGTATTTAACACAGTGTTGCCTTCACACTGAATGCATTCACTAGAAATAAAGAGGAGCGAGCAAATCACTACTGCTTTGCAAAAGGAGTGCACAGCCTCCAGTTTTGAGAATTTCTGCCTCAGGGAAGCAGGCTGTGTGAATGGAATTTAAATGTTACTGGGAAAGGGAGGGGAAGGTCACTAGAACAAACAGGTGGGAGTGAATTTCTCTCTCTAACACACCGTGGTCACCAAGGCTGGCAGTGTGTCAACTGCCTAATCTGGAAGGATAACCGCCATTCTGTTGCTGCTGCAGAGAGCGTGGGTCATCTGATTCAGGCAAAATCAGCCAACCTAGTGTAACCCATTGAAATATGCAGTGTGAGTTTTCCTGGCTCATTTTATTTGAAGCAGCTGAGGCAGAGCTCACACAAATGGCTCCCCAGCAGAGCCGCAGGAAAGGGGCAGCAACAGGCAATCGGTAGGTAGTGATGGCTTAAATCAGAGCTGTATGCAACATGAACATCTGTGGTTTGCTCATTTGTCAGTACAGTCGGTGTTTGTCAACGTGGTCAATGAGGTCATTTGTCAAAGCAAAACTCTGCTGAGTTCCCAGATGCCTTGTTCTTTCATGTGAACTTCCCTAACATAAGTGCGGGAATAAAAATAATGTTCTTGTCATTACAAGAATAAATTCATTAAAGGTTAGAGCAAAATCCAAAACAATTACAAGGAAGCATTTCCCTCTCCACAGACAGCATCTCTCTGTTATTTTTGCCAGCAATTTGGAAAACTAATTAAAATAATGGATTATTGTACTCAATGTTTTAAAATAATCAGTAATTCTAACACGCTATGCATTTGCTCTTTCCTATAAACACTATTTTTAAAAGCCTTCCTAAATTGACATTTTTCAATAAAAATAATTTTGTTGCTCTTTTAAATTATTTCTAATCCAATAAATAATAAAGCTCAGCTTGCTGATATTTGCATGAGTGCGAGAAAGCACAGGTCATTGGGCCTGGGTAGCTGAGGAGGTTTAATAGCCCAGAGTATCTTTTTCCATTAGTTTGATCAAATTAGACTTAGATGGCAGTGACTAGGAAGTGTTAGCATTACGGAGTGACTTGACTTCTCCAGGAGAAACGTTAGACTCTGATCCTATGATATTGATGTACAAATGCAGGTTCATCGACCGATACAGAATCCCATTAACGTAAATGGGGCTTTACGCAGGCATCTGCCCTACTCGCAAGAATCAAGAACTTTATGACTGGAACCTAGTTCCTGAACAACAGGAGTTTGCATCTCATAACCTCCTTCCTCCTCTATGCCCCATCCCATGTTGTCACAGTGCCGACAGTTTCAGGAAATTTAGGAAAAATAAAGATACAGAAATTCACTTTTAATCCCTAGACTGATTCTTCACTACTGTGAGTGAAGTATGCTTACTGGTAAAACCAGAAATGTTTATGATGAGACTGTTCTGTGGCTAAATGCTGGGACTAGATCCCCAGGAAGGCAGGATTTTCATAAAGCTTTTTAGATACCAAATATGTAATGTTTTAAAGCGGTTGACCTTCCAAAAGGGTCGAGTACCTTTCAGATGTCTCCAGGTGAGCTTTCCAAAACAGGAGCCCACTAGCCTAACAGTCAGGCTTGAATACCTTGCCTCAGGGTGTTTTTCACAAACAATACATACACGTACACTCTGCTCATAACATCTGTCTCTTCCACTTGCCTGAGAACTAAAACTCAAACAAG
>NW_008824338.1:7956305-7960522 GCF_000699105.1 Pygoscelis adeliae
GAGCTATAAATTATGAATAGTTCTTCAGTGAATTGAACTTTGAAGCTTAAATAACGGAGCAGTGAAAGTCTGGGAAACTGAAAGATGTACAGTTTTAATTTAGTGCTACCCCAAAAACTCAGTTAAAACATTTAAACATCTTTCTTTACTTTAACTAGAATCTTCAATGGACCAAAAGTGCCTCTGGGGAATCAGCAAAGCGTTCTGCAAGATCTGAAGAAGATTTGTGGGGAGGAGGCCATGGAGAGGGGGAACTATCTACACTTCAAAGGGTTTCTTTCAATATCACTATTTCAGAAGATTTACAAAATGTTTATTATTTATACATTTAGTTATTTAAACAAATGTAATGTATTAGTCAGATGAGAACAAAAAGAGTTTGAAAACTTTTTATGCTGTAAAAAAAATAAAGCCTGTTGGACTGACGTTTCCTTTGACGTTCCTTTCTCTTTTTAAAGAGATTTTTTTCAAACCAAAGACCAAAATAATGTCAAGTTCTCACCTCTCTGTTGAGGTTCAAAGGATTTTTCCCCCTTCATTTTAGTATTATTTTGTATGGTAAGTATCTTATCAAATGAAGGCTGTGTTTGCCTGAATTTCAATGAAAAATAAGGTAGAAGTAAGAAGCCAGAAGCAAGCAATCCACACCGAAAGCGCTACTTTCTACACTTTTGAAATAGCTACTCTAAAAAGCCTGCAAAAAGAACAGAAACAGCAATTGAAAAAATGCAAAAACCCCATACTGACATGACTTTGCAGTTTCATTATGTCACATCATTTAAAACTAGCTTCAGAAAATAGGAAAATACTTTCTAAAGCCAGGGTATCTAGAAGTGTTCAGTGGCCACGGCTGTTACCTGTGGGCAGAAGGACGGCACAAAAATGCTGGGAAATTTTTTTTTTTTGTTAAGTTTCTGTGTGATATAAAAATTCAGGAAGTCCTTTGAGCATATGATGAACTTCAAAAACATGCTTAAGTTCCCCTTACAGTTATATGACTTTAGTATGGGCTTGACGCTGTTCTGACCTGGCTCCTAAGCCTGCAACAACTTATCACAATGTTATTTTTTTAATCTTCGTCATTTCCAGGCCCCATTCTGCACGTCCAAATAATTTCTGTTTCTTTGAAAACATAGATTTACTATGGGAGAAGTTTCATTCAAATTAAACAGGCTAACCTTTCAAAAAACCTGATCTGCCAGGTGAGACAGATTTAATAAAAAGTGTTAGTAAGCATCTCTCCTGTGTCCTCTGGGCCTTTGTGGAGCAGGTCCTTTCAGGAGAGGAGCGGTGCAGGAAAAGCATGTACACCTTTGCCCTCAGTCCACCAGTTTTCCACGGCCTCCTGTGCAGCCAGAGGTTCTGCCCGGTGCCCCTAGGTCCTCTGAGAACATTTCTTTCTGTTAATGGACGCCTGGCTGCACCCGGTCTCACTGCTGTTCTGGGACCTTCCTGCTGGCCATGAGCGCATTCCCCCAGCTGATCCTGCCCAGCCCACTGCGGGACTGTGCTGGTTTGCCCCAAAGTGCTTCACCTGCTGCAGGTGCCCAGGCCATGGCGAGCAGCCAGCCACCTGCCCTGCGTTACAGCCTCAGCGCAGCCTGTGGGCAAACCAGCAGGCAGCTGTCTTCCAGCAGCTTCCAGGCCAGCGTGGGAGATGGGTGTACAGAAGTTTCTATGCAACCTTTGACTGTGAAGGTGAGTTCCTACTGCCTACCTAAAAGGCAGTGGCAAATCAGAAGCTTTGTAATGGCATGCTGCATATTTTAGCTTAACTTCAGTAAAATCAGAGGCTATTGATTGATTTTATGGCCATACGAATGTTGCCAGCTAGACTAAAATATATGGCAGGCCAGAACTGAGTTAATATGCCAGTAAGACAAAGAGCCTTTGCCAGCAGGGAACTGTAAAGCTCTGAATTCCCTAAGGCTGTAACTAGGTGAAGCAAAGGTATGGCTGGTTACCTACTGCTATGCTAACGTCACTTGTACAATTCATACAGCTGATGAGAAACTCCTAGAAAAATGGAGATGCCTTGGCAATGGTGTGCTTAGTTCTATTCAGACTATTGTAATGTTCATTTGCCTTTTCTTTGCTTGAAGTAGCATTTATCATTGTTTAGGGAGTACTAATGGCGGGGGTTTTAGTAAGCTTCTCCAGCATGCTGTCCTTTATCTCCTTCTGTTATTCCTGTCCCTGCTGAGAGCTAGTCAACACACTTTTTTCTGGATGAAAGTTTGTGTTTTCTCAATCGGGGACTGAACTCTCACTGCAATTGAGAAGTTTTGCAAATAGTTACTGCTTTCAAATGTATTTTTATTAGGGGAAAAATTCAGAACAAACCGGTTGAATTTACTGTTTTGATCATGTTAATACCTTTGAAAGCTTTAGTTTTGACAAAATGATGTCGGTTATTATTCTGATTAATTTCCCATCTTTTTGTATTATAGCAAATATCAGTTAGTATTGTGTTATAGACAAGTTAGCTATTACTGTTCAGCACTGAAGCAATGCACTTTGGCTTATCAGTGTTTCAGAATCACAAACTACCTTGCAACCTGTGTCTTAACAAAACAACTGCCTACCTTTATACAAGGCTTGCTTCAAAATTTGAAAATACTCTCTGGAATATGGGAAATAAAGTTAGAATCATAGAAATCTCACTTCAAGTTATGAAAATCTCAGTTGTTGAAATTTCTGTACTGAAAACTCGGTGTAGTTGTTTCTGCTTACTGTTGCTCTGCATTAGTTTGCTTGATTCGGCCTTCTCTTACTTTGTGATGAATTAATGAAATACAGAAGTTCTCTTAATGTGAAGGATGCGTTATCCGATTCAAAGTCCAAAGAACCCACAACTTCAATGGTGATGCCGCTTGCTTGTAAGAGCAAACACAGCCATAGTTATTAGCAGCTGCCAAGCCACAGACCAACTTGTACCCCATAGTCCTTTAAACTCTTGTCAATCATCCTCCAGGTTAGAAAAAGGAAGAGTTAAGGAGAGGCTCAGAGTACTGCAAACCTGTTAATACCTCACAAAGAGCATTTTAGGGCAGGTCAGTCCATACAGACCTTGTGGCTGAAAGGGAACATCTAAGCAGAACTTCCATGTGAGGTGTGAAGACTGATCCACACCAGCCCGTGATCTCTCAAACTAAGTTGTTGCAGAAGAAGTTTGGCGAGAAAACAGTCTGCTTTTTCACCTAGTCTTAGATCTAAAAGTCTTACAGTGACCTTTGTTACTTTAGCTGGTTTTTATCTATTTACTTAGAAAGTTTCTATCATTTTATCTGTTGTATGTTGCTGTGACTATGTTGTTTTCTTTCTAGTAAAAAAAATAAAAAAATCAAGATGTGCTCAATATCTTAGTCTGTGGCCACCAGATGCCTTGAACCATAGAAATATCAAAATATTGCAATGCTTTGTTTGTTACTATACAGTTAAAGGGGGAATGGGTCATTATTTATTTGATTATTTTCAAAACAGCACTGAAATTGCAAAAAGATTCTTCAAAAAATGTGAAGATATAGTAATATTGTGCATTTTTAACTTTGACTTATCTACAGCTGATAATGCTGATACTAACTTTACTAGATACCGTTGCCTGCAAACTAATTAGAAAATTAAAATTTATGCTTAGGTGATTGTTCTGCTTGCATTCTTCATAATTTACTATAGCAAAATCATTGTTTGATCTTGAGTGTTGCAGAATAAATGTTATCAGTTACTTTATCAGCCAAAGAATTTTGGAACAGAAGATATTTTTTCAACTTTTGATTCCATGAAAATGAAGGGGTGTATCTATAATATATCACCATGCCACTGAAAGGGTCTTAAAATAGTATATGTTACCAGATACTTATAAACATGAGGTGAGGATTGCAATTTTTAATAATTTAAGGATGATAAAGTGGTTCTTTCAGTGAATGACTGCTACTCATATTTCTTTCATTATGAGCGAAAAGAATTTTTTTAAATTAGGACAAGCTGACCTCGTATGTGCTTAAGTTTGATATAGTATGTTGATTGCTCGGTTACCAAAGACTGATGACAAAAGCTTTGGTCATAAATAGAGCTCTCGTATAAATACATCCTAGCGAAAGGGAAAAAAATTAATTCGAATATATGCATAGGTTTTTATACGCGCCTGTCCATTTTGAGTGCACCAAACAAAAATTACTTTAACTTGATGCTGTTCTCGGGGGGGGCTGGGGGGGGGG
>NW_008824338.1:7961357-7964037 GCF_000699105.1 Pygoscelis adeliae
CCAGCGGCGCTCGAAGAGGCAGGCCTGGCGCGGGAGGAGGGTGGAAAGCAGGGCTGAAAGGAGCTCTCGGGGCGGTCCCGTAGAGAATGAGGTCCCGCGTGTCGGACCGGGAGGAGCTATGGGTGTTTCTTTCTATGCGTCCTTGTCATCTCTTGCCTGACTACTCAATAATTAAAAATTGAAAGTTGGGAACAACCCTCCTTCCAAACCCCACGACCGCTTTCAGTCCCAAGGCAGAGTGCTACTGATGGAGAGGAAACGTCAAATTCATACAAATTAGGGGATTATTTGCTTCCTTCTGTGCCTGCTCGGTGATGGCACTGCTGCCCAAACCGGCATGCGTGGCCTTCAGGTCCTGCGACACCTTTGTGATGGGTCGATCACCTGCTGGCTGGCCCCCTGCCCAAGATGGAAGGGAAATGAGAAGCTTTTCTTCTGTTCTTGTAGTAGAATGTATAGTTTCAAAAATAGCAGGTCCAGACATTAAAACCCAAGCAAACAGAGTGCAGATGAGGCTGTCTGTTAGAGGAATTTAATAGGAGTTGTGCAGTCTCCTTAGATAATTATTTATCCATGTATTTTGTAGTGCCCTTTCAACATGAGTTTACCACACTAGCACCGCATCCTCTGCCTGTACCCAGGGCAAGAAGCTGTGCTGTACTTTGCACTGTCAGCCTGAAGGTCCAATGCACGTCAGCTCTCTCTTTTACACTAGATTTTGGGGTGCCCTGGGAGGTAAATCAACCGGCTCCTGGAGAGTTTGCAGCCATACATAAGGAACAAAATACATCTCAGCTGATGGCCACTAGTCAATGTTTTGGTTCTGTGAGTTGCCTTTCCTAGACAAGGTATGCACGTTGTGGAAGGTTGGCATATGCTAGGCTGATAAATATGCGTGAGCCACCTGAGATACAGAATGAGCTGTGGCTGAGCTGACATTACGGAGGCCATAATGTTATTTTCACAGGGTACACTGGTCATGCTTCTAAGTGCTTTTAAATGGGCAGTTTTATCGATGTTTAAAGAAAACTCCCTTTAGTCAAAAGACCCTATATAATAGAAAAGCTGAAGAAGTTATAGTTGCTGACTGGAAGGGTTGGTTATTTATGCTAACCATAAGTAACATGCCCATCTTTTGAAGAGGCGTAGAAATGTCAAATGTATAACTCGAAGCCTTTTTCTCTTCTTTACGTCCCCCTGATGGATCTCAACCACCTCCACACTGTTAAGGCTGGGAGCCCATTGTAGTCACTTTTCCCTGTAGGATAAGAACCTTCAGGAGCTGCTGCTGTCTCAAGAATTGGTGATACAATCCAGCACAATGAAGAAATCCCTCTGTATACTAAAAGGTATCAATAATAGACAAAACCCAGGCTATTCAGTTATTTAAAAAATCAGGACTCTGTATTTGGTACTAATGTATAGGGGAAAGGAAGGAAGCAACATGAGAGGCTTAGGGACTAAATATTAGGAAAGAAAAAAAGAACAAAAGAGAACAACAACTTCTCCTGCACTACTCTGTTATGAGATATGCCAGTAAAACATGCATGACTCTATAAAATGGATGGAAATACAGGGAAATACACTTTTTTTGGGTGAGTACAGGATATTGATAACAAATAACTTGTTGTTACAAGTCTGTCTTCCCTAACTGCATATAAAATAAATAGTGCTAGTTCTGCTGATGAAGCCTTGTGCTTAAATCTCAACGTTTCACAGTCACCGTGTTTCATTCTGTACAGAGCTTCATCTTTCATATTAAAAAAAACATCTTCTATAAGGAGTCCATTGTAAGCTTTAGTGGTGGTGATACAGCCAGTGGAACACTGTTTCTTCTCAAATTCTCGTAGAGAAAAAGAGATTTAATAGTTGACTTTGCAGTTTTTTGTTATAATTTGACAGTAAAACGTGCTAGATTTAGTTATTTTTCTTTGTTCTTCTCAGTTGCAGATATATACGTAGAACTGAAAAGCAAATTGCTACATGTAAAGTAGAACTGCATCATGGAGTACTGTAAGCTTTTTCTAGCAAGTGTCTAACAGTTTTTCATGTTAGGTAATCATATATCTTTCTCCTGGCATGATAACATATAAACTTGCCTTTTTAAAATACTCCATAGTGGAGCAAAAGTCAGAATGTTTGTCCTTCAGGAGTCTCTTTGCAGACCTGGATAAACATTGCAGAGATGCCTGAGTCGTCAGGGGTTTGCTCTGCTAGCTAGGCAATTCCACCCCATCACCCTTTCAATGTAAATAACTATCCTTAATTAATGGAAATGCAATATATACTAAGTAATGACAGACCAAGTAAATTAACAAATGCAGGGTAAGATGATGTAGCTCTGTTGAAGGTATCGGATGAGGGTCTTGCTCCTTCATCTCATTAGTTTAGGCCAGCTAAAAACAATGTGAAGTATAAACCTACAGTTTCTTACACTGTACAACAGCATTGAAATGAAATACATTTTAGACTTTTGTTAGAATAAGTAATTGGAAGCACAAATCAAGTAATTTAGGCATGTGAATAGCTGGATTTGGTGTGCAGTCCAGAACAGCTGTCTCCTGTACCCACAGCTACTGACAGTCACAGAAAGGAAGGCCAGACTTTGAAAACCCATTTCTGACAGTGCACAAATAAACAATTACGGATGAAATTAACAAGGAAGACAATACTAATCCTT
>NW_008824338.1:7964078-7983438 GCF_000699105.1 Pygoscelis adeliae
AAAGAAAATGTAATTAAGTAAAAATGGAATTTACCGGTCTGCACGTGGAGGCTGATCTTTGCCTTCCCTTCCCTTGTTTCCCCTACCTCTTAAAAATCTCTTTTTTACTTCCTTTTTTCTTTATACCAACCACCAATGAAATGCCGAATTCCCCTAGCTTGGTTTAATCATTCATTTCTTTGGAAAGACCCAAATGTAAAAATAGAGCAACGCAGCAGGGACATAGGACGCTTTTCTTTCAGCTCTGTCTTCGTGTTCTGCCTCCCTTTCTCCAAATGGCCATGTCTTTTCTCCCTTTCCTCCCTCAGTACTTCTCCCTCTCAATAATCGTTAAATCTTTGTGAGGGATGGAGGGAAAGGAATTGGGCATGGGAAGTGTAGAGATTTCATAATGAGAAAACAGAAGGGGGGAGCCCCCAGAAATTTCACAAATTAGCCTGAGGAAAATTAAATTTGCAGGTGGTACGGGGCCATATTCTAGACCTGCATAATTCCACTCTGCTACAAGAGTGGTACCTGCCTTTTCAGTTTACTGTTGCTTTTGTTTCCATTTTCTCCTGTCTTGTCTCCACCTGCAGTTACTTGTTCATGACTTGGAAAATAAGCTTTTTGCAGCAGGGACTGCTTTGTGGTTTTGTATGTGAGTGGTTTCCGCTTATTTGATATTACCAGGTCGATGGTGATAAAAATAAAGTCATCATCCCTCTCTGGAGAACTCGTCTCAAAATTTGAGACTGTGCTCCTATTTAAAACACAAAAAAGACTGAATTCGGCGATAGTCTGATTACAGTGTTTGGGCAATAAGTGTGTATTATTTCTTAGGTACACCAGTACTACTACTTGCAGAGTAAAGAACCTACACACAGCTTCTGGAAAGGGTGAACTAGCTGTGTGCCACCTCAGTTCAGTTCCCACGTTCCAGTTCAGTTTCAGGTTAGCTTGGGCATCTGCACTATGGACGTTTACAACCCTTCCTTTTGTACAGGGGGGAACAGAGGAGATGATAGTGATTTTTTTTTCTTTGCTACTAAGTAACATTGAACAGCAGCTTCAGAATGAGAGTGAAGCATGATGCCATGGATTAAAACACTGGTTGAAATGAACCCACCCCCTGTAACGGCTGGATCTTTTATGGATGGAAGTGTTTTAGTAATAAAGAATCAAGTGTAGTTGTCATTTATGACAAAGAGGGGTTTTCATATTATTTGTAAAGTAAGAGGTGTACCCTGCATTGCACTGTGAAAGTGTTGTACAGGAATCATTAATGTAGAAGACAAGCGTATGCTTTTGCTACAATATTTCTCTAAGTAAGTGAGTAAATCTTTCTTCTGGATGTATCCAAGCCAAAAAGATAATGGTCTCACAGTAGTAATGTATGGCACAGAATTCACTGATTGTTGTGTAAAACAGTGAAAGAAGATGGAAGAGAAAGCATGTGGATGAATTTTTCTTCTGCATCCTTCCTTTTGAGTAGTTGAAAATGTGGTGTTTCTGAGCAGGATGTTTTCATGTGTTTTTTTTTTTTTTGTTTCATTTTGGTTTTTTTTGAAAGGATAGTGTAGGAAATTATGCTAACAAGAAACACAACCGTTTTATCCTGCCAAAGGGGATAGGCATCTTTTAATTCCTGAAGTGATTCTGAAGGTCAGTAAGATTCAGGGACTCTATATTGCTGCTTTGTCAATCTATAAGCAATTAGTTGCTTGGGCCTGCCAAAGAAACAGGTAGCTTATTGGTATAGGTCAATTAGTCAAATATTTGCGTTTGATTATTGCCTAAAATACTAATTGGCTGCTTTCCCCTAAATAACTCATTGCAGTTCTAGAATTTCAAGTATTGCACTTTCTTGATGGTACTCGTCTGAGCTTCACTACAGAGTATCTGCGATCACATCAGCACAAAAATGTAGAGGTTTTTTCCAAAGCTGAAAACCGAAATACCTCTTGTGGGAACAATACCAACAGCAGCTCAAACTTGTTCAGGGTTCAGTCAGAACATGCTAAGTTCACAAGTCTCAGGAGAGGTCTTTTCCAAAGGCTTAAGAGAACATTGCAGGAGAAGTGAAATCATAGGTAGACAACAGAGGGAATCGGAGTTCTTACACTTCGCCTTTCTTCTGATAAATGTGCTGTAATACTAACCAGGGATTTAGATCATCTACTCCTACTGTAACAGCATAAAATCATGTTCGGGCAGAATCTGTATTATTAACATTTCCCTTCCATTCTTCCAGTTCCCCAGCTAGTTCTTGGCCCAACTGGAAAAGTGGCAGCAATGCTACATACACATGGACAGCATGTGGTTGGCTGGCGAGCTGGGTGTTTTTTTCCTCCACCACACCGTTTAACCAGGCTCGGAGCAGTCCTGAAAAACACTAAGGCGCTAGCTCTGACAGCTCACAGCGTTTTGCCCCAGGTGTAGTTCCCCCCAGAGGACTCTGGGTCTGAATGCTGAAGAGAAAAAGAGAACAGATGTCCTTTCTTGTCCTCGACAAGAAAGGAGTGAGTATTGCTCAGCAGAGAGTTTATTTCACAGCTTGCTTGTATCTATGGGGTAATATCAAGCAGTAAAATGTTAGCAAGAAGTAAGTTTAGTAGGGGATACTGCTTCCACGCTGCCCAGTATTAAGCTGTAAAAATCATCCCTGAAATACGCCTCCTTCTGCGATGAAGAGTTACAAGTGGGTTGTAATTCACCATCTACTTCTGAATGCAGCGATATGCAAGAGAAAGACAGACCACTGCAGCAGGTGATGTGGGAGTGGAGAGGTTACTGTATAAGAAAAGCTAGAAGGAGAAATTACTTTTCACGACACTAGGGAGTCACGTTTCAAACTTGGCTTGTAATTGTATGTACTTCACCTGTCTCTGAAATTCTCTTACATATATTAATGTTACAGCAATCTATATGAACAAGATGGGCAGTATGCCAAAGGGGGTTGTAATTTTCAAGTACCTCTGTATTGTTATTGGAGAGGGGAGGAGGATATCCACTAACAGTGTAATTATGTGGCAATTCCAGGGAAATTGATTATTATTAGCTTTTTATGGTCACACTAACAAAGTCAATGATCCAAGATGAAATAGCAAAAATTAGTGCTTGAACAATATTCAGCAACAAGGTATCACCAGGTGAGAGCGGATGTACCTGAAACCAGCTAATTCCTGAAACTGAAATGGCCATCTCCCACCAATTATAACGATGGATGCGCTCTATTAAAGCCTGATCCGCTTTAATGGGGGACTCCCAGGATGAGAGGCCACGTAAGTATGCAATGACACATACAGTATCGAGAAGTGGGTGGGTGTTTATTCTAAATACCCACATCACTGGGGTATTTGCACCTTTAACCAACAGAGAGAATTACAGGTAGTGAATACAGATCAATTTCTTCAAGTTGGTTATTGCTTTAACAAAATCTTTTGTCACTCTTTCTAACATCCATCTTCAGTCCCCCAGACACGGCACGGAGACTGGATACCTGCATAGTCAGAACTATCATTTGCCAGCCATGTCTTCCCCTTTGAGGCTCCATGGTTTTATAAATAATAATTAAAAACACTTCTCTCTAATGCGAGAAGGCTTTTCTAAAAGGAGAGCAAGTTGCCGCAATACAATAGCGTAATATTTTTGAAGGTCATAATAATAAAGTAGGGGAAAGAGAATAACCATTATTGCTCTTTCTTGTAATTAGTTTGCTTTCTGATATTCCACACTGCAACTAGAACATTATTCAAGAACACCCATCACAGTGCTTAACAAGATTTAATGTACATTTATTCTTAACATGTGGAACATATAAAGATTTTATACTGAATAAATGAAATTCATTAAGCCAGAGGAAAAGGAGGAATTTACATCAAGTTTTTTCTTTTTTAACTACATTATCTTGAAATACAAATGCAGATTCTTGTCACTGAAAAATCTTTGAAGTTGTGTTTCTTCCTTTTTTTTTTTCCTGTATATATTTTTTTTTGTCTGTAGACTGGTAACCATTTTCTTAAATCAATCCATACGTAACCATTTCCACACCTTGATTTATAAAGCAAATTGTGATCGGCTGCTCTCCCGAAATAGAGCATGACTTTATACATACAGAAACTTGTACATTACCCTCAGTTGTTGGTTTTCTGTGTTGGGTTTTTTCTTTTTTCTCTTTTTTTTTAATTATTTTTTGGAGATATGGCCCAAATGAAAGAAAAAAATAATTCTACTATCACTTTGTAGATACCACATCATGAAAAAGAAACTAAAAACTTTGTACTAAAAAAAAAAAAATGAGGGTATGTTTAATGTACAACTTCTATATACATCACGGCCCTTAGGCAATAAAAAAATATTTTAAAAAATGATTAAAGGAATTGTGAAGAACTGTCATTGTGGAAGGTCAAAAAAAAAAACAGATGTAGACAAGACAGTTCTGGTGAGGAAGCAATTGATGTTTATCATCAGGTTTTGTTTAAAAAATCTTTTAACTTGACTTTTTTGTTTTGTTTTGCTCCTAGCCTAATGTAACCATTTCTCCTGAGGAGAAACCAGTATCGTTTTGTATTTTGACTACTGACTGACACCCTCCTTGATCCCCTACACCTACATCACTAGAATCTTCTATTGCACAGAGCTTTGGGTGATGGTATACAAGTTTTTTTTAATTTTTTCCTTATTTGAAAAAATAAAACACACAGGAACTTGGTATGTTGGTTATTTTTCACCTTTTTGTTTCAAAGTGGTGAGATTTTTTTTTCCATCATACAATGGTTTGCCATAACATTTTTTTTTTTAAAAAGTCACTAGTTCGCTTCCCAAAAAATATGCAATACAAACATGGAAAAGAACATTGAAAAGGATAATCTATGGAAAAAAAAAAAGTGTGACCTTTGAATGTACTAGACAGCAACTTTGGTTAAAAAAAATAAAATAAAAAGATGTACTTATACACATAGACAGCAAATATTAATTTCATAACTGTTCAAATTAATAATTTCTTTAATTTCCAATTGGTAAATAGTGAATGGGGCAGAGGAGCAAAGATTCTTTTTTTTTCCTTCTTCCTACGTTGGATAAACAAGAACAGAAAACAGCCAGTTATATGTGACCCTCTAATCTCCACTCACACATGCTTGGCTTCTCACTTATGTCATAACTGCCCAATCTGAAAAAGTACATCACAGATGACAGATGCAACCAGAGAGTTCAGGACAGCAGATATTGAGATATCCAGCAAACGACCCTCGTGCAAAAGGAACTCTGAGCGGTTCTCGTCCACTCTAGCCATGGCCAGCAAGGCCTTGGCTGCCCTGCACATCATGTCTACGCTAGGCGGCTCCAGAGGTGGAGGCTGCATGTGCATGAGGTTATGCTGGCTCTGCTGGTACTGGGCCATAGTGACCCCATCCTCCAGGAAGCTTATCAAGTTTCCGATGCTTCCCTTCTGCACAGCTATTGCCCTTGCTGCTAATGTGTCCCCCTGGGCAAGGTTCGATAAGAGCGCCATGGACATTTCTCGGCAGACCGGGTTTTTGCGGTCCCCAACGTACCTAACTAAAGTAGCGTAGAGTTTCTCCTGACGACTGAATGGGGGGGTGGCCAAGATAAGGTCCACATTATTGTCCTGGATACTGAGCTTACACAGGGTCTCCAGCACAAGTCTCTGAGGCGAAAGAACTGAGTTGGGCCCCACGGTTGGAAAAGGATCCTGTGCCTCCGCAGACGGGCACACCATCCAGTGCAGCAAGCCATCCAAAATTGGCAAACAGATGCTTTCTGTGTAAGCAGACAAGTCTAGCTGCCCAGAAATGTTGGCTAATGTGACCAATGTATTATCCCTCAAGACCTCGAGGCAGTCCCACCACCACTCATCCTTGCTGCAGGCCACCCCTTTGTCCTCCTCTTCCTCTTTCTCGTAAGTCTGCGGCGCTCGCTTTCTTTCTGGATGCTCGTGGTGAAGAAGGATCAACTTTCCCAGGATCAGCACCAAGCCTGGATGTTTGGACATTTCGGTGTCATTGCCAGGCACAAAAGACAAGCTACGGACGATATTTGACACACAGATGCAGCGTTTGGCCAAGGAGTCTTGCCAGTGAGTTATGGTGCATAGAGGAGTCTCATCCCGGCTCCTTGGCTCATCCTCTAGCAGTTTAATATTCCGGTGGCTTTTGGCTTGATGGATCCCAAAAGGAAATTTACTGCTCTCTGTTTGGGAACCAGAGTTTGAGTCTTCAGGCAGTGCTCCCGGCCGAGCTGAGAGGACATCATCAATGGTTGCCGTTATACTTTTTTCTTGTTGTTCCTCAGATTCACCTTTCCCCTCGAGGTCCTTCTTTTTGCTTGGAGAGTTCAAGGGAGGAGGGGCTTTCCTGCGCGGAGGAATCTCCATCTTGCTTTCAAAGTGAGTCTGGATATGCTCAGTTGTGTCACCACCACCAAGCTGCCAGTGGAGAAGTCCACTATCAAATTCCTGAACGCGTCCGAGTTTGTCAGATCGGTCAACAACAAATAGATTATTTTTCTTTACAATCTTTATTGGCAGCTTGTCAAATTTACTGGCTTGTTTTGGCCTCTCACTTGGATCAGCAATGGCACCAGGAGTGGAAAAAACAATGCTCTTTTCTTCTCCTTCTACCTTTTCATCCTCCCCCTCCTCCTCCTCTTCATCAAAATAGTCAATACATTCGTCGTTCTCCTCTTTTCCAGTATCCTCTGCCAAGGATTGGCTATCATCTTTCTTGGCTGCTTTGTGATCAAGTGCTTTGTGGCCTGGATCTCCCACTTCATATTCCATAAGGATTCCAAAAATGTCAATCAGGCATTTTCTAAAATATTCTACTAAAAGCTCAAGAAATCCAGACAACTGAGGGGAGAAGAAAGAACATAAAAATCAGATAAATATTTTCATCTGCACGGAATCCTATCAGTAACACCGATGCATGCATCTGTGAATATTTCCTTCCTCCTGCTGTGGACCTGTGGCTAGGTCCTGCATGGCAGAAGTTAATCAAAGGAAATTCTTCTAGCGTCTGTCCAAACAGTATATAATGTCAAACTATCACGGCTCCATTTGCTAAAACTGTAACGGCTATGGGAAGTACAGAACTTTATTCATATGTCTCCTTTAAGCTACAGGAGACATCTAGCCTAGCTGTTCTGTCCCCTTGGAAGTGCCTAGTATTCTTCATTTTCTGTACAAAGCCCTGAAGTTTCTAACTCACTTAGTTTTTCTGATTTGTACTTTTATTAGATGCCTAAAGTTCACAATTCTTCCTCTCCTCCTTTGTCTCTCAGCCTCTAAAACCAACTGTCCTGCAGGAATCTGCAGTTCAGGGTCTAGGTACTGACATCCTATTGGGATAGTTCCATTTTTGCCTGGCAATATTTAAAAATTGTTATTGGAGCCTGGTGCTGTAAGTCACCCTTCAGAAACAGTTTTCATTTTGGTTTAATCCTCTTAATTAACTTGTAATCACTTTCTTAGGGAAAGGCAGTAGTTGGACTCGGTATTAATTTACCCTCAGTGGCTATACTATTAAAAATTCTGTGCTGTTATGATGTATTCAGCCTGATTGTCTGTCTTTTAATGTTTTTTTTTAATCGTGGGCTAATAGTTTTTCAGCAAAACGTATCATTTTGTCCATTCTGCATTCTCTTATGATTGCCAAACCCTTGAAGAATTAAGAACAAACCAATGCTTATGAGCTGCAGGAATTATCAGTCATCATATGGAGTCCTGACTGCCATTGGAAATAGAGTCCAAGACAAAAATAACAAAAAAATATATATTTAAAATATGCCTGGTATTCTGTGCAACTTGCACAGGGTGCATTAATGCAGTTTCTAATAGAATTCAGAGGAGATTCACCTCACTGAACTTCAAACACCTGCAACAGTTACACACCTAACCTAATTGTCTATATTCCTTTTATAATCAATGGTCTTTTACAGGCCATTTCTGGGGTATGATTCATCTGCCCTATTTTAGATCTCTACTTCAGGATGAGATGAATCATGCTATAGATATCCCTAGTTCTAAAGTTAGGTGGGATGAAATGTACCATTTGTGTCTGTATTTAAAAAAAAGGTCATTATATTTAAAAAATGACGAGTTACACTATTAGTAACCAAGGAATGAACGGAGCAGAAAACCTGAATATTTAATTTGTGCAAATTTGAGATGATACGCATTATCAGCATGCCATCTATTACTACTACGTAACAGGCCAATGGTTAGAGCAGGGCTGAAAGATGCTGGAGGTAGTGAGGCAAAAGCACACACTGTTAAGTCCTGTGTTACTTGCATCCTGTGGACAGACAGTGGATTTTAGCCTTTAAATTGTCGATCTGATATTTCTGCGCAAACTTAATTTACTGGAAGAAGAAACCAAAGAGAAAATAAACAATTTAAAAAAACCCACAGCCTAGTATGGAACTACTGAATAAGACAAGTAGTCACCAAAAGACAGCCTTAGATCAATTTAATATAGTTTTGCAAAGCCTTTTATGGAAACACAAGTTAAACAAGATTACTAACATATTGCCGTTTTCTGGGATTGTCCTTGTGCTATCATGAGTGTGAATTTACACATTAGTCTTCTGTCAGTGCTACAATTCTTATATTCCTCCGTGCTCCTGTCTACAAGAGATACCCTTCTTTCAGGTTTATTACTTCCCCTACTCGACCTAAAGCTACCTCTTGTTGCTCACCGTTACCAAGTGTAAAAAAGGGAAGTTTTGCAATATTCAAATTTATGTTAATTATAGTAAATTTTAAAGGACTTCAGCATTTTTGTAGGTATTTCAGTTTTCTTTCCTTGAAAAGCTGAGAAGTATACTGCTTTCCCACCTACCTGAGAGAGGTTGAAAGTAGCGACAGTGCTGTCATCATACAGAAGAATATTAATAGTGTCTAGCGCCCAGGTACTTTCAGCCAAAAGACCAGATTTAAGAGACATCATCACTCTCCAGGCCTCAGGAGTTACTGCAGAAAGAAAGGAGGAGAAGTAAAACAGTATTAGTGCATCCTCGGAGACCGTTAATGAGTTCTGAAAGACTAAACTGTGACATTCTGAGGATGCAGAATTTAAATGAAATAGTTACTGGAACACTGGTTAAGACCCTGTTTTCACCACTTAGTCTTGTTCAGTTTTTCTGTAACTGCTGCTCAGCCTTAATACTGGAGGACATCTTAACAGGGCCATTCTTCTGACTTTGCGGAAGTCTAAATAATTGTACAAACGTAGAGAAGTTGACTAAACCAAATAATCGGTAAACTAAGGTAGAATACTCTGTCAGGAGTGTGGGAACTTGAAGTATGAGAACTTGAATGTATGAAATGTAACAGGAATTCAAGATAAGAAGATACTTGGGAAAGAACATGGGGAGAAACAAACATGACAAATAATATGGAATGAATAAAGGGGCCATTCAAGGGAGGCAGAGACTGTAACTGCACAGCAGAACAGCATGAGCTTCCATGGAACAAGAACACAAAAAGCTTTGCTCAGCTAGATGTTCTACTGGTGATTTAACAGACGTTCTGAAGGACCTTTCAACACATATAATTTGGAAATCTGAGGCAAGCTTCATTTTTAATGCATTTCTGGAAACCTCAGGTCTCCATATAAAATACTGCCTTCATTTCATGTCAGATCGTCTGGGATGAGTTTTATCTATCATCCTTACTGACGCATGTGTTATTATATTTTTATTGAACACAATCACATCATAGTTACCAAAGTTAACTATTTGTCAAAATAGTCTTAAAATGTAAAAGAAAATCAAAATCAAAGTCCCTTTCTCCCAACCTAGTTTGGTATTTGCCTTTTGTTTTGATGCTTACCAATATCTTTTGAGGTAATCTTTCGTCTTGGTTTTAAGACTGGTTGGGATGCTTCTACAGAGCCTGGGGGGAAGGTAATTTCTCGCCTAATCGGTGGTGGTTGGGGTGGAGGTCCTGTGACCTGTGACACCGGAACTGTGGGTATAACCTTTTGCATCTTCATGGAGGGTAGGAAAGGAGACTTGCTTGGAGACATACGGTTTTCCAAAGAGCGCTGGAAGGATGCTGGACTCGGAGCTCTAGAGATGTGGTTTGGCATAGAGGGTGGCGTCTGGTAGGATGACTGAGGAGGTCTAGTGATAGGCTGCATGGAGGCTGAGGATGACATATAAGAAGGCTGACGTTGGTTGACATGAGAAGGCCACTGACTCTCGTGGTTTATCCTCTGGTCAGGTACCATCATATCATCAGTGCGATTCATCCCTGGATACGGTGGGGCCTGTGCAGGGCCTCCTGGACCTTGCCTATTCTGGTAAGGGTAAGGCATATCATTTCGTGTTGGCCACATGTTCTGCTGAGGACCTTCGCTGGAGGATGACGACTGCATGGGGCCACCAATCATCTGGGGAGGTATTCCATGCTGCTGAATTTGTCCTGGGCCCTGCATCCTCTCCCTGTTATACGGATATGGATACTGTCCCTGCATGGGCCTCCTGTCAGGCCCCGTGTAAGCGTTGCTGTACTGGTTATACATTTCCTGTTGCTGGTTGCCATACTGCATGTTATACATATCCCCTTCATGGCGTTTGGCTGGAGGCCCATACATGCCATCCATGTGTCTCTTATAGTTCTGAAAAAAAATTTTGGAAAGAAGATGCGTCACTTTTACTCCATACACAATACAAATATATTGGCTGAAAGCTCATTTAAAAAGCTGAAGGCGCTTAGTTCTAGAGTGATTGTGCTGATTCCAGAGTCAGGCACGCAGGTTACGCTTGATCCAGTGCTTTCTTTTTAAGCCTCTGTTTTGCTGTGCTTATAACTTAATACTAAAAGGAAACTTATCCTTGGGCTAAATTTTCTTAGGCTTGCTCTCATTTTCTCCCTTTCCCTTTTCCTTCCTATCTGTCAGATTAAATTCCACTGGTCATTTCAGACATGCATGAAAGGGCAATGGTCCTCACCAACTAAAATATTTTCACTTCTTTTTTATGCTTAGTCTACTAAGAAGAAAAATCTTAAGAAAATTCAAAACCACTCAGTGAATCTTTTCAAGAGACAAGCACTGAATAAACTCTTAAAATAACAAGATATCCTGCAAGCATGCACGTCTCAAACACTGGATCTTACAATAGGGCATAGGCTACACACTGTAAATTTATTAGTAGGAAAAAACATTCCACTGCATTTGCTACTCTGTGTAATTCCCAGGAACACGGTCCTGTTTGGGCAACCATCCTTCTTCCCAAATCACCCTAATCACATTTAATTTACTGTGAGATTATTACAGCAAATGGTCACATCCAAACGTTCTGTTCTAGTTTATGCAGGTTCTTACCCTGCTGATCGGTAATGAATTAAGCAATGTAACTAACAGCTGCCACCTATGGTTTATTCCCTCTTTGTTTCTCACCCTCTCAAGTGGGGAATGTTGTGTGAGGTAAGCTGTTTTACGCTGGGGGGAGCTGAGTTGTTTTGAAATCATACAAGCTTGTATGTTTTTATGTTTAAGACGGCAGAACAAAAAAAGAAATGTCGCAGTTTGAGGGGAAGGTGGTAAGGTTTGCAGCGGTCCTTAGTTCCTGTGGGAGTTTGTTCCACAGTTCAAACCACACTGAGTGCTCTGAAGCAAAAAATGTGAATTAAATGGGTGATTTTTGAATATATGATCTATGGCAAATTCAAAGTTACGGCTCCCCCGGAAACTGTAGCTCAGTCACATTGCACAATGTATACTAATGTACTAGACTTAAAATCAGATAAAATTCTGTATGTATTCAATATGGGCCAGTTAAAACAGCTCTGGGAGTCATAAACTCATCTTCCAACTTTGGTGCACATAAACCCACAACTACTGTATTGCATGAGAGTATTTTTTTTTAAACCTGCTACAGAGCTGTCTGGCTATCTGAGAAATACCTATTTTCAGCCTTACGTAAACTACTTGCTGTAGTAAATTCCACCCTTGGGACCAATTTATACATTAAGAACTGACTTGGTAGTTGCCACACCTAAAAAGGTGGTGTTTGTTTTGCCACAGAAACTCAGACCGCTTAAAAGTAGACACTTGGGAACGAAGCATGTGCCTTTTTAAAAGCAGTTCAGTACTCTTGTGTATGTAGTGGCAACATGCCTAATGGTACCCAATGCTGTGCACAGTGATGCACCTGAACTCCCCCTCCTGTGTAAAGGTTCGGCAGGAGACTGAGGCTGCACAATGTGTGTCTCTCTCCACTGGGGATGTGGAATTCTGAGACCTCACAGAAGACAAAAAGACACCAACGCAGGTCACCTGCTGCATAATAGCTCTTGGGGTATGAGCATTCGTACAGGAATTGAAAAACCTGGCTCAAAGTGCTTCATTAGCCCCAGGAGTTCATGCTCCAAGCACCTCCTTCCCAGGTCATTCCCTAGCCTTCAGGTTGTAGATAAAGCTTCGAAAGGGCCATTTTTCACATTCTTCCTGTACCACTACAGAGTGAGATTTAGGAAACTGAAAATAAGCTAGCGGCAATCTAATCTCTAGCTAAATGAAGAAGTGGAATCCTCTGGGAGTGGGAGGGAGAGGCTGAGGCTGGCCAGGATCCTTGCCCTTCATTCTTCACTGCTTTTTTGCATTAATGCATTCTGCATTCAAGAGTCATTGTACAAAGCATATAAACAGCACTAAGGACAGGGCCAAATATATTTTTACAAATTCTAGCTGTCTCCTTGCTTAAATGAACATGTAGTTAATATATTCCCTGCATACGTTAGCATGGAATATCACAGACTGTTCTGTTATATATCTTTGCAATTTCCCCACTAAATCACCTAGACCGCTGGCATATGCTATCATGAACAACAACAAAACAGTTTTTTGATTATGCTATTTTAGAGATGTTATGAACCAAAGAGATAAGCAAGAAATTCTGAAGTTGAAATTTATACACATTTTCAGCACAGTGCAACCTAAGATCTCTTTTAGGCTCCCCCCCCTCCCCCTGCCTCCGAATTTCCTAGTAAAACTCTATCCCAAACTGAAGGAGACTATCTGAAATTGGCTGAAAACTAGCTTACATTTTAATTTTTATATTATAAAGAAATGCTTTCTATTTTGGAAGCCAGCTTCAACTTTATTATTGTATGACTAGAAATGAATTAATAACATGCAGGATGAAACTCTGATCCTGCGGAAGTCAGTGGAGTTCTGCTATTGACTTATAAGATGGGATTTTGCCCACAAGGTATTAACGATACACCTAACAAAAAAGTCTCATTAGTATAATTTGTATTTTCAAAGTTATTACACAGTTAGGGAGACAGGAATGTACAAATGTTTAAACTATTTTTAATACTAATAATGTTCTCTCTCATGTATTTGTATTGTATTGTTACTAGAGATAACATGTGGGGAATATGCCATCTGATCTATATTAAAGATAGGTATCTCATATGACCCACCACAACATTCTAGATAATTGAGAGTGCTGCACGTTTTACTTTGTTCCAGTTTTCTGTTGGGTTCACTTGGCTGCATGACATTAAGTTAAGGCCCTTCAACTTGCCAGCCAAGCAGCTTTCCTATCTGTTTCTGGAATTAAGGCAGCATCGCTTTACTAGCCTACGAATTATACTTTCCCAGTCTGCTGGTTATTAACGTGGGACAATCACCTGATACACATCCAAAGCCACAGAACATGTGTTAAAATTTACACTCTTCCAGTGTAATGAACACATTTTCCTATAGCTGCACATATACTGCTGATCCATATGGGCTGTGATTCTGACCAGAACTACAGTGCTCCTCTGTGCCAAAAGACATATATTGTATAAACAAATTTTTGAATGTATACAGAATTTTGGGGTGACATTTATTAAACAAATGTTATGAATATAGCTGTTTTCCCCTCTCCTACCTGCTGTTGTGGATACATTCCAGGTTGATGTCCTCCATATGGTGGCTGTCCTGAGGGAGGTCCTTGTCCTGGATACTGCTGCCCGTATGGTTCATGCCTAAAATGAAGCATTCAAATCGACAGTTAGAGCTGTTGGAATTTCCAAGCCACCGGGAAAACCAAAGTACTCTGATGATCTTGCACCTTGAAGATATTTGCCATTTGGAAACAAGATGAAGGTACAGTGTGGTTATGGTCCTGAGCCTGATGTAGTCAGTTCTGCTGGAGCTGGCAGTGGAAGGAAGGAGATAAAGCAGATAGAAGAAAGGAGGAGCAGTGAAGATGCAACAGAGAGATTTAGAGGTAGCAGTCAGGAATGGGAACAGCGTATGGTCAGCAAAGTGATAAGAAAGGCAGCTGCAGCCGCTGGGAACCCATCTTAGGTGGAAAAGTATCTGATGTACAGCTCAAAGGTTGCAAGTCAAAATTCTTGTGTTTTAATAAGTCAGTCTCCAAGCAAGCTACTTTCTGGATTATTTAAGAATATAATCAATATTTAAGTGCCGATTTAAAGAGAAATCGTGATTTTAGTCTGACGATAGTGACAGAAAGTGAGTACAAATTTCCTTACAATATGTATCATTTAAATACATCATTACTGAGTAAAAACAGTACTCATAATTTTGCTAATATTCATGTCATTTTTAATTAAAGCTACATAATGAAGCATACACATAAGAGGCAGAGTTGCGTTGCACTTGGAAACTTACCTGTGGCCTTTAAGACCTCTGAGGAGCACTACAGCGCAACTGCAATATTTTTAGCACATGTGAACGAAATTTAGGTTGCTGAAATGAAGTACTTGGGAAGTATTAAGATCGATAAATAACAATGTATTGCAGGCCAATATGTCAGTAATTCCTCTCTGTACACTACCAGTGAGAACACATCTATGATTCGAGTATAATTATGGAAGTAATATATCAGGGAGAGTCAGAAAAACAGAGGACTGGGGAACCTGACATGTTAAAAGAACTAATGGGACCTAATTTTTCCAAAAGCATAGAAAACTCACATTTTTTGCGAGTTGACCAGAGTGAAAGCAATAGCTGTTCAGTATCCCCTAAAATTATGCCGTGGATGGAGAGAAATTACCTAGCGTCAGTTAAAAGAACAACGTAACCGATGGGAATTGTCTACAGTTGTCCAAGATGGTACATGCAATAAGATAAAACTGAGCAAAGGTACACGTATGTTATACATAAGGGAACACTTTCTAAATGTTCAATTTGTTAGCCACAGGATAACCACAAGGCAGGTGAAGTTGTGGAAGCTTCAGAACTGGTGTCATTTAATGCCGCTCTGGAGAACTTGGGCCTAGACAGTATGCTCTAGTTCAGTGTTGGCAGGGAGATACACAAGGTAGGATGTATACTCCTTTTCTAACACCTCTGATTCTATGGCTACACAAAGTCAACCGATTCACCCAAGCCTCCGCCCCCCAAAGAAACTGAACCAATGGTAAAAGCCTAAATAAGAACAGACAAAACAGAAGTAACACACCAAGAGGCCACGCATTCTGTCTATGTGCTCTCATAGAGGCTGCTAGCACTCGTTAGCTGGTTATTGCAGATATTACAAACAGAGAAATCAGTGTTCACCTTTGCTGGCCAGGGTAACGATTAGGAGAGTACATGCTTGGGTCACTGTTTGAAGGCACCATGTTGCTTTGACCAGGTGGTCCCATACTGCCTTCAGGACCCAGCCCATGATCCGACCTAAAAAATGACAAAGGAAACCTCATTCTGATAAAAGCACTTATTCTCCAAAATTGCCAACAAAATAAAACAAAACACACCCTTAAAGAGAACATTCTCTTGACTTATCACCTTCCACTGGAACCCTTACTCTCACTGACTCCCCAGCAATGTGCTACACATCTACTACTTCAAACTACTGACTGAAAACTACTCCACTGTTACACTTAAAAGGCCCACGCTGCATCACTTTGGCTACCATCAGGAAACAAAAAGTGAAGCTAAAGTACACAGCCTAATGAAAGTACAAGTAGGAATACAGCCAGAGCTGCAAAACCTACCAGAATACTTAATATAACCCAAACATTCCCAAACCATTCTGCTTGCTATACCAATGCTTAGACATCAGTGATTTTACCGATTTTTTTTTTTCCTCTCAAAGCCTTTCCCAGGATAAACAAAAGAGGATCAAATTTGTTTTGTGTACTTCACTGAAAGACAACTTATGACGGTCCTGATGAACACACTGCAAGACTGGTGCCCCTACAGCTCAGACAACAGACTCCAGACTCTCCAAAGGCAATTCACTAACAGACCACAAACCAGACATATTTAGGCTGTGTATTTTGTTTTTCATAAAAAGCCCACCAACAACTGTTTAGGTGAAAACACGGCCAGAAGGCTAACTCAAGTGCTACTTTATGCCATCACAGCCCAGCCCAGCCCAGCAGCCAGCTGAACGCAGCTGTCAAACACACCCACGTGCTGATCTGCTACAGCTTGAGTGACTTCTAAGGTGTGACAATTCCTCCTTATTAATTTCTGTGAACAGCTAGACTCAGTCATTACCAGTGGTTTGACTCCCAGTGATTTAGTAAGGTGCTGTAGGAAATGTAGGCTGCTATATTCTCTGCAAGGTGCAATGGGAAAATGAGAAGGGGAGAGAGAGGATCATTTTCACTAATGGGCTTTGCTTTTTCCTGAAGATTGACTCACCTCCTGTCATAGCCACTTCCGTAAGAGAACTGCTGTCGCTGGCTCATGCTCATGTTGGACATTGCTCCAGATGGACTCTGGTTATACATATCTTGTATTCCACTGTTAGGCATTTGTCCAGGGGTCATGAAAGGCTCATTGCTTCCAGGCACTGCAACAGTAAGGGAAATCAAATATATTATTCTGGGTGTTTGAAGAGATCTTTTTATTAAATGATGTATTTTAAAATAAGGCTCAGATCCCTAACACCGCCAAGGAGAAGTAGCTGGTGTCTGACAAGCTCTCCAGGGTCTGATGAAAACACATGAAGCCGCACCACTACCAAGATGATGGTTGTAATATTAAGGAGCTGCAAGCAAGGAAAGTAATCTCATCCTATGGAACTGAGCTCATTAGACACCAGGCGGCTTCTTCCCTGTGGTCTTCATAGCTGAAGATGAACTTGCTCTTGTTCTTTTCACCCCAAACAATGCTAAATATGAATGCAAACATAAACGTTACAAATCAGATGAAAGCAAATCTCCTAGTTTGGATTACAAAGCTGTCAAAATCAGGCTCTTCTTTTTCCCATAAAGCCCTCATACACACATGTATACCATAATTTCATTAAGGAAAGGATACAGTATCCCAGTGTAGCTTCTCGAGCAGGATGGGCATATACTAGGGGTCAAAGAAAAGGCACGTTGACCACTATTATCGGATATAAATCCCCAAGCAAATAGAGGAAGAGACTCTATCCTTTAGTCCGTCATAGTAGATACTGAACAGACACATTTCTGTTTCGAAAGAATAAATGTGAAATGTACCACGAAGTGCAATAAACCCACTTAATCTCACATGGATATAAAACCTAAAGTGAATCTAAGGCAGAGAGAGTTCTCCCTTCCTCCAACTGTGTTATGCTAGTGTCCACAGTCCAGGCAAAAAGGGAAGGTTTAAAAAAAATCACATCAGATTAACTATCTCTTTTAAAGCATCTCCCCACTTCATCACATATCTTTCTTCCCCTGATTTCTGGACCTCTTCTTCCCATCCCTCCCTTTTGCTCCCTTTCAGTTTCCACTTTCTTAATTTCACCTCCTCCATCTGCTCTTCTCTTTGCAGCCATTGTGAGCCCCGCTTGTGTTCTTTCCTCCCACTTTCCTATACATGAGTTATGCAAGATTGATTCATTCTACGCACATTCTAGAATATCCACAAAACCATCTGTAGGTTAAGTGCCCAAAAGGACAAGAGTCAGGTTTGACATTAATCTTAACTTTTGCTTTCTAAAAATAAACAAACTTTGAGTGTGTTTATCACCTTTTGTCAGGGTCTGTCCAAGTGAGAAAAAAATCAGCTTTCCTATTCTGAAAAATATGTAAACTGCGACAGAGAGCATTAGGAGACTTGCTCAGTTCTGCACAGTGAATTCCCAGTTCAGCCCTACTACAACCAGGCATGTTGCTTCGCCACTTCACATTCTAACACTGAAGTCCAGCATCTGATTTGCAAAGTAGCTATGGAAGAAACATACAGCGTTGTACAAAATCTAACCCTATGAATTTATGCCATTTCCTGAAATGTATTCCTACAAGCATTTTTAGCATTCTGTTATGTCTAAAATAAACGGTGTGACTCCAAGAGGGGAAAATATGACCAGACCAGAATGAAACACAATTGCACTGCACCTCTCTTTTTGCTACAAGGATACCATTTTACCAATGGCAAAATCAGCAAAGTAAAAAAGCTCATTTTAATGACCAGAACCTCTTGATTACATAGAAGTAGGGAAGAGCACTTAAGCTCCCACAAAGAAAATACCTTTTCTCATTCCACCGAAAGGATCTTTATTCGGCTCATATGGCATCCTTCCCATCATATCTGGCATGTTTATTCCCTGCTGGTATGGTGCATTTGGCGTCATGGAATTTCGCTTCGGGAATGCTGAATCACTTACATCAGAAAAGGGATCATGCACACTAACTGCGCTGTTTCTAGCAGATGAGAAAAAGGAGGCATTAACATCATCATGTATTCATAAGAATTGTGAAAACAGACTGGACTATAATACACCTAGCCCATGATGCTGTGGCAGTGATCAGTGCAGGATACACCTGAGGAAGATGCAGAAAACTTTCACAATGGACAATCATTAAAAAAATCTACCCATTTTTTTTCCCCAAGCTTATCTGGCTACTTACCTTAAAGATCAGGGTTTTTAATCTAATTCAACTGTGCGTGTTCCTATTACTCATATAAAAGTCTAAACCTTTCTGAAATTTCACTAAGCTGTTTGCCTCACTACCCCAAGGCAGTGAGCTCCACAGGTTAATTATATGCTGTGTCAAAATAGTATTACTTTTTATCAGTTTCATATTTATTACCTTTCAAATTTACCAAGCACCCCATTGCTCTCCTACTAGAGGAAAGACTAAACAGCAACACTTGATTTACCTCCCAAATACCATTTACCGTTATGGAGAGGCACTAACCTTTATGGTTGCAGCCAGCTTTGTTCTAAAGCCCTTACAAATTTGGCTTGGAAAATGGAGTTTCCCTGATAACTACCAGATTTATTCTTAATGCAAAAGAAAATTTTTTACATAGTGAAAGAAAACTCAATCTGGATTAAAGATGATTAAAAAAGGTTCTCGTTATCCTTTCTGCAGTATTACAGATGGAGAAAAAAAGAACCTAAGCATGTTAAGTTCAGAGTGACTCCGTACATAGTTCAGAGTTCAGCTACGTTCCTGCTG
>NW_008824338.1:7983453-8007775 GCF_000699105.1 Pygoscelis adeliae
TTTTGCTTGACTTCATCGGGCTAAGGATCCTTAATGAATGGTGAGAAGGCTTCACTTCAGATTAAGCTGGTCTGTGTGACTTACAGGACATAGAAGTGAAAGGGATCTTTTGGTCCATTCAGTTGAATCCTCTGCTATCTCAACCACTGTTATTATATACGCTTTTTGTAATTTGAATTTAAGTAACACCTTAAAATCACACATTCCTCTTTCCTGAGCATGAATGTCTGGACCTGTATACCAGAGGAGGACAGGGTAAGCAAGGAAAGGAAGGTTGCGGTTCTAAGTTGGTGCTGCTGGGTTCCACCTCCCTCCCCACGCTTCACATATTCACACCCTTTGCACTGGTGCTTGTCTGATCCTCCTCTGGTATTTAGAAAGCTAATGCAGCTCCTACTCCTTCCTCCCTTTCCCTCCCCTCCAAAAAGAAATCATTTTCTGCCGCTTTTAAGGCTCTGACCGGTTCACCACAGAATCAGATGAGGGCCTGAGCAGTTGGGAAAGGGAAAGACTGGCTTAAACTGTTGTAGAACTACAGCCCAACAAAAAATGAAGCAAAGCCCTTTTCGTACCTGCCACCCTGCATAGGTGTCATCTGTCCATGAGGTGTTGATGCTGGTGTAGGGGGCTTCAAATCGCCTGGCACTTCTGTCATGGAATTACTACCAGTAGACTGTGGAGTCTGTGGGCCTTGCAAGGAACCAGAATTAGCTGGGAAATTAGAGAAAAAGGAAATATTAAAAGGTAGCAGCCGAATTCCTGTGGAAATAATAATCATCAAGGAGAGAAACTGGTTCTTTCCCCCATAAGCCTGCTTATACCATGCATCTCAGTACTTTGTAACTTCCCCAAAATCCTCTGAGATCAGGATATGCTGTGCAGTAATAGCTGTCATCTTTCCTAGAACCATGAATTTAATCTGCTGCCTGAAGCAACATGAATAGAAAACATCTAGATGAAGGACCATTTAAATCGGAGGTCAGAGATACAAAGTTAATTGTCTATAGTTTACAACAGAGTAAATGAAGGTTGTTCTTTGGCACAGCTTCTTTACATAATCACTATCACAGCACATACGTTTATAAGGCAAATTTCAGCCAGAAGCTTTTCCTCACAAATTTAAATTGCTATATTAATATAAATTCATAATTTCATTTACCACTAAAAGGCAGACATTTCCATGGTGAAACATGGCAAATGATTAGCGGCACGCTGCAACCCAATGCCATCTTTGGGACAGCATGGCAAAAGATTGTATTTAGGAAATGCAAAAGGCGATCTGGGATAAGAAGAAAGCGATCACTGAAAGCAGAATTGAAACAGGAGGCTATAGCTAACACTCCTAATAAAACTGTAAAAATAGCAATGGGCTTCTTAACAAAATGTAGTTAGGGTCATTGTAGAGCATACGTAACAAGACCAGGTCAATTCTGCAAAGCATCTGTTTCATCTGCAGAAACTTCTGTGTTGAGATCTCAGAAAGCGATAGAGTACCTGCACTCCTGTCCTCCTTAACCGTGGTAAATAGCTATATTCTTGATACGACAAGCGCAGAAAAGCGTGTACTGTTCTATTCCGATGAGACTGAGCAGTGATAAAGGGCATTAAATGAATACATCACATAAGCTCATGATGAAATACATCCAGACCAGTCTTTTAAAGTAGACACTGAAGTTACTATTTTCTTATGACTACTGAGGAGAAACACCCCCCAACCCCAAAGATCTGCCCTAGTAGCTTTCTGATTTAGAAGGTAGTAAGTGGGGATTAGTAACAATGTCTAAGCCTTGTATCTGATTGGCCTTGCAGCAGAAATCCTACCCAAGGAGAACTTGTAGGACTGAAATCTTTCGATGCAATTGGGAAAAAAAAATTACCAACAGAAAAAATGCACAAATCTAACAGACTCAGAAAGACATGGCTTTGGCTTGAGAGGTCCTTCTTTTTTATGAACTGTCATGTAAGCATTTAATAGTGCCTGACTATCTACGTTCAACAACCAATTAACAAAACTTTATAAATTACTGTTAGTTGGAAAATTGGAACAAGCAGTATGGGTTTTTCTTCCGTATGTGAAAGAGAGAGTAGTTTATAATTGACTCAGAATCCTAGAACACTCATCATCTTGACAGGCAGAGCTTGTTTTTAACTGAAGAACACCTTTTTTATATGTGTTTCATTTATATCTGTAACACATGTTCCACTATCTGGAAATCAGTCTCAGTAGCAAGTGCATATGTAAAATCCACATTGTGTAGACCACATTGTTCTTGTCCTCAGCTTTCTGAGGCATGTTTGGATTACGCTCACATAGTAATGAGGTTCCAAAAAAGTTTAAGAAAAGCTCTCTGATTGCATTAATACAGTAACAACATTTGCAACAACTAATGCTACAGTTGACTGAAGGCTTTAGTGCTATTATGAAACAAATCCATATGATAATAAAAAAAAAATCATCATGTTCACATAGAACGACCCCTTTGTATATGACCCCTGAGTGTGCCAGGATCATTCTCCTGCCCTTGAGCTTTAAACACAATTCTAAATTACTTCTAAAAAGCTTGAAAGCATTTCCGAGTTAAGCCACACACTGTCGCATACCATCTTGTTATATGAGAACCATGTAAGTAAACATCTTAGTGTACCCATATACTTACTGTAAAACAGGGTATTGCCTAGCCCTGCACATTTCTCTTATGGTGGACTATTAAGCAGCAATTAAGTTCTTCCCTATCCTACCTGAGCAAGAACTTAATTCATATCTACACTAAACCTAAAGAAAACAAGTAAAGTATTTTTTCAGTATTTATGGGCTGCACGAATATACAATCTTTATTACGAATAACAATGTGTTTTATATAATCTTCTTAGATAAGGAAAGGTTTAACAGCAAAAAGAAGATATCCAACGGAGAAGCTACAAGTCAAATTTCTATCTGCTGGGTGGTGGTTATAGGGTTGGTTGTTTTTCCCCCACCCCTTTCTAAATGACTGCTTATAAACAGCTGAAAAAATGGAAGGCAAATGCTGTCTTGAGCAGTGCAAAGTTTCTGGTACGGCTTTGTTAATGCGCTTTGCTCTTGACCTCCATTGGGTCAGGGACACTTCTACAAAATAGGGACTGCAAGTGTTTCAATCTCTGGATTAGGTGGTCATCAGCTACCAAGAAGAGCCCAAGTGTGGATATGACCTACAAGCAACCGCAAAGACAATTTTCTATGTCCTACACTCACAGGCCGCTGAATAGTTCATCTATATTTTAGTAATAGCATCAATGTAAATAGCACATTCCTTGAGAAAGAATAAGACAAGTATGTACGCTTAATGGTTGCTCTTGGTAGAGCAGGAACAATTTTTTAAGCAACTTAACTTTCTCATGCAGGGTGTGATTTTCAGTACCTTTGCCAAGCTTCAGCCAATCATCAGGAAGTCATCCTGATGGGTATTACCCTCAAGCTAATTTTGTTTTGGAAATTTTCAGCTGTAACTGGCCAGCTTGTTTTAAGAATATGCCTTTGAAAATATATGGTCCTCTTCTGTTGTTCCCAAAAGAGAAATACTTTTCTGTGAGTCTTCCGAGCCAAATACATATTTGGTCACCTTTTTCACACACAGCACCAGTGGTCCCTTGGAGACTTGGTGGTAATGCTGGGGACGTGCTTGTGACAGGGAAAGTACTCTTGCTGTTCCAGTGTTTATTCGGATTTGGTCAAATAAATTTGTGAAAAATACCTGTTAATATGCAGAGATTATTAGCTTGCTATACATTCACTGCCTGGTTTTCTGAAGGTCCTGTTTCTACATATTTCAGGCCGGGGCGAGCAGGACTCTCACTAATTCAGCTCCTGGGTTGGTCTGGGCAGTCTTGAATGTGGAGCTGAGCACGAAAACCTACAGCCAGGAAGCAACCCCACACAAGCTCTCATGGTTACAACTGGAGGTTGGCAAGCAAAGGCAAGGTAACAGGGTTTCTGACCATCAACAGAAAAGGAGAATAGAAGGAGATTGACAAGGGGACTGGGAATCTGGAAAGGAGATACACATGCTGCTGAGATCAGATTAGAATCTGAGAAGTCTGAAGTTGCATGGACATGGTGCTACACAACAGGAAACACTAAGCAAGCCCAGAAAACGTACCTGATGAGAGTTAAAGTACAGGGAAAGAACCGTAAGTGGCTGGATGAAGAGACAGAGAGTTCAATACTGGGAAGAGCCCAATACCGGGCATACGAGTGAAATTAAATCTTGCGCAAGAGGTTCTTAGATGTGTGTTCCTTTTCTCAGAGAGTCTGTTTAGAGACGCTGTTTTCCAGCTGTGCAGAACATGTAGGGCAACAGATGAGATGATATAAAGGGCTATACGTGGCAAAACTTAGAAATAGCGGATACTCATGTTGTAAATTTTTTGGTACCCCAGTTCCTCTTCTGTAGAATGGGAATCATACTACTTTCCCTCTCAGATGGGTATTGCAAAGACTGATTAATACTTTTTAAAGCCCTCAAACACAGTTGTAGTGAAGACGAGAAAAAAACAAGGAGTAAATTTATAGCTCCGTCTGAGTCTGGTTGAAAACTGTGGCACAAGTAAGGGCTGTGTACTGAAAAGTGAGGATAACACAAAACACTGAATAGCTCCTCATTCACTGAGCACTGTTTATTCTGTGCACTGAATGACACAGACATTTCATGGAAAAAATGTCAATGTGACTGCGTAATTAAGAGTGTATTGAACTGTATATACGCAAGGAAACATAATTAAGGTTGCGGAGACTGTATCTCACTTTTGGCATTTCCTAACCTTTGAGTACTTGACTTTGCATCAAAGCAATATACTTCAAACAGTTTTTGGATATAGTATGTGCACACAGGTGCCTGCCTGCACACACGTTAAATGCAAACTAGTTACATTCTCTCACACATATATTTCACACACATTGCTATTAGCAATGCCTTCTAATTAAAGAATATGAAAACAACCCTCTTCTCTGTAAGAAAGTACCATATTCCTTTTTCATGTTTCACCTTAAAATTTTCTATTTGCTAAGCTGCTCTCTGAATTCTTTACATCTATCCTTGCAGGGTTTTTATTATGGTAGATGTTTAATTTTGATTGTGGACATCCTGAAATATAAACCGTATCTTTTAAAGTGCTTCATAAGCTTCAGTATTAAACACAGAACTAAGAAGGAAGACAAACAACAATGTTCTTTTAGAATAGGTAATCTCTGCTTACATGATTACGCAGCTGACTTGGGGATGTCCAGCAAAAAACCTGTGTGTACACAGCTACTGAGTTCTTCATCTCATGTCCACGTCTAAGCAATGCTTGTCTTTCAAGTGTCATAACGGATTTGTAAGAATATGCTTTTAACAATAGAGAAGCCATCCAAAATGAAATAAAATGAGCATCTCTGTCAGTGAGAAGGTGAGGTCCTACAAACTCTTCCACAGTTCACTCAACGGCACGCGTTATTCTTGGCAGCATGGAATTATAGCACCGGCATGGCTTTTTCCTTGCAAAGCCTGCACGGCAGTAAGTACTGCTTTCAGGAAAGACCCTTTATTTACCAGAACAGAAATATGCAGTTAATAAAAAAAAAAAAAAATCTTTCTCTTGCCAGCAATTTTTTCCCTTCAGGAAAAAAAAAAAGAAAAAGAAGAATGCAAGGTCTTGAAACTCCATTAATATGAGGCCTGACATGCTCTCTAGGATATCCCTACCTTTTGCCAGAAGCTACAAATGTATACTCTAAAGTAAACAATGGAAAGGTTACTGAAGGTTAAGTACATTCACATACTTCAGAGTGAACAGCCAGCCGCCACGCTGGGAAGATAATTTACACAGCACGAAGCCAGTGCCCTAGTTAGGCTGGGCTGGGGGCCGCTGGCTGCAGCAGGGCCCCCCCCCGAGGTGGGCGCGGGTGCAAGCATGGGGGCACCTCTGTCTGTCCCCCCGTCCACCCCTCCCGACCCCTCGCCCATCCATCTTCCGTGGGGATTCCCTGGCTGGTCTCATGACACGCTCCATGACATCACCTGCCTGCTAATAATAGCACTTCAGTCAGCCACCCGCCAGCAGAGACGGATGGGTTTGGTTACAGACGCACTCATTGAATGGCTGTGTCGTGTGGTGGTGTGTTGCGTCCCCCCCGCCATTCCCCTCCCCAAGTCTTGTTTCTCTGCTGCCAAGGAAACGCAGGGAACACACTCTTGGCGCGCTCTGCTCCCTCTTTCCAACACACGCGCACAATTTTCCAGGTTTGCTGTAATGAAATCTCTGTTGACATCAGGGCCAGCTGCTCAGCGTTACTCAGGAGCATCCTCAGCTGTACCACTGTGGCCATCCTGTTCATTCAGTGTAGGATAAACCGCTCAGTCTGTAATTTTGAGAGTCATGCATACATAACCGCATACTGCAGCTAAGAATTTACAGTGCCAGAGTACAGCAATGGAAAATAACTGCTTCACGCTGATGCTTTTTAGAAATTTGTTCTCCAGCACCCATTAGTGCTTAGCATAACGGCCCCCAGAATTACTTTCAGTTTAGAACTTGTCACATACTTTGTGCATATTTTGGTCAAAAATATCAAATACGCATGGCAGGAAGAGCATTTTGTCTTTGCACCCACTTCTGGAAAGCCCTGGAGTCCTAGAAGGATGTGTACGGAGACCTACAATGCCTCTCTCTCTATAAGGGATTTTCTGTGCAGCGGAAGAGCAGTCAACAGTTGGCACGGACCTTGGCACGGACCCAACAATCAGGACATAAGGCCAACAGGGGTCCTCTAATAGCTAGCCTGTCATTAGGCATCTGCTGCTGGTCTTCACTGCTGACGGCATTATCTGACCCAGACAGATTTAAGCTGTGATACAAAGGCCTCAGCCTACCACAAGCATGTCTCCAACTTGCACAGCCTCAGAGGAGTGCAAGCCACAATAAAACACATTCAGGCCCCCACCTCTCCCTGCGAGTTTTACGAAAGAACAGAAGAAGCTCTGACAGTAGCATGAAGCCAGAACATTTATTCAAATAGGCAGGTAATCCTACCCCTAACACCTTGGCAACTGTGCAAACCTCTACTGAACAAAGCCAACCAGGCTGTCACTTTGCTGCTCTACCCTCACTCCTTTTTTCAAATTTTTATAATTGCTGACACTATCCTGAATTGTACTGCACATAGCACTAAATTATTCACTCCTTTACACACCATTTACCTTATTAATGATGTTGTAAAAAACAAAAGTGATGGGAGAATCCCAAATACAGTGCTACAAGCAAATGGACTAACACATGGACCCAGATCACTGCCTTCCAGTCCCATAAATTTGACTTACACGTCGCACCCTCTCCCTGACCGGGCTCTTCTACGGGAATCTCCTCACTGTGGCTGTTGCACTGTGTTTCCTAGCGTCCCCTCTATGATCGCATTGTTCCGTGAGGCAGTCACATAATCACCCCCTGGATGCAGGACATCTGCGACAACTGATTTGCTCTGAACTACGTGTCACCGTGCTCCCACCTCGCACAACATCTACCTGGGAACTACATCAACATCGGAACTGAATTCTTCTCTGTACCAAGGCGGCTGCCAGTCCCTATATATTCTTACATATATTCTCTATATATTCTTATGAGCAATTGAAATACTTAAGTGTTAAGAGTTTTATGAAGATAAGCTGATTTTTAAACTCTCATGACCCTGATTTCATAGCATCAGCTGGTTAGAATTGGACAAAATACAACACCCTCCTCTCTGGGACAAGTCCCCCTGCTTTTTTATCAGAATTAACTTCAGCCCTAGTACTGTAACTAGTTCTCTGCAAATGGATTTGGCTTCGAAGTGGCTCTGCCTACACTGAGCTAACTGCACAACAGAGGCTAATGGTTCAAGCAAGGACCTTTGGAGGCTACTTGTTTCTTGTTGTATTGGGCTCCCGTTTCCTCTGAATGCCAAAGAGTAACAGATTATCTAAAGTACATCTACAACTCTGCTTCTTTTGTGCAGTTAAAATGTTAATGTTGTTATATACTAAAGGAAAAGGAGCAAGGAAAAAAGCTGACTCTTAAAGAGAACAGGCTTGTACTCTCTGCAGCATCTATACCTCAGCGGGATTTCATGTACTAAAGCTGATGCACACTGGGAAAGCCTTTCTCCATACAGAAGTGCAGTCCATTCAGTGACACAAGCTCTTTTCTTGCCAGCAAAACAAACCTTGAGATCTTTGCTTGCTTCCCCCTCTTATAGTCTCTGTGTCCTGCTGTGTTTTTATTTTAGAAAAATAGTTTCAGTTCTCCTCATAGACAGCTTGCTTGAATGTTATGATAAATTTAAACTTGGACTTTGCCATTTTCATCTGTGGCGTCACGATGCAAAAGGACCCTCTAAAAGTGGTACGTCTGACATTTCTATTCCTTTGTTTCAGGTTTACGTATTTAAATAACAAATCTTCATCTCAAAATTCAGCCAATTTACGGTGATCATCCCTGAACCAACTACTGAGAGCAGTGTTGGAGGGGAGGAGTAAGGGAGGAGAGAGCAAAGCAAAATACTCTTTAATTTTCAGTATTGCTGTTTAGTTTTATAAACAGATGAATTTCCTCTTCACCTTCCTTAACAAGTCTAACAGTTTCAGCTCCCCTTACCAGCCTTCTCAGGAGGTGACGGGCACGTCCAACATCTTTTATTTTTTTGCAGTGGTGCACATTCAGGACACTCTATGCTCATTTCAGACAGACAAACATTTGGACTATAGGCTTCACTTCTAGTACCAAGTATTTTTCCCCATCTTCTAAACTTGCCTTGCAAAGTAACCTAGTTATCTTCTCTATTAAATAATCAGCACTGGGTACCTGATAACCCTACGCGTTAACAAGGTGGAGGAAGTATTTAAGGTATTACACAAAGAGATGTACCTAGGAAGACTTTAACTCCCCCAAATCCTTACACTGAATACATCAGGCTGAAAAAGATTTAAGCCTTATCGCCTTTATCTTTTTCTGTACTGACAAAGCACTATCATAACAAATGATCTGGTAAAAGCTAGAACTGTATTATATCATTATAAAGGTCTTTGCAATTTTCTGGTAGCCACGAAAGGAATTGTCAAACTGGAGCCACGCAGCCTGCAAACTGCCTGGAGAGCTTGCTGGGTTCCGACTCACCACTTCCCATTTTCAACCAGTGAACTGCGCTAACAGAAATTAAGGTATTTAATACTTTCCTAATACTGCCTTCTAATGCAGGAAACTGCTGTAAACATTCCAGGAATTATATTCGCTTGGCAGCAAAAGGCGGTGGTCTGCCTAACGGTAATTGTGAAGGTAGGTATTAACAGAATTATTTTGTTGGTCAGAAAAGCCTAATCACCGGCAAATCAAAGGAAATATTTTCTCTTCCATGTGTAGTCCAGAAGTCAGCACCATAGACTAATACTTACTACACCTTTTCCTATGTACTTAAAATGTTACGACTGAAGAATTTTCCTGCCTTGAATTATCACTCATGACTATCCAATCTTGAGAGTCTTAAGCTGAATTAATTTAGAAAGAAAACAGCATAGTTTCAAACACCACACTGTACATGCAAAAAGAACAGCCAAAATCAAGCATTTCCAGTTCCAGTTTTTCAGACGAGAAGATAAAGACAGTGATTCTAACGACTTATCTGACATACAGGATTAGCAGCAAAAGAACAGAGAGCGTGCCTCCAAACTACGAGGTCTGGCGGTGGGGATACACCATACTCTCAACTCTCTCCATCTGCCACACATTGAACATGAGCTGTATCAGAGCAACCATCTGAGACCCACTGATCAGTCCAGCATCTGCCATCCTGACTCCAGCTGGAGCTTTACTGACCAATACTTGCGTTAAAAATGCAGCTTCAGAGTCGTACCAAGTAAAGTGCAAGTACCAGAATCTGCTCTTTAGACAAATGGGCGCTCCTTTTAGTGCTGGCTGCCTCGTGTCTTACAGCGCAAGCACATCCGTGCAGAATGCTGTTCTTTTTACTATGCTAATGTAACTCTGAATATTAAGGGTATGCTGGCGCACGCGTCTTTATATGTTAGAGTGAGCAATGACAAACTAGACACATGACTGCGGATGGCCCTTCAGAGTTAAATCTGACTTGACTCAGGCGCTAGCTCCAAGTTTGAAAACAAGATGCCAACAACATATTTATCTTTGTTGCTTGTCCAGCATTCTAAATGCATAAACTGCAACCTAGCGAGTATCTTTTGCGTTCAAAAAATGGTTGTGTAAGAGGCTGCAGTTTTTTTGACTTACCAGGAGATGGCGGCTGAATCTTAGGTTGTTTCTTAGTATCTCCCGTGCTGAAGACTTCTGGAGGGGGCTCCTCCCCTCGCTCAATCTTGCACTCGAAGGCAAACAGGTACTGAATGTATTGTTTTTTCAGGGAGCTGGCTGCGCTGCTCGAAGTACCAACGTTCAAGGTGGTTGCCAGCTCACGCCACTTCTTGTTTTTATTAACCTAGCAAAATGAACGGCATAAATTGGTTTGCAGCAAAGTGGTTTGTTTAAGTCAGGAGACAAAAAAGGGGGGGGGGAAAGGCAAAAAAAAAAAAAAGCACGTAACGTCTTGGTTTACTTTTTTTATTTTCCTCTTTTAGGTAATGCTCATTACTCCCACACGCAGTAATGCATAGGCAGCATTTACAGTTATAAAACCACTAAGGAACCTGCTGATAGCTATGTAAAAAGCTTTGCTTGTGGAGAGTCTTCTGCATGGTGCATCTTTTAAATGCCTTGCACTCTTCCAGGGCCTATGCTCTTCCGTTAGCAATCCATCTCCAAGCAAACGCACGCTCGTTCTCCCTCTCTCCGACACCCACCCACACCCACCCCATTCTAATTAAAAAGCAGCTTCTAAAAACTAATTCAGAAAGCAATAACAGCATTATTCTGCAATTTAAGTGTTTCAGCACTGATATGAAAAATAAATTTTTCTCCAGAACAGCCACCAGCTGTCAAACACTTCAGCCGGTAATTCCTGGTTCAAGTCCTTTCACTTTAGGGCATCTTGCAGGGACAGATCAATGATCCTTTGGCTAGATGAGAGGCAGAGTGAAGCGAGGCCCCTTAATTAATTAAGGCAGACTTCAAACACACAGGGCTAGTCCAGCAATACTCTGTATTACAGTGCTGACTGCACAACTCCACTGCCAGTCTTGTTTGCAGTGTAAGGCTGAGAATATTGAAAGACTCTGTTCATGAGTTCCTCAAACACAGCTGATCTGTAATAACAGCGAAGTTCATTTGTCATCCTGGATGATGCCACTGGCTCGCTCAGCTGTACCACTCACAACGGCCAGTTGTTTTTGCTGTAATACCTGATGCCTCAGACTTCATTCAACCACCTGTGCAATTGCTAGGTATGATCCAAGGAGGGGAGGCAGCACTGAAATAAATGGGCTTTACATGGCTGAACATCTTAGCTTTTGTTGGGGACGAATCCTGATTCTTGTGTGCCACGATGACTTCTACTTGCCCTGAGGCCTGAGATTTTAATGACTCGAACTTAACTTGTATAGCTACAAAGGTTATCCTTAGCCATACTGTTCCTAAGCCTTCGTGCCAGCAAAGGAAGCATTTCTTACGTTTCTCGCGGTGTTTAATAACACTGTAACTGCTGCCAGTCAGCAAAGATCTTTTGGGGATAGCATTAATAGCAAGCAGGTTGGCATGGCTATGTGAAGTGTTTCTATTTTTCTGGTACATCCTGCAAGAACCCAGGAGGTTCAAGGAGAAGAGATTTTCATAAACTGCCCTTGTTGAGGCTTGAAATCCAGCTACACAGCCCTTTGTGCCTACTGACTTATAGCTAAGTGGTGTGTAATGAACACATTGCATAATGCAAACAGAAACATTCATGCCTAAATGCCCAGTATATTGGCATTTAAAAGACGACTGCCAACAGCTGGTCTGTTCATGTTGGGACCCCATCAACTGCAACTATTTGGACAGAGAATATGCACCGCTGCTGCACAGCTCCACTCCCTGTCACTCTCGGGGCAGAATCATGAGATGTGGAGTGCAGCAGTTGGAGCAACAGCTTTTTAGGAGGGCATCACACAGATGCATTTAAATAAACCTCAGCAAGCAAAGTTCTGCACCTCTCAGTAGCCCCAAACAGATAAACACGGTGATCATTCATGTGGGCACACCAGCAAAACCAGGAGCCTTTACTTTCAGCGTCAATTTTTACCAGTACTGAAGCACACACGTTTGTAACTCAAGCTCTTTCAAAAATCAGTCTAAGTGAACACCATCTATGCTTTGGCCATGCATAATGTCTGTCACTGCAAATCAACACTGAGTGTCCCAAAATAAAATAAATTTCCATAATAAGCAAACATGAATGACTTTCTAGAATATCCCATCTGCCCCCATCTTGCTTAATTTTTGATGCTAAGAGTCATACTATGGGCACAATCACGCTGTATGAGGCAGAGCAGCTGCATGACACGATTTACCTGTAATAAAGTTACTGAGCTAAAAGTAATCAAATCTTTATGATGCTGGGGGGCATGAGCTGATCACTAGAAATGTCAGGATAACATCTCTTACCCATATACAGCATTTAACAACTGGCAAGGTGAACTGTATTAGGTTTCTCTGCCTTCCTTTAATAACAGGAATAGCTAAAATCTCTGGACTTGAAGGGCCAATGATCTAATTCAGTAGTCAAATCCTATGTTGTGAGGTGCACTATTCAAAATAGCATTGCAAATGGTACTAATTGATGTTGGACATTTCCTTCTTGAACTAATCACAGATGATTAAAATGTGCTCTCTTTCTGAGGATCTAATTTGTTTGCCATGTTTTTGAGTTCAGATTTTGTAATTAGTGTAAAATTATATCTAAATATTGAATATTATCTATTTTGTGTTAAATATTGCATATACGTATGTATCTGCATAGCCATGTTTAAGACCTCATCTTGCAAAGTACTGAACATCCACAAACGTTCTTAAATCCACTGAAATTATGGGTCTCAGCACTTCACAGTAGCTTCTAGCAGCTAGCCAGAGTGATCCCCTAGATGCACGGGATGCTTTGTAAAAGCACCAGGCAAGGACAGATGACTTTGAATACCAAATCTAAGGCTGAAAATGCTGACCATTTTCTCCTGCTTTCCCTTTTGATGGTGCTAGACAATGAAACAATATAGTTTTGCTCTGTGGTGGCCAGTCTTACAGAACTCACAAGTAATTTCCAAACATCCTTTTGCAAAACTTCCAGTTAACTGGTGAGAAAGCAAACCAAAGCTTCTCTCTCCTATCTGTGACTTTTTTATTCTCAGCTCTTCCTGCTTTCATTTTCCTTCATCTCAATTAAGTAATTCACCTTTTCCTTGTAATCATGACGTTTGTAAGGCAGCCCAAAACATCCTGTAAGCATTTTCCAAACACAGGGAAAGCACAGTCCGTGTCTAAGAAACAAATGTACCGTACAGAGACACTCAGAGATGAAAGGTTTGGGATGAAGGACTGTGTTTCGAGAACATATCTGCCACTTCTCTGGAGAGATGAATTGATTCGTCCTAGAGGCAGTATCCCTATCTGTGAAGGATGGATTTCAAAATCTCCTTTTCCTTTCAGCTCTAGCATGTGTTTGTTTCTTCTTACTTTGATCCAATGGCCTTTTCCTCTTCTCTTCTCTTAGTGGCATTACTGGATTCCCCATAACAGGTAACAATTTCATCTGTCTATAGCAATGGTCAATCTTGAGTCAAACTGTACAGTTTTAGGGCAATTATGCAGCCCAAAATGAACTCCAGACAAATACTAAAGCACGAAACTATTTTCTTCAACAATGTTGTCAGGGCTGAAAATGTAATGGTGCAACCAGCAGGAAATACTCTAGAAAAAAATGCCTATCGCCTTTTCAAAAGGTTCACTTTCAAGCACTTCTCACCTGTGCTAAACCTCCAATCTCTTTGACGCAGACATAGAGCCTGAACAGGTCCAGGGGCTTCTTGCCCACAGCTGGCAGACTGGCCACGGGCGTGCCCCTCTCCTCCATGAACGTGAGGTACCGATCCACCCACATCTTGCGCTCCGGCTCGTTTCCTAGTTCATAGACTTTTGTGATCTTCTCTCCAGTTGTGGTAGAGGAACTTGATTTCTAAATCGCAAGAAGAAAAAAAAAAGTTGGGGGAAGGGTGGGAGGGGGAGGGAAAAGAAAGTAAGAAACTCACAACATTGAAAAAGAGAAGATGTCAAACAAACTAAAGCTATCACACAACAGTCAGGAATGAAGGCTACTAGTTCAGGCACAAACAGTACATTCTGTCCATATACGGAAAATTCAGCTTTTTAAATAAAGGGCCCAAACTCCCCATTTTCATATTTCTTTCACTGATCTGAACTTTGGATCCCAGAAGGCAAGTTTCTGATGTTGCCTCATGTCATTTTAAGAAGAGGTAGCTCTCACATAGTGCTTCTCATCCACTTATCTCAAAGTAATCTCAATTTAATTTGGGTAAAATTAAAAACAAGTTTGTCCCACACAAGTTTACATAATCCTAAAACCAAACCAAATCAACCCTCTCCCCTTTGCGCCCAGTAAGGGGCTAGAAAACCTGAAAGCGTTCCTGCAGAACAGGAATTGCACAGAAGTGGCCTAAGGCGTGAATCACGGCAAACTAGTACACTGAGGAGTAGTACTCTCTTTAGAGAGTCACAAATGGTTATGCTTTACTACCTCTTCACACCACCCCTGGCCAAAAAGCAAGATGAGCAAGAGAGCCTACAGTACAAGGAGATTGGTGGCAATACTCTTTCTGAACTGCCAATTAGCTGCCTGAGCCAATAATGTTTATGAATAACTACTACTCTCCTCCCTTGAAAGAGGGCAGAAAATAGCCATCTCACTTGTCCTACCTTGCAAAGAAAATGTGTATTATGACCCGGGGAAAACCAGGGATGCACAGCAATCAGAGCTGAACCACCAGCAGGAAAAGTGAACGAGGTGGAAAGAGCAGAATTCCTTCTCAAGTGGCAGAAATGCAGGAGTGAACCTGTTTTCCTGCTGCTATTTGGGCTTTACAGCTAATGAAAGCTCATGTTATCTTGATGCCCTTTTCTTGTCTATGTGGAGATGGCAGAAAGCACTGAGGCTGCTACACAAGCTGTAACTTCTCACCGTTAGCTTTTCTGTGCAATATAACCCTTTGAGCTGGGCTCTGTGCCATGTGTGGATGGACTACACCCTATCCGAGCTCCCTCTGATCTAACAGCAGAGAGGGGCTGCTGCTACTGCAGGAAGACTCTCCTGCTTGCAGAAGGTGAAGTGATTTGCACAGCAGTGGAAGATGGGAGTGGTTCAGAATTAAACACAAGGCAGAGAGATTGATATAAAGCTTTGGGAAAGGAGCCAAATATATGAAGGGAAACATATCCTTTATGTCTGTATAATAAAATCCTAAACTTGGTTGTTGACTGCAGTAGACACTTCTTTCCACTCATCTAGTCAATCACCCTTTCCCTCCTTTGCCTTTCCCTTACTTTGAACAGGAGACTGCACTATTCTGAAGTAAACAGGAACTCATTTCTAGTTGAACATCTCTAAAGAAGACCCTAGCTGTACCTCCCGGATGCTACAGAACCACCCACTTCGTCCGTGTCCCCACACAGGACTGGTGAGGACTGGCACTCAACACCAGGAAAGATGCAGTGGGGAAGCATCCACCTGCCAATGATTTTAAAAGCATTGCCACCATTCATCTTGCACGTTAGCCTGGAAAATATGACAGGCTCTGTATCTCCCTCCAGCCATTAGCTGAAACTTGGCAACGCTGGAGGAGAGCCAGGAGAAAAGAAACGTGAAGCCAAGGGGGGTGACCCAGCAGTTCCATGAGCCATTGCTGTTCTTTCCAGTGAACAGATACTCATTTTAATTAAATAAATAGCCTCCTGTAAAGTTTTCTGCCTTGCTTCCTGATACTGTAACTTCTTTGCAGCAGTCCTTCCTCCAGACAGATATTATTACCTTTCTTACTTAGAAATGAGGCGCGCTCCTGAATTTACTTGAGCCAGATTCAGTTGTGTTACAACTCCTACTGAAATCAGAGTCAAGGCTGAATTTGTTTTACTAATACTAAGTGGCTGGCAGGAAAGTACTTTGACGTGAGTCCTGCAGATTATGCAATGAACGCACAAACTGATTCTGTAATGGCAACCAGTTTACTCTCAGCATCACCTGCTATGTATCTGGGCGTTTTAAGAAAATCAGTTTAACTCTTTTCAACAAATATACTTTGTCAAAGATTTTTTTTGGGGGTGGGTGGAAAGAGGGAAGTAGGCAAGTTATGTTGCTACTAATTTGATTTTGTAGTGAGAACAGATACATGATCACATAGGCTCGAACAGCTGAATAAACTGAAGCTACCCCACTACCAACTGCAGTAAGAACAAAGTTACTGTACTGCTCATCAGCATTAATTTTAATGACACTTATGATGCCACAGAACTCACAAAAATGAAGGTGGGAAATTTCAGCTTTTACCCAGCAAATTTTGTATGTGCTTATATTCTAACATATGAGGCAACAAAATAGTTTCTATTTCACTTTTACGGTAGTTCGCGATTAAGAATGTTCAGATTTACCAGTTTTACGTTTTCATTTTTATATGGTAAGATTCTCTTTTTCAAATCAGATTCAGAGCAGAATGGAAACCGGTTAAGAATTTTTCATTCTGGGTTTTTCTGCTGTATGTCTCAAATGATGCTGCTTTTCAGCAGTGTGGCAGCAGGCTCTAAAATGACAGTATAATCTGAAAACTTTTCACAGCTTACAGAAGGTAAGAAATGTTTCTTACTGTGTGAGCTTTCAGGTTGTCACGCGTTGTAAAATGGGTGCAATTTTCTTCTAAAATGAAATGTTAACTTTAGAAGAATGCACTGGAGGGAAGAATGCTATTCCTCAAGAGTAAAGATCTTTTTCTCTTCTCTATTTTTATAAATGTAAACATTTAAAAATGACAGATGTGTGCAAGCTAGTCTACACACAAACAAACTTCAGTTCCACATGGGCAGGTTCAGCTGGAAGCCTAAATTTGCCTATAGGTAAATGTTAACCCTCAGAAAATAAGGGTTTATTACAAAATGATCCCCTTAGCAGATTGTTAACTAAAATGAGCGCATGCCAGGCAACGCTGGAAGAATACAGATCATGAGCTTTTCTTCTGTTAAGTCTGTTGATCATTTTGGTGATAAAAGAATGCTGGTGCAAGCCTGTGGCACATACCTTTACTGATTTAGTTGTATCCTACTCTGCCCTCAATCCCCAGCACTCTTTTACATGATATGACTGGCCATGTTTAAATAGGTGATTTAAAAAAACCCACATCTAAGTATGTGGATACCAAAGCCAATTCTCATATTAAATTTGTCAAACCCCATACTTTATTTTCAATACACCTACCACCCATTAAAACTGTATTATACACAGACTCTTGTATGGTGAACCTGCAGAATCCTTCAGAGCAACACAAATTTCTGTAGGAGTTCTTTTCACGTTAAGGCAGTGGGTAGTTGTTTCTGTACATGTCTCTAAGCATCTATATTTATAAACTATCTACGGTTCACGTCCCCCACTTCAATAAAGAATTTGCCAATATTACACTTAGTACGTAGCCCTATTTTACTACAGAACAGAGTAGTAAACACAGGCAGCAAAAACGGCCAAAGTCCAATCTCTGGCAGAGGCTTTTGCAGGACACAATCCTCTGTCAAGATTTCCTCCCGAAGGACTCTGCAGACCCCTCACAGCTAGCACCATGGAGACACAGTACTATTCAAGTGTATTCACTGTCACGTTCATGTGTACCTGTGGACAGCGAACAGCATTTTATGGGGTTTTCATAACCTACTGTTTTATTCATGTTCCAGTGAGCCTGCATAGTTCACACCCACACTTGCAAATTCTCTTGTAAAGAATTTTAAAGCCACCTCGCCACTGTGAGGGATGCACACTACGTGCAAAATCAGCATAACGGAAGTGTTCTTTTACCTATGTACCCAAAGAGCCCTCAAAGCATAATGTCCAACAATTCCTTCTCCCCGTTTTCTCATGCCTCACTTCCATATAAAACTGCTGAAAAGAGAGGATCCACTTAGTAGGATCACAGGGATGCTGTGAAGTGAATCACAGACTATTCACCCTTGCTTTTATCCTCTGCTGGAATGGAGAAGTTGTAGCACATGAAGCAGCTTTGGGATTTAAAGAACAAATTCAGCCTGTTCTCAAGGGTAACAAAACGCCTGCAATCAATCGTTCCAGTCTATGTCAGACTGCTGTTGAAGTCGATGAAGTTATCCAATACACTGGCCTTCATAGGTAAAAAGCGATCAGTTAATTTACGGCACTTATTTTTCTATCGTTCCAAAGCACCGTCTTTATCCATATCTGTGTACCAAGAAGCTAACTGAAGCAAAAGACGCAGCAGCATTTGGACAGAGGGGCATTCAGAAGAAATTGAAAGCACAAACTTCCTCCATTTGTTTTTCCCCAACACTATACTTTGTCATATTTACATGGAAAAACCTCCACATATGTTCACAGTGACTCTAGGATTTGTTACGCAGTTTAGGCAATGAGCTCAGGAACGCGTTATCATTTGGTAGCCTTGCAGAGGAAGAACTCGATGTGTTAGACAGCCTGTGCAGTAACTCTCTTGCTTTCCTCCAGAAAACCGCCCAAACAAGCAATACCCAAAACATGACTACAAAGAAAACTAACACCGTTTCTGGTACCACTCTTTCAGAAATGCTGTTAAGAAAAAGATGAGACTTTGTGGGAACAAGTAACACCAGCTGCCTTCTGAGACTCAAAGTCGCTGCCAAATAAACATCAAAACGTTAAGGTGGTGCATTTCATGCCATGCTGCCCCTCCGCTCCGGGGATTCATTCACTAGATGTCTGGTTTTTGGATGGGGAGAGCTTTTTCACTCCAATTGGCCTTCCTCTGTTTGTCCTGAGACAACGTATCACTTTGTGAAAATTAAGTTGTTACCAAAGAACTGTTGCTATTTTAAGGGCACATTAACATCAGAAAAAACCCTTCATATTCCTCACAAAGATATATTGCAGTATTTTTCTAGAGAGAAATTATGATTGTCGCTACTTTTGGTAAAAAGAAAAAAGAGGAACAACATTTATTTTTCTAATTTAAAAAAAAAAAAAGCAAAAATGACCAAGTGGACATTTGCTCCCCATAGGCCATATCTGCTTGTATCTCCATTCTCTTTTCTATATACGTATATAGATTTTCTATGTGTGTATATATATAGATATACATATGATGAAATTTATTTTTAGCTCCACGCATCTCTCTCAGGTTTTTCTTTACAACCTGTATGAGAATGACTAAACATTATTAATCTAAAAAATAGTTTTCTAAAAACATACACACATCAGGTTTTTTCTACCCACAATCTGGGTTATTTCAAAATAACGGAATGAAGGAAATCAGAAACAATTTTGTTTTAGACTGCCCTGATAACCTAATGACTGTATTTCCAAATACACAATTCAAAATGAAAAACGTTTCCGAAATATACATGGCAGCTTTTTCACGGTGCTGAGTCTACAGTTCAAACTTTGACGGATCTTAGTTTCAACAGGGGAGAAGATTTCTTGTTTTGTTTTGGTTTTTTTTCCTAAATAATCCTAGCAAAGACAAGTGCAGCAACCAGACTGAAGTCAGTTGTGTGAAGGAGTTTGGGCCCAGGAACAGAAATGGAATTGTCCTTAACAACACAGTCGGCATGCTTGGAAGCTGATGCATTACAGGAAGGATGTTTTCTTCACAACAACTGCTGTATTACCAGACAGCACACTTGCATGATGCACGCAATTTTACTCTTTCTTATTTCAAAGTACTGTTGGGACAAATTTTGCCCTTGGATAAGCATGCTCAGGCCCCACTGAAGCCAGGCAGTGGAACTTACAGTCATGTGTCCGAGAGCAGAATTTGTACCCAGTATTATAAAGAAAGAAAACTGTTTAGTGGATAAATAATGAAGAAAAGGAATTTACAAAACAAACAAGCAAGCATTAAAATATAATTAATTACAAAAAAAATAAACAAAAACCAAAAAACCAGAGCCACTTACAGGGCTTGATGGAGTCTTTGGCCAGCCTGGGCTGCTAATGCTATCACTTTCATCTCCATGAAATGAGGAGATGCTAGCAGAGCTTGGGGACATTGGGGAAGGGACTGGCAGGTTGCCTGGGGTTGGGGGCTGAGAAATACCCTGAGAGCTGTAGCTATCCTGTGGTAGAGGAATAAAAAAAAAAAATATGACAAAGGCAGGGCAAACTTTATTAAAAACAAAAAAAATACATCCAGTTTAACAGACTGACCAATTTTTATATATAAAATATATATAAACAGAGACACATACAGAAAACACACACATATATAAATATATTTTTATATATATATATAAAAGGTATTAAAACAACATTGTTAATTAGTATAATTTGGAAAGTTTGCTGGATGCTTGGCTAAAGTCACTAAGCCACCATGCTTATTTCAAGCTCACATGGAATGCTAAGCATGGGTTTCCCCTTATGAAAGAAAGAAAAAAACCAAGCTGTTCACCTTATTTTATCAAATAAGGCAGGAAAGCAAAATATTAAAGTATGTTGCTGCTGCTGAGGCGGCCAAAACAGGAAGCTATAACTGAAGGCAGAGAAAAATGGCTGCAAGTATTGAAACCAGGCAAGACCCTTCTTTCCCACCCACCTGGCACAGCCGAATCCCCACGCAACTTTTGGCTTGGGTTGCTTTGCCCCCGCAAGTTAAAATGCCGTAAGAACTAGTAACTTTCAGATCCACACAATGAAGGAAAAAAGAAAAAAAATAAAAGAAAAGAAACAAACAAAGAGATTGCACGTGAATGGAAAGGCATGCAGGAAAGAACAGAGTGGGTAGGCCAAAACCAGAAGATGAAGGACAACGCAGCAGACTTCTGCGGGCTGAAACAACACCACGTGCGTAGGTGGTAAATACCTTTGACTTGCTCTCGGGTTGGGGGGGTCCTTCTTCTTTGCCATCTGCTTTGAGAGGAAGGGGTAGTTTGGACTCACCGGGTGTCATCATATCTGCAAGACCCATAGGTGCTAATCGAAAACAGGAGAAACAGTTAAGCATGACTATGTTTGGCTTTGTAAGAAAAAACACGCTTCCTGCTGCAAGATCGTGGTGCCACGTGAAGCAGAGGTTATCCCACCTCTGTCCTGTTATTCTAGTGTCTGGAAACCTGGAAACCTCTTCAGTTGAAGTGAGGAAATAAAAGAGAATGAACGAGGCGAGAATACGAGCACCATGCAACAACAACGACGATGACTTTACAAAGTAAAATTCATTCTTCATGCTGCTGGTGGTCTTCAACTGTGTCCACATTTGACCACTACATTTTAACAGAACAATAGTCTATTTTAAGAACTACTGCACCTTCCCTTTAGCAACAGACAAACGTAAATGAAAATGATGTGCATTTTGCTTGCAATGTTGAACCCGAGAAAAAGGCTGACTTTCCCAATTACGTCTGGATTAATGTTGGTGTTCAGCAGATAATTCCTGCCCCTACCGACTTTAGTACGAATGGCTCAGCCACTGTGAGCCTTAACTACAGAATTACAAGCTGTAAACTCCACTCTGTTGGAGAACCGGCACTCAACTTCTTCCCCTCCTGCCAAAATGAGGTGGGACTATAGCAAACGCACAAATGTCTGTCTCTGATAATGGCACGCAGTTGCTCCCCTGGGGTGCGAGGAGTTTAAGGGGTTTTTTTATTTGAAGATGCAAGTGCTCAGTACAGCATTATTGCTGCAGAGCTGCTGGGTTCCTGGATTTCTAGAAAGATGCAAGGAGAAACATTCAGATAAATAGACAGAAAATACTGGGCGGATCAGGAGGTGCCACGACATTGAATCAATGCAAATAACCACGGAACAACAGCAAGACACCAGGTGATTCTTTCCCTGCGGAAAACCATGTGCACAGCACTTACGGAAGACTGGATAAGATATCTTCCCTTCCTCTCCCTTTTTTCTCCCCCTCATGCCCTTCTTTCAAAGAAGGATCTGAGCTAAGAAAAACATAGGATAGAATAACCTACGAGGCAATAAAAAGGAAAAAATACATATCCCAAACTTACAAATTTTAAGAATCAGCAAAGCATCATTGTTTAAAAAAAAAAAAAAAATCTGATCATGACCAGACTAGCGTGCCTCTCTGCAAAATGACAATGCTGGCTCGCACTAGGCAGCAGGCACACTGCATAGCAAGCCAAAGAGAGGAGGGGGAAAATAAGCTTTAAAAATACTTCACAGATTGCCCACTACAAAATGATTATTGCACATACTCATGTATTACTATGTTTTAGAAAATAATTAGTTTTAATTACAGCAGTGAGAGCATGAGCAGGACTCTGGCGAATACGCTGGCAAGCTTTGCAGTGCTAATTTGCTAATATCTTTAGCATCACTGCAGGTTGAGACTATGGGTCTGCCAAAAAAACCTACCCAGCCATGTGCCATGTGAGTTTACAACTCTGTGCTCAATATTCAGCTTTGAACTGCCGGTGTTTTTCATGGGCACATTTTCTTGTTTTTTCAAAGCACATTTGTAGCCCAATCAAGCCCTTAAAGTCATCACAACACATAAATCATAATTGAGATTAAAAAAAAAAAAAAATTACTTGCAATACTTAAGACTTCAAGAATTGGAACAAAAAGCCTTTTTCAAGTGATGCAGCTGCAGAGAAAAATCTATTGGGATCAGCTAAAAATGCTGTTATTTTTATGTATGTGTGTGAAACCTCAACAAAACAGCCAAGCAATATGATACTGGGAAGCCAGCATCCACTAAGCGTTTGATTTGTATGCATTTTGCCCTTATACTCCGTTTGAGGAGCTGGGGCAGCTTGTGACCATTATGAAGTGAAGGATGGCAGCCTAACACATTTTAGTTTTGAATTCCACAGTTAAAAAAAAAGTTATTTTTCTTTTAGAGATTTTTTAAAAATGTATTTACAAAATGGTCAAACGTATGCCACAGTCTGGTTTCAAACTGGGATGCAGAACTGTTATACAAAACCCATTTTAACAGTTAACACATTTCATGCTGTGAAAGCGCTAAAGAAGAAGTCTTAGTTTTAGTTTCAAAGCAACCAACGATGACCCTTCTCCTCTAAAGCAATTTTAGAGAGGTCAAACAAAGCAAAGTTAACAATCACGCTTCTTCACCAGAATTCTGCATGGCTAAATCCTCTGCTGATATCTCACTGTTAGCTAGGTTGGCACACTAGTTCTACTACAAAGGATATAATAATTGTGCCCACTTCTGGTAGTCCTGTTTGCATCATAATTCCTTTATAAAATCTCTTTTCCAGAGAGGTTTAAGTTAACACCTCATGTAAAGGGCAAGTAACTCTAGTCTGCAAATTACCACATGTATTCTGACTGTACTAATCATGTTTAGAAATGTAAAAATACTGATTCATTTTGGCTTTTGAATATTTCTTGTTGGCATATGCAAATATAACTATCAGGAGTTGGAGGCAATTATGAAAAAAATAATAAAGTTTCCCAAATTCTGTTTCACTTTTTGTTCTAAATTATTTACTTCATCTACACCCTTTCTTTCTACCTGTAAGAGGAGAACTGCAAGGATTTTGCTAGTGAATTGCAAGGCTGTCTAGTTTCCCTATAGCTTTTACCTAAGATGTTTCCACAGCTACTTTTCTACCCTCTGCTGAAATGCTGTTTCATAACTTCTTGCAAACGTACTCTCCAGCGATTTGCAAACAGACATTCCTTCACTTTTTTTAGCAAAGTGGTATGGCGAGAACATTGTTTTGACCCTTTCTGAGCAGTGAAATACTGTTATTGTCACGAAACTGCTAAAATAAGACACGGTCTCTTTCTACACAGGTACTAATAATTCTGCGTGTGAAGTGCAGACCAAAGGATAAAACATTTTAGAGAGGAGGATAACAGGGCAATCTTGACTCAAAAAGTGTTGTAGCGTACTGTGAACAGGTTTCAAGTACTAGCCTCTGGCTTATTATAAGAATTTAAGAGCTAGAATGATTTCAAACAGCAAGTATGGGTCACAGTCCTGAATTAACTATTCCACACTGAATTTAATGTACTCAGAAGCAGATATTGACACGAGTAAAACTGCAGCAAAGTATTCTTTTTTTGCTAAAGGCTGCTCTATCAGTCCCAGAAGATGATGAAATACCGCAGGAGAGGCAATACACAAACATTGCTTTTCTCTTT
>NW_008824339.1:0-701 GCF_000699105.1 Pygoscelis adeliae
AGACAAGCCGCGCTGACCCCTTTTTATACGCGGGCTCTGCTTGATCATTGGCTGATGGAAAGGGCCGAGCTCATTGGCGCCATTTGAAAATCCCGCGTTAACCCCCTCTATGCCGAACCGTGCTCTTGTGTCGTTAAATCACAGGCTTAATCTTTTCGTCTTCCTTTTCTTCACAAACGAGTTTTCTTCTTTTTATCGATTTCTCTTTATTAATTGTGCCCTTCATCAACTTAATACTTCTCGTACAATCCGGAAAAGGATTTTACTACAAACAACAGGTAAAATCAAAAGAAAATACATTTTCTAGGTTTATCAGAACGATAACTACTTTTTTTCAGTTTTACTTAGCAAAATCTAAGAACGTAAAAAGCCGCTCAATTATATTTTACGTGACCCGGTTAGCACGGCTCAGACTCTCAAACAAGTCATGAAAAAGAACAGGGGCAGTAAATACCAGAGAAATAAGTCTTTAACAGCCCTTCAGGCTTCCTGAAAAAAAAAATCCGACGACTTCTTCCCCTTGGAAGGGGCGGGGGCTCGGGGCGCCGTCAGCCACCGCCGTGCTGACCGGATGTTTCGAATTACCCAATTAAAGTCCTCGCTTTGTCGACCAATCAGAGGTGGGAAGGCGGGGCCACCACACACTATAAATGGGAGTCACACGCACCAGAGACTCCCTTCCCTGGCTGAGAAAATAGCGA
>NW_008824340.1:0-2405 GCF_000699105.1 Pygoscelis adeliae
TAAGTCAGCATCCCAGGTTTGCCAGGCTAAACACCTGTGAAGACCGTTGCCTTGTTTCCTGGAGAGCTCTGTTTAAGTTCCTGTGATCACGAAATCAAGAGTTAATTTAACATGGAAAATATAATAGTGGTTTGAAAGAGGAAGTTCTTGTTGTTGATCAGGTGTCATCTGTAGGTTTGTGTGTTCAGAACAGTAACACGTTACCAGGAAGTAGATGATTCATTTAAAAAAAAAATATTCTGGGTAGGGAAGATGTAGAAATGAGCTTCCTCTTAAATTAAAAAAAAAAAAAAAAAGAGTTGTACAAAATTCTTCCTAATTACTTGCTATTGGAAAAAAAGGCCTGAACTGTTTCACAGAAGTTCATAATAAATTGAGCCTTGGAGAATAATTAAGACACTTTGACTCTCTGGAATTACATGGTGTGCAGAGAAAGTGAAATTATTTCTCCATTCTCAAGGCATTTCTTTTTTAAATATTTACATGTGTTTAGACTTTATATTATATGAAGAGTATACATTACATGGAAACCTTTCCTTTTCGGTGGGTAATTTTGATAAATTAATCAGCAGACACTCATATTTTCACAGAAGTCTGGCTCTCGCTGCAGCTTCTCCTGGGTTTGAGGAGTGGGAGGCTGGTGACTCGAATGGATTGTGCATCTGTAATGCTGAGTCTGCCTAAAAGAGATTTCTCTTTCTGCTTTGTCTCAAACCTTCCTTAGTTGATTCCAGCTTTATCTAATTGTCATTACTACTAGCCCAATGCTTTTTTCTTAGGATCTTTTGTGATTTGATTCCTTTATTTTCCTCCTTCACCTAAAGTGTACAGGACTAATAATAGCACCCCTTAGTTTCCATTTTTCTTCTTCTTCTTAGTTCATCTCACAACGCCTTTTTCTATTCCGAGTTCTGTATCTTCCCAAAAGTGATGTATTAAAATAGCTTTGCTTTTATGTACTCATTATGTTGAAGTTTGCCATTTGTGTCTCAATCCAAAATAGGACAAACAGCAACTGTTGTTATAATGGTGCATATAACAGAGAGAATTAATTACGTTTTCCTTGCATAAATGTCATAATCACACACCTAATACAGCAGAAGATGTAATATTAAGTCCCTGACTTTGTAAGGTTGATACTAAAACCTTGTGTGAGTAATACCACTTCTGGTAATTTAGCATAAACAAACTTTTCAAACAGATACTTTATCCCTTGTGAAGAAATATGTATGCATTTTCTCTCTCTCTTTTTTTTTTTTCTTTTTTTTTTTTTTCCCTCCACTTTCACATTATTTCAGATGGTTTAGGGCACTTCTTCATCCTGCTTCTCTAGAATGAAACTTTTAATGTAAATGTAACATGACAATTTCTTGTGGTAGTGGACAAAAGAAGCAAAATGACATGCTAGCTGCCTTGAAGGTTGTTATTTTCTGTATTTCTGTTTAGCTAAGACAGCTTGACAGTTAAAAATCTAATCTTCTTTGACTTGTAGATTCAAGATGCTGCAAGTCAAGGCTTGAAATTTGTTGGAATTATACCTCAGTACCATTCCCAAAAGAACTGTCTTGTCAGTGCCTCCCTGACACCCACCAGTAACAACTCTGTGCAATCAAGAGATAATAAAAATGTTTCAAATTACCCCGAGGATCATGCTTCACCGGATGGCGAGAAAATAGATGGCATTAATGGATGCAGTACTCCAGCACAGAGTGAGGAAAGTGCTGACCAACGTGCCACATCCAGGGAGGGCTGGAGAGGTGAAGGACAGGCTACTGAAGAGCTGAATCTCAAGTCTGCAAAGGGAAACGAAGAACAGTTTCAACATGCGAACCCAAGTGTAAGAGAAGCAGCTGACAAGCCAAATGGACTTGCAGAGAATGAAACACCAGCACGGTGCTTAAAACCACTTACTGGCAGTAAGTATTGTAGTGACCTCTCATACATAAAAGCCAAGTTAGAATTGCCTCAATTATGTTCCCAGCTCCTTTGGGGGGTGGGGATGCAGGGAAGACCTTACCACTGTAATAGTGAAGAAAAGATGCACCAAATGAGCCACTTAACCTGATTTCAACATGGTTACACAGTTCACAATGACTGAGCTAAGTCAGATGGCAAATGAAGAGATGATATAAGCGGGTGCAACTTTGTTATGGCCCGTTTGTATGCCTGAGTGTAAAGACTTTTTTTTGTCTGCTATTCAGCTGAATTGGTTCATTTCTGTATTTCTTGTGATACCCTGAGAGCTCTTGATCTTTGTATCCTTTTTGTCCATTTGAAGGAAAAGCCCTGCTAATCTGCCTGACGAGGTTTTGCAGCCATAGAAGGAATAAGTCACAAAGCCTTATCACAGTTAGCCCCTTTGTAGCAGGTGAACAGATAGCTGGAATTAAACCACATCAGGAACA
>NW_008824341.1:0-696 GCF_000699105.1 Pygoscelis adeliae
TCCCCTCCTGCCACAGGGGACACCCCGCTCCCGATTTGGAGGCTTTTAGGGTCAGGGTTGCAGCACAGTGAGGATTTTATGTTGACCCCGTTTTTCTCGGGATTAGTCCTATAAACGTGGAGAGCCGAAGCGAGATGGATGGTAGGTGAATTTTTTGCTGGGAAGCCCTTAGACTCAATGAGCCACGCACGCGAGCGGATGTATAAATTTACCGTTCGCTTCCTGGAAAGGATTAATTTATGGAATCCATATGGCAGCGCCGCACAACCGTGAGCGCTCGGCACATCCTGCGAGTCCTCGAGTGCCACCACGTACCAGCTCCAACTGGTGGGGTGCCACCGGCTGCCCCGGCCGTGGCGGGGTGGCCCTTCCACGATTAAGAGAAGACGACTTTCACAGCAGGCAGGGGACAAGCCCGGGGATCAATCCCCATCCCCAAAAACTTGGCGCAGCATGCCTGGAGGTGGCAGGGATATCTCCCCGGGGTCCCAGGGGGGATGCCGTGCCACCGCTCCTCCTCCCGGGGCGATGCCACCACCAGCAGCAGGGAGCAATCCCCTACCTGTGGGCAAAGGAAAGGGCTGGGGCGCACTTTGATACCCTGAGCAACTAATCATTAATTAGCATTAATCATCCCCCATCACGCGTCACAGCAGCATTGGGCAAGACGTAGTCAAGGAGCGACGGGCCGGGGTC
>NW_008824342.1:0-912 GCF_000699105.1 Pygoscelis adeliae
CGATGTTGTGTTTCAGGGAGCCCCTGACCCACCATGACGTTCAAGCAAGCATCCATGATGGCCCCGGAGGCCACGGCCACCACGATGCCCATGGCCACGATGGAGAACTCCACTGAGGCCGCCGGGCCGGGCGAGGGCAAGGAGGACATGTTCACCAAGCTGAGGGACAAGTTCATGAATGAGCTCAACAAGATCCCCCGTGAGTAGCTGCTTCCTTTTCCAGGTATCACCTTCCTCATGACCCCACCACCGCTCGGGTTCCAGTGCAGCATGTGGGACAGGGTGGTGGGGTGGCTGGGGCTGGGAGGGCGCTGCAGGGGTGACAATGATACTGGCTTTTGCCCGCAGTGCCACCCTGGGCCCTCATTGCCATCGCGGTGGTAGCCGGACTCCTCATCCTCACCTGCTGCTTCTGCATCTGCAAGAAGTGCTGCTGCAAGAAGAAGAAGAACAAGAAGGAGAAGGGCAAAGGCATGAAGAACGCCATGAACATGAAGGACATGAAGTCGGGCAACCAGGTGACGTCCTTATGGACTGCTTGGCCTTGTCCTGCGCTTGGTGTTGTAGGATGATCCTTCCAGTTGAGTTACGATCCATGTCGGGGCACTCGTAGCTCAGGCAGCAGAGGGGGATGGAGCCACTAGGATCCTGGGATGGGACAGCGCAGACATGAGCCTGCAGCTGAGACAGCAGCACTGTCCTCCTCCAGTGCCCGGTGGCCCAGATGGGGCCAGGGTCAAGCTGGCCTGGACCTGCCAATGCTTCACCTGAACCAGGAAATGTTAATTTAATCCCTTATGTCTCCCTGCCTTCCTCTGAGTTGTCCTCATTTCATTGAGCTGTGCCTTTAGCTGAGAGGGGAGGACCACCAGACCAAAACGCCCACCGGTTTGGGGTCCCCAAAAAGCCAGT
>NW_008824342.1:1809-2234 GCF_000699105.1 Pygoscelis adeliae
GGCTCCCCGGCTCCCCGGCAGCTGCGTGGTTGTAGGCAGAGCCGGTGCCACCCCAGGGCTGCTCTACCGATGCTTTATGTCCCCAGTGTGGGGGGGTGTTTTTGCTCCTCATGAGGAGAACCCGGGGATTGAGAAGCCAGTAGGGTTGGGGTGCTGGAGGTCCCCAGCGGTGTGGGGATGGGGACGCTGGGCTGTGACCCTGCTGCTGAGCTGGGCACCTCGGCTGTCGTTGCAGGACCAACAGGACGACGATGACGCAGAGATGGGTCTGACGGAGGGGGAAGGCGAGGAGGAGGAGAAGGAGCCGGAGAACCTGGGCAAGCTGCAGTTCTCGTTGGACTACGATTTCCAGGCGAACCAGGTGATGGAGGGGCTGGCACTCGGCTGAGGGGATGGGGGAGTGGGGTTTGCCCAGGGAGGGGATT
>NW_008824343.1:0-921 GCF_000699105.1 Pygoscelis adeliae
TGGCTCAGCTGCAGCCCGGACCCTTCCCGGGTGCTGCCTCTTGGGGGGAACCAAACCCTGGGTTGGCCATCGCCTCCTGCGCCCTCTGAGCCATCGAGAAGCCCCGATCTGGGCAGCACCTTTCCCCTCCGGGATGGAGGGACCCTGCGAAACAACCCAGCAGCTTCCAGCATGGACTGTGCCCTCTGCGCCCGAAGGCGACGAGCCAGCTCTCCTCCAGCTCTCCTTGCTGTGCCAGCTCCAAGCGCCTGGGGTTTGAAATCCCCCCTCTTGCCCTGTATTCTGCAGTGGCAGCTTCATGCAGACGAAGGGAGAAGCGTCTGGGAGCTGCGTGGTCCGTTGCAGCCCTTTCCCTGCTCCAGGCTGGGAGGACATGGATGCTCCCATCACCCCCAGAGCTTCGCAGCTGTCCGCGGCCCCACGGCTCCGGCTGCCCCAGGGCTCCGGCTGCCCCATGGCCCGGTGCTCGCTGCCTCCTCCCCACAGGCAGGGAACTGCAGTGGGAAGTGAGTCACTGGGTGGGGAGAAGCAACTTGCCGGAGTCCCCGCTCAGCGTCCTCCATCACAGCGCTTTTCCCAGGCTCCTTATTCTGCTTCCCCAAATCCTTCCTGCCTGCACTTTCCTGCCTGCACCGGGAACACGGACCTGACCCGTCTCCAGCAGAGTGACTGCAAAGGAGCTTTCATCGTGGGGATGGCCTGAACCTGCTCCGAACTGAGGTGTTCGCTTCCACCTCTCCACCATCTTCCTAAGGCATCCTCCAAGAGCGAGGGACTGATCCCGCCCCGTGGCGCTGGGCACCAGGGCTGAGCCCCGCCAGGGCAGGAGCACACGGGGCCGCGTGGGAAGGAGCCAGATCAGCGCCGGGAGGCGGAGATGCTCTTGCAAAGGGGCTGGGAATAGCTCCCGGCACCCGTCTG
>NW_008824344.1:0-541 GCF_000699105.1 Pygoscelis adeliae
GTGAAGGTTGTCACTGTGGGTGACAGTGGCCGTAGGTGACAGGGACAGGTTCTCGCCGGAGGTGACAGCGGCCTGTGGGTGGCAGGTACAGGCTGCTGTCACAGGGGATGATGGTTGCCGTGTGTGTCAGGGACAGGTTGTCACGGAGGGTGACAGTGGCTGTGGGTGACAGGGCTGTCGCTGTGGGTGGCAGGATCGGGCTGCCTCTCAGGGTGACAGTTGCCATGGGCGACAGGGACAGGGCGCCACTGGAGGTGACAGTGGCCTGTGGGTGACAGGGACAGGCCATCACTGCGGGTGATGGTTGCCGTGGGTGACAGGCTGTCTCTCAGGGTGACAGTGGCCCTGGGTGACGAGGACAGGTTGTCACTGTGGGTGACAGTGACTGTGGGTGACTGACAGGGACAGCCTGTCTCTCGGGGTGACGATTGTCTCCTGGGGTGCCGGTGGCTGCGGGTGACGGGGACAGCCACCTCCCGGTGTGACGGTTGCCGTGGGGACGGGGACAGCCACCTCCCCGGCCGCCGGGTTGCCTGGGGCG
>NW_008824344.1:1953-2585 GCF_000699105.1 Pygoscelis adeliae
TGAAAGGGGGAGCCCCGACAACTGGCCCGGGGGGGTCCAATGGCCCCACCTTCACGTACACCTTCCGGGGCGACCCCCATGCGATGTTCGCCGAATTCTTCGACGGTCGCAACCCCTTCGACACTTTCTTCGTCCAACGCAACGGGGATGATGAGGACGGTGATGACACCTTCACCACTTTCCACGTGGGAGGTTTCGGTAGCGTTGGCTTCCCCCGCGGTCGGGGGGGGCCAGAAGGCACCTGCCGTAAGCAAGACCCCCCGGTCCTCTACGACCTGAAGGTCTCCCTGGAGGAGATCTACAGTGGTTGCACCAAGAAAATGAAGATCTCCCACAAGCGTCTCAACCCCGACGGGAAGACGGTGCGTAATGAGGACAAGATCCTCACCATCGAGGTGAAGCGGGGTTGGAAGGAGGGCACCAAGATCACCTTCCCCAAAGAGGGCGACCAGACCCCCAACAACATCCCTGCTGACGTCGTCTTCGTCCTCAAAGACAAACCCCACGGCGTCTTCCGCCGGGAGGGCTCGGACATTGTCTACCCGGCAAAGATCAGCCTCCGCGAGGTGGGTGGGCAGTCAAAACGGGTGGGCTGGTCTTGGTGGTGATGGGGACGTCAAGGGTGGGCTGGT
>NW_008824345.1:0-542 GCF_000699105.1 Pygoscelis adeliae
ATTGGCAGGAGCAGTGGGTCAGCGCGGCGGCGAGGATTACCGCGGCCGGGATTTCCATCGGGCATGGATTAGGAGCCAGCAGAGCCTCTCCTGAGTGGATCTGAGGGGATTGCCGCTCCTAATCAATGTAAATGAGGCTCCCCCAGGGCCACCCTTTACGGCATTAACAAACTAACGGGATTAGCCAAAGCAGGGTGAGAAATCCTCTCTCTGAGCTGCGGCGCGTGGCAGGGCTGGGGCCGTGGGGGGCAGCTGCGGTGGCTCGGCTGCAGGCTGCCGGAGCTGGGGAGCGCCGAGGCCCCATGCCCCTCCTGCACACCCAGAGCTGCGCAGCGAGGACCAGGGGCTGCGTCCCACAGGGTCTCCGGTGCCTTTGGGACCGTGGTGGCCATCAGCCCTGTGGCTGGGTCAGTCTGTCTGTCCTGCTGTGTCTGTCCCCTCCTTGAGTCTGCTGGCACGTTCCCGGCAGGACCCAGCAGCGCCGTCTCGTGCACCTGTGCTACCACAGGCGTCCCACCCATGCATGTGGCTTGGCACCCGTA
>NW_008824345.1:9031-9345 GCF_000699105.1 Pygoscelis adeliae
GCCGCAGCTACTACTATATCTGTGAGTGCCTGGGGGTCTGCTGGGGGGCTGGGGTCCCTGCCGGGCTCCCCCCCGCCCTAACCTGCATCCTCCCTTGCAGCCAAGCCCATTCACCACCATGGGGAAGCGTGCCTGAAGCTGAAGGTGACGGTGGCTGGCAAAGGCAGTGAGTATCACCCGGAACCCCCGTGCACCCCCCCATGCCACCTGTGTGTGTGTGTGTCCCCCCGCTTCCCGCTCACAGTGTTGGTGCCTGCCTCAGCCTTTCCTGAGCTGAGTCACGGCTGGGCCGGGGCCCCCCCCCCGCCCCGGGG
>NW_008824345.1:9378-10256 GCF_000699105.1 Pygoscelis adeliae
GCTGGTGTGTGGTGGGGGAGGATTGGCCCCTGGTGAAACCTGGCTGCAGGGGGTTGGGGAGCTGCCCTTCACCGGGCTGACCCTGTGTTTGTTTTGCAGCTCAGGCACCGCCTGTCCCTGCCTCTACCCAGAAGGGGAGGATCCAGGCAGGTAGGTTGGTGGCTGCAGGTGCGCAGACGGGTCCGGGTGGCCGTGGGGCTGGCAGGAGAGCCGGGCTGAGCCCAGCTGCTCTCCCGGGGGGGTGTGGGGCAGCAGGGCAGGTGGCAGCCCCTGCATGGGTTGATGCGGTGCTGGCTTGGGGCACGGTACCTCCCTCGGTCACGCTCACAGCTCCTCTCTCCCCTCAGATGATGCAGCCGCACATGTGCTGAGGAGTGTGGGGCAGAACTCGGCAATGAGGGGCAGCAGCCCCTTCACCTTCATCAGCCTCCTCCTGCCCCTCCTGGTGCCGCAGGGGCTGTGAGCCGCCTCCCTGTGCCCGGATGGACCGAGGCTGCATCCGCTGGGGACAGAGCTGGGATGCTTGGGACCCCTGTGGTCCTCGCGTGTGCCCTTGGGGCGGCCTTCCCTGCGCACGTCTGGGCGAGGAAAGGATTTGTCAGTATTACAGGGCCAGAGGGCCCGAAGATGAGCTGAGCAGCCAAAGCCCTCGGGCTGCCCCGGCCCTCGCAGGCAGGGTGCTCTCGGCAGCCAGAGACTGAGCACGAGCCCAGGGCTTGGAGGGGCTGCATGCCCTGGACTGGAGGGGAACGGGGGGCTGGCACCCCTGCCCCAGGAGCTGAGCTCGCCCATGGTTGGCCCTCGGGTCTCTCTGCTGTGGGCTCAGACTGTGACGTGTCCCGCAGGCGGGGCTGCGGTGCTGGCTCTGCAGCCAGCCG
>NW_008824346.1:0-756 GCF_000699105.1 Pygoscelis adeliae
CCGGGGCCGCGCCTGTCCCCCTGCTCCGAGGGACCCGGAGCCCCGCGATGGGAACTGGAAGTCAACCTGAAAAGAAAAGTGCGGGGAAAATAATTCTTAGAGCTCAAAACCGCGTTAAGCTGAGATTTAGGAGCTCCATAAAATGCCAATGGGAAAACCGCCTCGGCGCGGGCTGCCATAAATGTTTCTACTTTTCTGTTCTAATTCTGATGTCTACCAACTGTTTGACGGCTCTTAAAACCCTCTTTTCTCTTCTCTTTACTTCTTCTCTTCTCTTCTCTTCTCTTCTCTTCTCTTCTCTTCTCTTCTCTTCTCTCTCTTCTTTCTTCTCCCCTTTCCTTTCCTCTCTTATCCTTTCTCTTCCTCTGCCCCCTCACTTCCTTCCTTCTGTCCACAAACACTAAAAGGTTTTTTTTCCCTCATTTTCCCTTTCCCTCTTCTCATATTTTCCATTCTTCGCATTAAAATTTTACGTCTGTTCTGTCTATTCATCCATCCCTCCTCCTTTCATCTTGAAATTAAACGTCCCCTTCTTTTATTCAGCCCTTTTTTCTCCAATATTAGTAAAAATCAATGTCTGCCTCTCCGTCTATCCATCCATCCTGATTTCCACCTTCTCTCTTGCTTCCATCCTTCTTTTATTTCCCCTTCTTTTGCACATTAATACAGGGCGCGCTCTATGTCTCCAGCCTCTCGGGTTTTTTTTTACGTGATCTTCCAGTTTTCCCTTCCTCTTCTTCAGCTCTGGCAACGGCA
>NW_008824347.1:0-992 GCF_000699105.1 Pygoscelis adeliae
GTCCCGGTGGGACAAGCCAGGGTGGAAACGTCTCCCGTGAGCAGCAGGGGGATGGGAGAAGGGGAGCAGAAGCAAGCCTGGGGTTTGCATAATTAATGCCCGGAGTTGCAGGCACCCCGGGCAGGAGGATGACGGCTCCGCTCCCCCACGGAGACCGCCGCGAACCAGGAGATCCCCCCACTCTTCAGAGAGGAGGCCCCGCCCCCCCCCCGCCAGCTTTTAGGGTCCTCCTGTCGCCGGCGCCATGCCTGGCTGACAGAAGAGGCCCTTTCCTTCTCCCAGTGCCCCCCCACCCCCCCCCAGCAAAAGCAAAGGGGGCAACTGGTGGCGTAAGGCAAGAAGTGGGATGCCGCGGACCCATTGCCATGGCTACGGCATGGTGGGCACGCCGCCGGGCCCCCCCTCCAGCATTTAGAGACCTGCCAGGAACCAATGGGAAAGTAGGACTTTGTTCGCAAGGGTTTCAGGCAGGTTTATAATTTAAGTTATTTTTATCGCGGCAGGCAGAGGAACAGACGTTTGAGCCCAACGTTGTCAACTCCCGCTCCTGCCGTCAGGTGTGGGGAGGGAGAGGGAAATAAAGGGGGGCAGCGGGGCCGGCTGAGGGCAGCCCCATCCCCATGGGTGCTCTGGGAACACGCGTGGGTCCCGGTGGGACAAGCCAGGGTGGAAACGTCTCCCGTGAGCAGCAGGGGGATGGGAGAAGGGGAGCAGAAGCAAGCCTGGGGTTTGCATAATTAATGCCCGGAGTTGCAGGCACCCCGGGCAGGAGGATGACGGCTCCGCTCCCCCACAGAGACTGCCGCGAACCAGGAGATCCCCCCACTCTTCGGAGAGGAGGCCGGACCCTGCACCCCACTGTCCCGCAGCGGCCCAGGACACCCCTCCTGGCCCTGGGGGTCCCAGCCCCAAGGGTGGGAGCCGGAGCGGGGGCCCTTCTCCCCCCAAAACCGGGGCCAGCCGAGGGAACGGGGCTCCCCCGGTCCCATCAC
>NW_008824347.1:4331-4639 GCF_000699105.1 Pygoscelis adeliae
CTCCCCTGTATTTATCCGCCAAAATCACGCAGTGCACAAACCCCAGCAGCTAACGCAGGCAGGAGCGGGCTGAGGGGGGGTTCCTTCCACACACCCCCACCCCCCCTTTATTCACATATTTATTTTTCTTCGTTTTGAAAAGAATTAAAACCAAACCACCTTGTCCAGCAAAATCCCCTCGGAGCAACCAGCGAGCACCCCCCCGACACACGCCGCTCTGCCCCCCCTCCCAGAGACAACTTTTGGGGGGAGGCAGGACTGTCCCTGGCTGGGTGGCACAGGGACAGGCCGGGGGGGGCCCCGCCACG
>NW_008824347.1:4745-6284 GCF_000699105.1 Pygoscelis adeliae
CCAGGAACGGAGCAGCAGCTCCTTGGACCTGGAGTCCGTGGTACAACCCCTCGCCTTGAACCCGTGGGCCGTCGTCCTCTGCATCTCCGGGACCATTATCTCCTGCGAGAACGCCATCGTGGTGGTGGTGATCTTCTACGCCCCGACCTTCCGGGCTCCTATGTTCCTCCTCATCGGCAGCTTGGCCACAGCCGACCTCCTGGCCGGTTTGGGGTTGATCCTGCATTTTGCCTTTGTCTACTTCATCCCGTCGGAGGCGGTCAGCCTGCTCACGGTGGGGCTCCTGGTCACCTCCTTCACGGCCAGCGTCAGCAGCTTGCTGACCATCACCATCGACCGCTACCTGTCCCTCTACAACGCCCTGACCTACTACTCGGAGGGGACGGTCACCAGGACTTACATCATGTTGATCCTCACCTGGGGAGCCTCCATCTGCTATGGGCTCCTGCCCATCATGGGCTGGAACTGCCTGAAGGACCCCTCCGCCTGCAGCATCGTCAAGCCCCTGACGAAGAACCACCTCATCATCCTCTCCGTCTCCTTCTTCATGGTCTTTGCGGTGATGCTCCAGCTCTACGTGCAGATCTGTAAGATCGTCTGCCGGCACGCCCACCAGATCGCCGTCCAGAGACATTTCCTGGCCGGTTCCCACTACGTCACCACCCGAAAAGGCATCGCCACCTTGGCCGTCATCCTGGGCGCCTTCGCTTCGTGCTGGCTGCCCTTCGCCATTTACTGTCTCCTGGGGGATTACAGCTACCCGGCCCTCTACACCTACGTCACCCTCCTCCCCGCCACCTACAACTCCATGATCAACCCCGTCATTTACGCCTTCAGGAACCAGGAGATCCAGAAAGTGCTGTGGACCGTGTGCTGCGGCTGCTTCTCCTCCACCATGCCTTTCCGGTCCCGCTCCCCCAGTGACGTCTGACACGTGTGTGTGTGTGTGTGCGCGTCCCCAGCCTCTCTGCACCTTTCCCTTACCGATTGCGGTTGGGGGGTTTTCTTTTTTTCCCCTTTTCACCCCCAGAGACACCTCGCAGGAGCTCTCAGAATCGAGCAGCTCTTCCCAGCCCCGTCCTTTTGGGCACAACCCCTTCTCTTCCCCTATTTTTCCACTTTTTGAATTTACGGGAGAGAAAAACATATTTTTTATCCATAATATAATCTATATTTATGCGTGCGCGTGTGAGAGAGAGGGGGGGAGATCCTCATATTTTCTTTAAAACTATTTATGATGCTTTATTTTTTTAAGGGGGGGCGATACCGGGAACGTTCGCTCCCCTCTTGCTTTTTTTACAGCCTCGTTATTTACCTCAGATAGTTAAAATATATTTTGTACGTTTGGGGAAGGGGGGGGGGAAGACTCGCTTGCCAGAGGAGGAGGGACTCAAACCCATCCCCTTCTCCCAGCTGTCCATCCGTTTATTTATTATTTTTTAATTATTATTTCGTATGATTTTAATGCCGCCCTCCCAGCGCTGGGGCTTGCTGCCCTCTAGTGCTCACTGCCTTTGGGCAGAGGGTGCTGCCGGAGGG
>NW_008824347.1:7308-7847 GCF_000699105.1 Pygoscelis adeliae
TCACCTTGGGCTCGGGGACCTGGTGGCTGCCCGGAGGGTTGGTGCTGTTTATTGCAAAGGAAATAAAAGATTTCCTTCCGCTTCTCGGCTGAGCTGAGCGCTGGAGAGGGGTTATGGCAGCAAGCGTCGAGGGCAGATGGGGCTGGGGAGAGGCTGAAGGACCCGCAGACCAACGTCTCCCGCTCTCCAGGGGCTGGGCTCAGCGCCGGGGACGGGGTTGGGGAATCTGGGGCTCCCCTTGTCCCCACTGAGGTTAAGCCAGGGGGAAAGGAGGAAAGCTCAGGGGTTGGAGACACCCGTCGGGACCCTCCATCCCTCAGCCAGGGGATAATTCCTGAGCCCACCGAGCCCAGCAGTGAAAAATCCTGTAATTCCCAGCCCTACTTCATTCACGGGCAGTTTATACCTTGTTCCTCTTATGTGAACATCGTGTGGTGGCTTAAATAACTTTTCTCTCCCTTGTGCTTCCCCTGCTGATGTCTTCAGAGGGAGCAGCCGCAGCCCCTTTGCTTCTCCACGGTGGGCAAGCCTGGCTGGGC
>NW_008824347.1:8734-13852 GCF_000699105.1 Pygoscelis adeliae
CGCGCCCGAACGCTGACCAGCCACCCCCACGCCACCAATGTGCAGGAGAGGCTTGGGGGGGGACTGACGGCCCAGCTTTGGGGTTAAAATACAAGCTAAGAGGCTGTGAGTGGGATAAAGGCATGGGCGCGCCATCGCCCCAGCTGTGCACGCACATCTGGCAGGCCCAGCCCTCCCCAGGCACCTCCTGCCCAGCACCACAGCTCCCGGCAGATGCTGTAAGCCACAGGCAGCCTCTTGCCTCCAAACCCTGCCTGTGCTGCAGCGAGGGCATGGGGCTCCGGGCAGGTTTTGCTCCCTTTCTCCGCCGTGGGCAGTCCCTGGCCTGTTGGCAGCGGCGGGGCTCGGCTACGGCTCCAAGAGCCTGCCCTTTGCCACCTTGCCGGGAGCAGGGACACCAGGCGAGAGCGCTGGCAGTAACCACAGCAAAGCCAGGGCCGGTTCCTGCCAGTGGCAGTAACAGCAAAGCCAGGGCCGGTTCCTGCCAGGCGAGAGCCCTCCCTCCCCTCGCCCTGGTGCTGAAAACAGGGGGGGGCTTTGCCAGCTTGGAGGACGGAGGGAGGTCAAAAACCTCCCCCCAGCGCCCCGAACCCCAACTGACCTGCCTGGGGGAGAACCGAGAGCTGCCCATCGCCCGCACCGCGTCCCGGGGACGGGTCTCTGCTCCCAGCGATGTGCTGGGGTGCCTGCGGTGGGTGCGTCCCGGGAGGGAGCACGAGTCCCGACGTCCCCCTTGCACCACCACGGGCGGCCAGGCTGGGAACGCTGGGCCACGGGGAGCACTGAGCAGCTCTGCTAATTGGCCTGGGTTACATTTAAATGAGAAACCTCAGCCCTGGCTTGGGGGATTTTGTTTCCTTGGAAGCAGGAGCAGGCAGGAAATGAAGAAAACACGGCCCCGCTCGTAAGCGTTTTACCAAATGCCGAAGGCAGCAGGGCAGCGGGAGGCATTTCCCGGCACGGCTCGGGCCGTGGAGCATCGTCCCCGGCCAGCGCCAGAGCCTTGGCTGCGGGAGGCATCGGCCAGCGCTTCCCAGGGAAGAGAGCCCGGCCGAAAGCGCCGGTCGGGGTGGGAGACAGCAAAGAGCAGGGTGGAAAGCAAGTCTCTCTCTAGCACCCAGCAGCCTCCCATTTTATTCCTGCAGCGACCTCTGATGCAGAAAAGGCGGCTTCGTGCCGTGAGCCCTTGGCTGCCTGGCCGCGGGGCAGGGACCCAGGGGTAGCAGCACCCTCTGCTCCCCATCGGCAGCTCAGAGAGGACCGGGCTCCCACGCTGGCTCGGGGCTGGGGCTTTGTCTTAAATCGCCCTGGCCTGGAGACGGCGATGTGGAACGGAATTTGGCCCTAGCCACAGCCCCAGCTCCGCGCTGGCTGCCTTAAGCCCTCCACATGCAGGCGCTGGCCTTTGCAGGAGCGGATGAGCCCAGCGCAGAGCTGCTGCCCTGCCAGACTGCAGAAACTTGAGCTCCAAATACATAATTCCTCTGGCACCCCGTGGTTATTTGTGAGCTGCTGTGAGCAGATGGAAGAGTTACAGATAAAGCCATCCGCAGCACGAGAGCCGATTGCCTTCCCCACACAACCGCGTAGGCAACAGCAAAGGCAGGGAGGAGGGGGGGGGGGAAGGAGGAAAAAAAAAAAGAGGCAGAAAGAGAGCGAGAGGGAAGGAGTCAGCCATTTCTACAGGGGCTGAGCTGCCATCTCAGCACACCTACGTGCAAGAAGTGGGGACTCTCTGCTGGCAGCGGGCCCTTCCCGGGGAGTTGGAAGAGGGTAGTGCTCTCCCACCGCCCATGGATGCTTGGCTAAGGAAGGCAGCGCGAGTCGGGGGTGACATTGGCAAGGCAGAGCGCTGCCACACACTGGGAGAGCAGGCTGTTAACACTGATCAGAGCTGGCAGCGCCTGCACTCGCTTTGGTCCCAGAGGGGGAATTAAGGGAGAGAAGCTGACGTCAGTCGTGGAAAAGGACACGCAGCCCACTCGTCCAAGGCAGCCGGCAGCATCTTCTGGGTGTTGCTAACACCACCTTGAAGGAGAAAATTAAATAGGTCTTTGGAGACGGGGGGCTCCTGTGAAGCCGGAGCCCGGCCAGCTGCGATCCGGTGCCGAGCCCCGTGGAAGAGACAGACAGGCAAACACATCAAAGGCTGGGGCCAAGGCCAGAGCGCCAAGGCACAGCAGAGCCCGAGAGACTCTCCCCCAGCTGCAAGCAGCTCCTCCGTAAGAAACTGCTGCTCACAGAAAGGGCTCGGGCTCCGAGAGCACCAGCACACAATTAATCTCGCTGCTGGGCTTCTCCTCCCTGCACTGAGCTAAACCCCGAGCCGGGGAGCAGCAGCGGAGGGGAGGGCTCCTCGGTCTCCGGGAGCTCTCCCCGGCTCCGTGAGTCGCTTGCAGAGGCGGCGGGCGAAGTGTGGGGCCCTGCGGTCTCCTCGCTGGGGCAGGTGGGCTACCCGGGAAGGCGGATCTGGCACCGAGGTTTCCCTGTCTGTCTTTTAGGGGGGGCAAACCAGCACGACACTCACTGATACACCCTCCCCCTCCAATTCCCAAAGATGACTTTCAAGGGCTGGTACCCCAAAGGCGCAGGGCTGCGTGCTAGCACGTACCCCAAAAGAGCAGAGGCACCAAGTTAGCGCACGTACCCAAAAGAGCAGAGGCACCAAGTTAGCCCTGGCCACAGCCGCACCCACCCAGAGAAGGGAGCCAGGGGCGCCGGCTGCTCCTCCCGGATTGGAGACGGGGCCAAGAGCCAGTACACACAGCACCAGGGAGCGTGGAAGCCCAAGAGATCCCTCCTTCCCCTGCCCTCCGCGCCCCAGCATGACTAAAGGGCTTGCTTGTTCAGAAGCTGGCAAGGCCAATTAATCTAATGAGGTTTTGCAGCCAGGGACTATTGTCAGCCAAGAAAGGCACAGCGCTGCAGAGCGAGCGCACGGGTGTCTCCTAGAAGCCAAGGGAATTTGGCAGAGCAAAGCTCGCGGTAAAAGCAGGGACGAGGAGCAGCAGGGACCGATCCTTTTGTTGCTCTCCCCCGACTGGCAAGAAAATACACCCGCACAACAGGCTCACGTACCAAGCCCAGACAAGGCACCTGAAAACAGGGCCAGGAGCCACGGCTGCTGCGGCTGGGGCCAGGCAGATTAACTGCAGAAGGGACCTTGAGCAGCTGAAATGGAGGCAAAAAAAAAAAAAAAAAAAAAAATAAGCAGAAGCAGCCCCCTCCCACCCCAGCTGCAGCGGCTCCGCTCTTGCAAGATGGAGCGCGGGCTCATTTCGTATGGCAGGGAGCACACGCGGGAGGCTGGTAGCTCCTCCTGGATAGCGCTTCCTTGGCGCCGGCAGCGCTAGCTACCACCATCGATAATCCTCAACCCACCTTGGCCCGGCTGCGTTTTGGTACTGGAAGAGGCTTCTACGCGGACGGTGTTTGCAAGGCAGCCTGGGACCCGCTGGCTTTCTTCATCCCTCTGCCCAGGCACCTGCGGACAGGACACGGCCCGGGCGCCCTGGATGAAACGCCGAATGCAGGCAGGCTCCCCACATTAGTTTTGTGCTTGCACTTCAAATAATTTCTGTTCAACCACGATATCCTGTGGCATGGATGGATGCTTGTTAGTAGAACAAGGAACATAATTCCTGAGTTAGAAAGGTCATAGATAGGGCAATGGGACTCGGGACCCAAAGCTGGAAAATGTATTAACATAGTTTAATCAGTCATACTAAATTCCACTGTGGCATATTTCCTCAACAAATTAGTTAAAAGGATTCTGGGTTCTGTCACTGGAAAAGAAAACACTTAATCTTTTATTTTAAAAGGAATATTTTTTCCTTTAATTTTTGTGTCTGAAAGTTTTGGGGTTTTTTTTTTTTTTTTTTTTTACATGTACATTACAAAAAAAATTTGCAATTGGGATCTTCATCCGGGGGTTACTGAGCTGATTATTAAAAAAAAAAAAAAAAAAGCAGCAGGAAAGCCTGGCTTACACAGCAACCGACAGGGAAAAAGCACAGACAGACATTACACGGGAAAACAGAAGGCAGCGAGTCTGCGCCGGGATGCACAGGTACGGACACGGACCGGGCTCCGCTCCCCCAGCGGCAGCAGCTTTACGCCCCCTGCATCCGGGCACACGAGGCGGCAGAGTCTGGCCATCGGTGTTTATTTTGCAGGGGTAAGAAAACCAAAACAAGCCTACGGTATTTTGCTCATGAGGTTGGGGTGGGTTTTTTTGTTGTTGTCGGGTTTTGTTTTTTTTTCCTTACTGGAATTTCACTGCCGAAACTCCTTTGGTCTGAAGCGAGTAACCCCCTGCACCCTGAGAGTATCCGTCAAACATCGCCCTTCCGACCCCCGGCCTGGCTGGGTCCTTCGAGGGCACTTCCCATCTCTCCTCCCACCCCATCTTCTGCTCAGCAATAAACCCCTAAGATACAAGTGGAATAATTACTCTTATAAATATATTTATATCATGTAGGAAAATAAGGCACTTCAGGAGTGTTACAGCTCGTCTAATTCTATGACATTCTAATCAGGAAGAAAAATGGGTTAGTTTCTGAAATGAATTAAAATGAATGTTAATACAGTAATAAAAACCATCAGATCCACTCCCCACTTCAAGGCTTTGTTTAAAAAGGAAGAGAAGAAAGCACCCCCCGAAATCCAACAGCGATGAAACCTGACCCGGGGCAGCTGCATCTGCCCCACGCAAGGCCCTTGCCAGCCAGCTCCCCGCCGGAGCCCGTCAAGGGCAGGTACTTTCAAAAGAGGCACATTAAATAAGTTCACGGACCGAAAATACATATCCTTTCCCTGAAACGACACTCCGCGCAGTTTCACGGCCATCTGGGACCTCCAGGAGCCCCTTCCCTCGATCTGGTCTGGTGCTTTGGGTCTGATAAAGAGAGGAGAAAGCGGTGAAGGTCACCGACTGCGGATGAGGCTCCAGGCTGAGCCCGGGGAGCTGGGACGAGGCTTTCCCTGCGAGTGCGGGAAGGGGACGGGAGGGGGGGAGGCGGCGGGGGAAAAGGCTGCCGGGAGCAGCAGCCAAGCACTGCGGGCGAGGACACCGGGAGAATGGTTAACCAGGAGCGCGGCGCCGGGAAGGGGGAGGAG
>NW_008824347.1:13979-17945 GCF_000699105.1 Pygoscelis adeliae
GTCTCCATATTGACGCTGGGTCGGGCTGAAATGGGACAGACGGGGAGGACCCCAGCTGCCAGCTCCCGCTTTTGGCTTCGTGAAATGCTTGAGGTTGGCCCGCCGTGCCGTTCAAGCCAGCCTTTACGCGGAGAAAGGGGAGGAAGGAGCAAGTTAACACGAAGTGACAAAGATGGCAGGGGAGTCCAGCACAGGCCCTCTGTCTACACGGGGCAGCAGCCCTGCAGTTACAGCACAGCTGCTCTGTCTTGCAAAGGTTGTTTTTGGCACCTCTCCTCTTCCCCTACTGGTTTAAGAAATATTAAGCTTACTTGGTGGCCCAGCGCTCTGCGATTTTGCAACGCTACTCAAAAGACGGTCACTTTACACCAGTTGTTTCTCAGGGATCTCCACGCTCGGCTCACACCACTTCTTTTTGCAATCAAAGGAGATTTAAAAAAACAAAACAAAACAAAAAAACAGCACAACAAACCAACCAACAACCAACCTTCCGCAATCCTTTAGGATCCAGCACTTTTGATTCTCACCTCGGGATGCGAGTTTGAAAGCAGAGGGTGGTTACAGCAGGCTTGCACGGACAAAGCAGCGTCCCTCCCGCTGCCAGCGGGGCCTTGCAAGCAGGCGAGGCAGTCGGAGGAACCGACTCCACCCGCGGCCATGCCAGATCGCCCACACAGCATCCTTGTGCAACAGGCAGCGCGGTGGGGCAACCGTGTCCCCGACGCCCCGAGGCACGGCCCTGCCTGACAGACCATCCATCTGGGTCACAGAGAATATGGCACTTTTCTGTATTTCACACGACAGCAATACTTGCTCCCCCTTTCCCAACAGGGGCCAAGTCTAGTTAAGGCAATTTAAAATTAACCCAGGTTTGGCATTTGCGAGCTCCTCGCTTCCCTGTGTGATAATGCTGTCAGCCTGGGTTAGCTTAAAGGTCCGTTTTCCCCAGGAACCTGTCTCCGAGAGAAGCCGGAGGAGGATGCTTACAGAAAGAGCAGAAAAACAAGAGGCAGTGATTCTCCTCTAGCTCCCCTTACCCAGCCTGCAGCAATCATCAGTTTGCATTTCCAAGTCCCTCCACTGCACGATGGCTCACTGGCACTCGAGGGGTTTGCTCCCTCTTCCAGAACCTGGAACTAGCACCGCTCAGATGTTCCCAGCCCATCGGGATGCCTCACCGTCTACGCCCTTTGCATCCTGCCTAGCAGCTGATTTGCAGACGAAAATCTGATGGTGTAGCGGTCCAGTAACTCTCTCCTGATTGTGCTCAGGGTCGCGCTGGATCTCAGCTTGATCCGCATCCCAGAAAAGCCCATCCTCCAGGCCCTTCTCTGCTCTTTCAAAGATTAAAAATGCACGCGTGCGCACACACAAGAAATCAGTAAGAACTCCATGGCACAAACTGAAGCCATCAATCAAACCCCAAGAAGGATTTTCAGCAACCTGGCAGCCTCGGGCTGGGCCTGGCGTTCCAGGTATCAGCAACATCATTAAACAAGGCGAGCCAGAGAAAAAAAAAGAACAGGCACAGGCCGGTAAAATACTTCACAATAGGAAAGGCAAAGAGGTTGGAGAGTTGCTCTTAATGGGACACGCAGCTGGTTCCACCCCACAACAGCTGGACCCACGATCTCCAAAAGGCTTTGGAATTGCTTTCTTGCATGACCCTGACGGAGAGTCACGTCCAAATTAAAATACACATCTGTAGCATCGGGGGTATTTGTTTCTAGATTTCCAAGATATGCTTATATTCTATGTAAGGTAATATAAAACAGCAATAAAACCTAGGTCAGCTAGTTCAAGTTCACCATTTTCTCCCCCCGCCAGTACTGTATCTGTAGTGAGCAGCCTGGGAATTCGTAGGGTTAGTGAGGAGAGGAAACGTTTCCTTAAAATTAACTAACAAACTATAATAACAAAATTATGGGAAAAGACGTAGGTTAGGTCTGATGTAACTGATGGGCAACTCGGTTCACACACAAGATGTTTTTAGGCACACAAACCCCCTTCCTTAGGCGGAAGGGAAGAGGAAGCAAAGGTAATACCAGCATTTTCTGCTACTCAAGTCCCTGTGTAAAAAGTATGGTCACCCTGCTAGAAAAAGCACCTCTTCAAACTGACTGCAGCATTGCCCCGAGCAGGCCGAAGACGACCCAAGTGCCTGGTGTTCAGAGCACCCCTCCCCACACCATCTCCCTGCTCCAGGCACTTTTGTTTCCTTTTCTTTTTTAAACGCACTCTCAGCGTGAATTGGAGAAATCAGCAAAGCGGAGTTTTCGCCACCGCTCAGCGCTGACCACACGGATGTGTCTCAGTGGGGCAGTGGCTCCGCTCTCCCAGAAGCGGGAAGCCAAGCAACCGTTCTGCCCCTGGCTTTGCATCCCTTTGTGCAAGTCTCCTTTGGCAGACTTGGCGAAGCAGTCCAGGAGATTTGAGGAAGGTAAAGGCAGCTTTTAAAATAAAAAAAAAAAAGGTCCCTCCTCACATTGCACCCAATGCACTCCACAGCCCAAGAGCGAGGAAGCACACCCCATGCAAGGTAGTCTGGAAATAATACTAGGGGGTCAGAGGGGAAAGAATTGTGCACTGTTGCCAAAAACTGATTATTTGACAGTGGGATGCAGCAGAGAACAGACATTTAAAGCCCATTTTCTTGCAGCACTACCAGTATTCACTGGAAAGGAAGAGCCATCAGATCAACTGTCTGCGGTTGCAATGAGAAAACTAGCTGAAAGTGTCCTTCATCTGAAAAGCCACGCGGCCGCAACAGGATCATCCATCTTTACTTTAAAAACCCCTCAGGATGGAGGGTTTGTATGTGCTCTGCCTGGTGGCATCGAGAACCTGGAGGTTTAGCTCTCTTAAATAAGCAACCGTTACACCCCCTCCAGCTAAAACCCAACACCGCATCCTCAGCATCCGTGAGGAGACCTTTTGGAAAGGCAGAGCACAAAGTCCTGCCAAAGCCGGAGGGGGAGGGAGAGGGGAAGATATGCTGCTGGTTGTCTGAAAACCCTTGGCACGTCTTTGGTTACGGGATGAAAAAGGAAGCGGTGGAAGGTTTGGCCACCTGATTCTTTAAGATGATGTTAACCCAGCAGAGAAGGGGAAGAAGGGGACAGGACCGTGGTTAATCCGACCATTCGTCCTCATCGAACTCCGAAGAGTCATCCTCAGAGTCGCTGTACTCCACAGCGATGCGGCGTGACAGGATCGTTGCCACATCATTGCCCACAACGTCCCGCTTCTCCTGTTCCCGCTGCTCCTCCACCTTGCGGAGCTGGAAGCCTGTTGGGAAGAAGGCAACGGAGGGGATCATGCAAAGGCTTTGGTCACACTGAAATCTCCAAAGCAGCCATCCCTTTGACACAATCCTCTGAGCAAGGCAGCCTGTCCTCTGCCAGTGAGTATTGGACACGCTGTGGGATAACACTGATGGTGAATGACAGCCAAGACAGGCTGGGTGGGCAGCTGGAATGGGAAGCGAATCGTTTCCGTGCTCCTCTGAGGGGTTACACCACTGCCGTTCAATCCGCTCTCAAACTTGGACCACACCAATTCCAGCACTGCCGTCTCCAAAGGTGCAGGCGGAGGCATAAAACCTTGTGAAGTTGTCATCAGGGTGGGCAGACAAGGAGGGACCACAAGGGACAGGTCTCAAGCAGGGAGGCAGTCGCACCACTGCTCATGAGATGGCTCCCAAGTGCTCGCACTTGGATACTGTGGGGTTTTCCAGAGGCAAAGGAGAAAGCTGGTGTTGAAACAAAACCTTACCTTGACGAATAGCTGAAAGTAGATCGCTCCTGGCATCGCTAACTGCAGGCAAGGATGACTTGGGCTTGGAGGCGGAGGTGTCTGAGGGTGGAGGAGGGGGTGGGGGACCATCCAGGCCACCGGAAGACAGAGGCGGTGGGCCAGGAGGAGGAGGTGGTGGAGGGGGAGGCGGCGCACTCCCACTGCCCGGCT
>NW_008824347.1:18151-20370 GCF_000699105.1 Pygoscelis adeliae
GGGGAGCAAGGCCCGGCCTGGCTGCTGAGGGGGATCCGATCGGAGGAGCTGGTGGCGGGTGACTCGGGCTAACCAGGCTGGATCGTTTGGTCCCTCCAGAACCAGAACCTCTTTGGTTGTCTACAGGATAGCTGTTGCAACAGGAGGAGAGAGAGAGAGAGAGAGAAATAAGGCTATTAGCCATGAGGCCAGATTAGACTGTACAGTCTCAATGTTAACGCAAATCATCTGTGTTTGTTGCAGTCCAGACAAAAATCTAAGTTCCAGCTTTAACTGGTGTTTCCATGAGACCTCACTCCTTGGTTTTAGTTCCCTCGCAGTGTTTCTTTTGGCCTACACCACCAGAACAAAGGAAAGCTCCTGGGGACTGGCAGAAATGCTATCATCCGTCCCATCTCCCAGGCTGACAAGAACATGAGCCATCTCACCTCTCCGCCAGAGGCCAGGCGTCACGTCTGAGCTCAGAGCAGCCTCCTGGCTTAAGAGCTCCTGCAGCAATGCAAGCCACTACCCCTCCACGCTGAGGTCAGACGTATGACACGCCAAGCAGGGATGTCTACCATGATAAATCGCACAAGGACTGGTGGGTGTGCCAGGAAAGCATATGCTCTGAACACCTGCTAGGAACAGATCTCTTCACTGGATTCCATGGCTCAGAGCTGGAGTGCAGCAGCCATGTCTCATAGCTCGCCGTGGGGAGTGAAGAGGAAGACATGGAAACCCAACGTGCTTTTAAGGAAAACACCGATTCTTGAGTGACTGAATCTCCCGTTTACGGAAGCTGTGTTATACCAGAAAATATCCTGTAATATCCTATGTACGTGTAAAGGAAGTCCTAAATTGACATCTCCTTCCACGGTAAAATAGAAAAATAAGGTACATTTGCCACAAAAACGTCACAGTTTTTAACAGTGCACAGTGCTGATCCAAGACAGGACTACTGGAGATCAAACCTAGCTCCCAGGGTTCTTTAAAAACAACCACCGAAACAAAACCAGAGAGGGGAGATCTCTGTGGCTAGGCAGAGATCTAAGCAACTGCATAACACAGCATAAGCTTCATCTGAAAGCTCGTTTCTGCTCTGCCCTAGAGGAACATGCTGCGGAGTGGAGTGCTTGGTCTCTTTGACACATCAGAAGAGCCTTTTCTGCAGCATTGCTGCCTTTGGATAAGATGGAGACAAGCTAACGCAGTCCTGTTTATCAGACATACTTCCTCCTGTTACTCTTGACTCTGTTTCACTGCCTTTAAGAAAAAAAAAAGCTCCTCTCTTGTTTCACCCTTTGTGTCTTGAGCCACTGCTGGACCATAATTCTCATCTCTAGAGGTGACTGGAAGTCACCATTTCATCCGATACAAAGCAGCTGCCCTGAACTTGCACTGAAGTCTCTGGGAAGAAGTCAGCTGGTGTGCTCAAGTCCTTTAACTACATCTACATCTTCAGTGCCCACGTCGTGCATTTGTCAAAGATCACAGGGGCAAACGGTAACAAAAACACAGAGGTGAAAGAAGCCGTTCTTTGCACAGCTCTATCAGGAACGTAGGTCTACATGCTCTGGAACAACTGCATTGGAAAACTCATGCAATGGAGCCAGACCATTATTTGGGACCCCACTCTTCTAGAAAGTGAAATAACTCTGCTCCTGTTCTCGCCCAAGCCCATTCTCCCGTTCTATATGGGAATAACAACGGTGGTTGGGATTTACGGAGAGCTGTGCTGCCTGTGCCTCTGTCCCTGCCTGCAGTTGCACTTCCCCTCCAGACAGGAGCATTCTGGTTCCCATACAACACCCGTTAGGAAGTTATGCTGAACTATCTCAGCCTGTCTCATGTCATCCTTTTACACCACCTACTACTCCCTGGTGACAGAAGGGATCCCGTAGGCTTACCTAAATTCCACCGGGGGTGGAGGCAGGCTGTCATCTGGGAATGAAGGAGGTGGTGGCACAATAGAGTCAGTCTGCGGCGGTGGCGGGTAGCAGTTCACGTCCATGCTTTCGTTTGAACCGATGCTGCCGTTCTGATACACCATGTTAGAGGGGTACCTGAGTGAAAGCAAGACAAGCAATTTATTTAAAGAGTTCAAGGCGATGTCTAAAGCTCATTTTTCCCCCTCACTCACAAGAGCTTTGCCTCCTGGAAGGGTTACAAACAAACAACCGTGCAGCAGTTCAACCACCGAACAGCAGTGATATTAACCACGTGGATGGATCAACCTG
>NW_008824347.1:20394-45660 GCF_000699105.1 Pygoscelis adeliae
TAGGAATGGCTTTTCCCAGCACAGTGGGACCTGCCTTTAGGTGGGACCTTATCATCCACCACAGCAGGACACACAAAACAAAACCTTAGAACAACATAAAAAAAAAAAAAAGTCTCTATTTCTCAAAGCATCTTATATGAAGGACCACGTACAGCTGTATTAGTTTGCTCTGCATAATTCTTTGGCTAGAATTTGCCCAGATGCTTTCATGTTTGTTGATGGCTACCACACACCAGAACAGCACGAGTATATATTTTAGTGAACAAGAAAACACCGAAATAAAAATATTTTTCTTAACATTTGATTAATGTTAAGAAACACTTGTTAACAGAAAATACACTTGTACGAGTGTTTTGACCAACTTGGACTTGAAGGACTCCCAGTTACACTGGGTATCATCAGTGGCAAAGAAAGAAGAGGTACTCAAAGATGCCAAAAAATAAGCTTGAGAACAGAGTATCAAAGAGAACCCAGGAAACAGCGATGCCATTAAAAGCAAGCATCCAAAGCTGAAATAGTACTGAAGGAAGAGACCACTCTCGCACCCAACTTTCAATGAGCTCATTTCACTGTGGGGTGGTGGAACCACCCCATTCTTGGGGGGTCTGGACCTCAAGTGAATTCAAATGCATGAACATGCTTACACGAGAGGAGAGAGGAGCAAGAAAATGGTGCTGTTGTGCTGCTCGATTCCTCTGCTAGAAACCAAACCTGTTCTCCTATTAAACTAAAAGGAAGTTTTATTTTTAGCTGGAGAGTGTGATTTAAAGAGAGATTTTTTCTTACATGAAAGGAAGCTGCAAGGAGCGAGCAAGCACGAAGTGCATTGTGGGGAATTCGGTCTGCTTCCAGCCTTGCTGGTGTCAAAAGTTAAATGAATTCCCAAGCCAGAAGCGCTAAAGAGAGATCTGTAGCTTGAAATACTTGGATGGGGACAGCCCCCGCTTCAACTTTAGGGTGTGAAGAGCCGTTTGTGAAATGTAACAAAGCAATCACACAATACCACCGAGATGCCACCCCGCTCCTCAGCGCAAGGCCCAGAGGCTAGGTGCGATGGGAAGGGCATCGCGATGGGGTAGGGAGCCAAAGCTCTCAACACTTCTGTGCCCACAAGACAGGCAGCCGAGAGCAGTCTTGCTACAGAAGCTGTTCCTGCCACCTTGTTCAAACCATGTAGCTCCCTGATTTATTTAGCAAATTTTAAAATCAGCAGACGGATTTACTTTGGAGAATCTGATTAGTGGCAGTATCGATCCACACTGTGCAGCAGATCTGGAGAAGCTGCAGAGCAGGGTGAACTGCATTACAATCAACAACGCCCGCCCGCTCCCCCTCGCTGGGGAGCTGAACAGAGAGCCCCAGACTTGCTTACCCGGCAGGACCGTGTTTGTCCTTTGACTCAACAAATTCTTGTCCCATTTTCAGCTTCTCCCACTCTTCTTTCCGGGTTTTAATTTTCCGCGGGTTCACGTTTCCTCGGTTCGGATTCTCCTTTTTCTCTTTCTAAGGGAGGAGGAATCAAACAGAAGCCTTATTTTGCTTTAAACTCACTGGGAATAGGGAGGGATAGGATAGACCTGTAGCCGTTTCAAGAAGATACAGTCTCAAAGAGGGCCAGGATTTTTAATTTACTTTCCTGATTGCTGCAAGCTCCAAAGATCTCCCATACAAAGAAGCTGGAGCACAGGTAGCATAAAAAACCCAAGAAAAACAGCATCAGATTTCCCCAGTGCAGCCCAGACATGATGCCATCGTTACTCACTGGCATGACCACCTTGAGAGCAGAGTGAAAGCTCAGTTCCCCACATCAATTCAGTTTTTGGCCTCTGTGTCAAGACTGCCAAATCTCACCATCACCTCGCTGGTGTTAAGGGCTTTGGGGTGCAATATGGACACTCGCCCACAAAGAACTGGGCTAGCCTCCCTCCCTGTATTCTAACATGCCCTAAATCTCTCCTTTGTTATTTTGATTGAAAAATCATGATTTGTTTTGATATTTAATACTCCAGTTGCTCAAAAGCTAAATAAAGTATGCTCAAACTGAATCTTTTATGGTGTAAGTTTCAGTGTTGGTAAACATGGGTCCAAACCCCCAGGCAGCCAAACCAGGAACTCTACCTGGCATTTTCAGCTTAAATGGTTTTGTTAAGCCTCCCGCTTGCCCCTAATTTAACATTAGGGCCTGGTTTTACACCCCTGAAGGGACATTTTCTCCTTCCTTTATTCTTCCACAGCAGAATTTATTACACCACTCAACACGCTGTGGTGCTGGGGCAGTGGGATTTGCGCTGCTTCAACGCTGAACAGACCTCTATGCAACGTCAGAAGTGCAGAAAAGACTCCAACACAACTTTCTCCCCTGCTGACTGCACCAGCGCTATGTTTGAGGACTACAAATTAAGCCATTATAACCATACAAAGACGGTGGCATTTGGAAAAACAGATTAAGGGTACCTTTGTTTTCTTTTTTTAATTAACAAGGATGAGAGTAAACCAGATAAAAACTTCACTGAATTGATCCCTAGAGACTTTAAGAGAGCAAACCTGAATTTTGGATAGCAACTTTGGAGTCCAAGATTCATTAACACTTCCCACCTCCTATTCTTCCCTGACATGCCTCCGTTGGCAGAGATCTCCTGTTTCCTCACCCTATGTTTCCGCTTCTCTTTCATAATATCCTTGGTGTCCTGAAGCATTTTCTCTTTCCAAAGGTCAAAGAAGTATGAAGGATCTGTGTAGAATTTAAGCGCCTCTTTGCCATCATCCCTAGGACAGGGAGGGGGGGAAAAAAAACACACAAACAAGGACCAAGTCACGCATTTGTTTGAAGCCCAAAGAAAACACGAGGCACAACCCCAGATGACAGTTTAAAAATCTGCAGTGAGAAGGTCAAACACGCTGCTCTCCCCTCTGTCCTCCATTTCAGAACAGGCAGCGGACCCACAGCCTCACTTGCCCCGGCTCTCCCACTTGCCATCGCTTTTGCCCCGACACAAACTCTCCATTACTCAGCACCTGAAGAGCTCAACTGCTCTGAACAATCGCGAAGAGAGCAGCAGGTCTCTCACTTCAACTCCCACTCGTTTGCATTGTAGTTTTGGTGTGGAAAAAAACAAACAAACAAAACCACCACCTTCTCCAGGCCAGGAACCCTAAATCAGACCAGCAGCATCCCTGAAACTCATGAGCGAGCACACACACACACACGCGCGCGCGCTCTCCTCCTACTTTGCAGTGCAGCCGCGTCTGGCAGAAGACAGCTGCCTCCAGCTATCTGTAATTACTTTTTACCTGTTCAAAAGATATTTATGGATGTGGGCTAAGTCTCTGTATTCTGACCCCCTTTACTTCTACTACCTACAAGATGAAATCAGAGCAGGACTGCTCAGGAGAACTGGTTACACAGCCAGCGTAGGTCACATCAGACGTCTCAGACCAGGCACAGAGGCCACAGAAAGCATCTCCAGATCTACAGGAGTCTACTGCACCCACCTGGGTGAGAGCCATTTACAGATGTATGCTCTGCAGTTTGCACTGCGTCTTTCTGGAAAGGAGCCACAGGGCTACAGAGAAGCACAAGAAAAATGCATCATCTGCACAACACCTAGCATGTTTATGCAGTGCCAGCCAAGCCTTGCCCCAAGGCAGTCACAAAAGTGACAGCAGGTAACCAAGTATATGACTTCCTAGCTACGCTCATTTGTACAGCTCCAAAAGCAAAGTTTCACGTAATCCAGAGGATGGAGATTTCCTGGTGGATCTCAGCTTAGCAACTCGAATTCCCATTGGAAACTGCTACTTCAGTACAGCACGGGATGGGAAAATACCTCCTTGGCAGGCTGGGAGGAAGAGGTACTCCTCTGCAAGGGAACAAGGGGCCAAGAAGGTGTTGCAGCCATACCTGTAAGGTGAGAGAATATTGAGGGGTGGAGGAGTATTGCAGGTCCTATAGGTTTCAAGGACAGGCACGGGGAGAGAATCTCTGTCGAAGAGCTTCTGGTCCTGAGTAGTGGAGCTTTTGAAGGCCTTCCTGGTGTTAATGCCTTGCAGGGAGACTGTAAGAAAGAGGAGAGAGCAAGTGAAGAACAGCTTGACCCAGGCCAATGACACTGAAGATCAAGTAGCAAACATCTGATTTCAGTTGGAGTTCTTGGCATGCTTAGCCCTTCTTAAGGTCAGGTTCCTTTTCCCACAGATCTCTTGGGAAACCCAGCAAATCTCAGATCATGCCGTGCCAAGATCCGCTGCTGTATAGACATGGCTCTCTCAAGAGTTGCCGATGTGGTTTCAAACCCCTGCGACCAAGGCTCAAGAAGTGCACCGCTATCAAACTGCTGCAAAGCGAGTTTCCACATGGAGACTTGCTAACGAGCAAATCTAGACTCGGCCAGAAAGGCTATCCACATAAGCAGCATGGTGCTTTTTCAGGAGGGGAGGAAACGGTCCCTCTTAGTCCAAGAGAAGACGTTCCAACACCCATCACAGCGTCATGCTCTTTTATGGCCGCGAACCAACCATGCTGACTCAATAAGAATCTTTACCACGCTTGGTCTGCAAGGACTGTGCTCCAGTCCATTACCTTCTTCCTCTTTGGGATCCAGCTGAGTGACTTTGACTTGCAAGCGGTCAACTCTCTCGACTAGAACGCTCACCCGAGAGGCAAAGGTGTTGGCTTGAGTAAACAACTCTCCAAATATGTCTTCTGCAAATTTACCTGGAATATGAAAGTGTCCACATTACCCTTGTGAGCCACATCAGACCATATTCAGTCTCCCAGCTTGTTTTCTTGAAGAAAGAAGAACGAACGAACGAACGAACCATGCTTCTTTTCAAGTTTGTCAGGGTTGAGTTTAACATCCAGGAAGAAAACACTCTGTTCCACCAAAACCTGACATTTCCAAGGGATCTTCAAGCAATAAAGAAACAATTGAGACATACTTTCAAGTCATTATTAAAGTAATGAAATAAAGAGGGCTGACAACATATACTGGTCTGAATCTGGACGGGTCTGTAGGTCCTTTAACATTCTCTGCTGTTCTGTTTATTAGACAAGCAAATACAGTTAGATTTTTATTGCTCTGGAGAATCTCAAAGGCTCCCAGTCTCCAGCAGGCCTGCCTCCAGGGTAACTGGCACATATTTACAAGCTCAAAGTTCTCTGGAGCTAGAGAGCAGACCCAGCCCTTGATCCTAAAGCCTGAGCTATAACCACAGACGAAAGCACTGACCCTTTTGTTCCTTCAGGTGGCAGTGTCTGAAAAATTGATGCATTCACGTTTATTCTAAATCAAAACCAAAGGGGAACTTCTCAAACAGGGATATTCTCTCTGTAACAGCTTGGCTTGCCCAGTGGGCTGCTATGACAAACATCATCCATCGTTTGGACCGCGAGAGTGCCTAGGGGCTTGGATCAGGAGCTCGCTGCACCACTTACAAGCGTAACAAAAAGATGTCCCCTGTCCTTAAGAGTTTAAAATCTACGCAGACAACAAGAGATGACCACAGGTAGAGAGAGATGGGAGAACTGGAAGAAAACCAAGAACTTACAAGGAGTACTGTCTTTTTGTTCTGGTCTCAGGCATAACCCAAGACAAGGAGCCCAAACCACGCCGAGGACAACGCCGATCAGAACAGACTTGGCACTGACAGCAGACACAGGCCCATGGAGTTCCCACTGATGGAAAACATTTCCAGCCACGGCTGTTGAGTGCAAGGCTGCTCCCAATAAGCAGTCTGGTTTTGAAGCGCATCGTCATATGGTCAACAGTTTGTTCTGGAATCTGTTACTCCTAAAGATCCTCTCTGACATTCAGGAAAGGATAACCAGTTGGAAGCCTAACTTTAACAGCAATTTTGGAAAATCTGGTTGTCTGCAACGACTCACATCAGAAAGACAAGCGCCCCACAAGGCAACGCGAGGGCATCCCCCAAAACCCAGCTGCACAAATACTTTCAGCTATCTAAACTGACATATCAGCTACTTGTTCATACTCCCATGCAGTTCTCCTTACACTACCAAGCACAGGGAACCAGCCAGGTTAAAAATCAACCTCCTCCACCCCTTTTGGTGGCAATGCCAGCTTGACACGTTTCTAGAAAGCAAATGCTGGACATTAACTTCAACTGACCTCCTCCTTCCACTCTCCTAGACAATACAGTCTCCACATACGCTCCATTAACAAGCCCAAACAGCTTTCCTCAAACTCATGAGAGAGATTTTATTTCTGGAGATCTAAGGGCCAGGTAGCTCTTGCTATAGCCAGGTTTCATGAAGCGCTCTCCGCGCCCAACATCAGCACAAGACCAGCTCTCCTATTTGACCAAAGGGGGCGAACGTTTATCTTTTGTTAATTTGATAATTTGACGCCTCCCAGCAACAGTTCAAATCTGACACCTCCCAGCAACAGTTCAAAAAAGAAAAGTTGTCATTTGGTTTCTACTTTAATGAGAACTGAAAATAATTTCTGAATTTCACGAGGAACTGCAACAAGCACTAGGGAAAAAATAAAGTCTTTGGTTTGCAATGCTGAGTAGTATGTTTCAAGCATAAAATAATATATAAACAGCATTGTATGTACTGGTCTTGACCCTGGAGGGAGAAGGAGGGATGGTCTGTATTCCCTTGCCTGTGTAAGTGCACCTGTACTGAGTTATCACCCAGCATCTCGCATATTGTTCTGCATTTCATGTACACTTTTAGATGAGGTAAGGCAGAGATTAATTTTTTTGTTTAGTTACTTTGACTGCAAAAGTGCAGCTCACAATCAGAATTATCTTTGTCATGCACTGGCAGGAAGACAGACGGCATGATTTAATAGGTCTTTCCATCTTTAGCTTGTGGATTCTATAAAATCACACAGAAATGCACAGTCGACTTATACAAAGTGCTACCAGCTGTGATAGTAACGAAGGGTAAACTCACTGGAATATGAAAGTTTGACAAGATTTATGTTTGCATCTTTGTAAAGAGACTGTGGTGCACTAGGCATGGCTGATTATTCACTTGACAGGGCTGTCACAGCCTACTGAACCTGCTTTACGTTCCTGTAATATTCAACGTACGAGGAAGGAGTGGATTTACTTTTCAGAAGTAAGAAGAGAAAAGGAGCAGGGGGCAGGAGTCTGGTCATTTGGGTGCGAGCATTCTGTAGCAGTTAGTCTAAATATTGCTTCATTTAAGATACTGCTGACCCTAGGGAAGCGGGTAAGAGACGGTGCTCAGCATTTCCTCCTCACCTGCCTCGCTCCCCTCTTACACAGACAAGCACGCAAGTGTCAGCAAGAGCCACCTCTCCTGAGTTTTCCCTCCAGCGCTCTCCTCAAGGTATCCGCGATTGGTCCAGCAGCACGCACCTCCCTCCCCACATCGCCGAGCGAGGCTCCCAGGGTACCTTCCCGATAAAGAAACCGGGATGCAATTTGGCTTCCAGTGCTTCACCCTCTCTGACGAGGTAGAAGCAGAGAAGCTATGAATATCAGAGCTACACAAAGAAGGTCTAAACCTGAAGGATCTCACCACGGCTCTGTCACGCTAACCCACTGCATGCCTTTGGACTGGGATTAGCTTTCTCTGCAGCTGAGATTTGCACAGCTTTACTGCTTTCTTCCTCGTCATTTCACATGCACGAGATGGATTTTACTCACACTCCACAACCATCTTGGCTACAGGACCTAACAAATGAACAACGAGGGCCAGTCAAATGCAAGCAGAGAGACTGGTCTTGCCTGTGCAGTGACATTTCTACGACCCAACAGAATGCGATACTGACTGGCAGCAGACACAGGCCCAGATTTTAGCAACAGCCATGGTTTTACTGCTGGAAAGAGACTGCACCCAAACTTTCCCATAGCGGAAGACAAGGGGCTTGCTTTGCAGAGCAAGCAGAAGTGCTTGCAGACACTAGAGAGAAGCTAAACAATATATTAATTTGATTATCAAAGTCTTGCTTCAAGGGCAGAGGTGGCTAATCAGAATCCAGAGCATTTCAACAGACTAAGGAGTCATCCCGGAGAGACCACAATTAACTCTTCGTTGCTCCTGTGGCACGTAGGCCCACGTTTTCCCTCCAGCCTTTACAAGGCTATCGGTCAGCCCACTGGAGAGCTGAGCTAGGCATCGCTACAGCTCGTGCTGCCATGTGAGCAAGCAGCCCCAAACCCCCAATACTCCAGAGGCAACGTTTGGCTCAGACTGGGGACTTTGGGTCTTGCAATGCAACAAACAGCAGGGGCAAACAGGCAGCTTCTGCGTGTGCGCTTTAATTATCTTTCATTAAAAATAAGACTACTGACACACTGTAGATTCAACACAGTCAAGCTCCATTTAGTAGCGCGTGCAATTACAGGCACATTCTCTGACACAAGATCCTGGCTGCTCAGAGAGCCTCCCATTTTACAAGCCTGAGTTGTGCTCCATCCTTCCATCTGCAGTTTCGCTGCAGCCTCTCACACACACACGCACACACACGTACACCCCCCCCCCCATTTTCTCTTAGATGGGAAGGCAGTGGGACCAGGGATATGAAATTAGCATCAGATTTCTTTAGGAAAACATTTTAGCATTACCCAGGGAAGGCAGATGGGGGAGAAATAGGAACACGAGAGTAGAAAGGGAGCTAAATAAAGAGCACTAGCGACTCCTGAGGGCAACGCGCAGGCTCGCCATGGTACTCACTCAGGCTGCCCAGCTGTCGAATGACATTTGCCAGGGTGATGTTGGTCTTGCATTCCAGCTCGCTTCGAACACTAGGCAACGTCTGACGGCACAGGTGCCTTGGCTCAATGTTCCTCGTTACTAACGGCATGGTGGACCTGCTTCAGGCACTGTTCTGAAAGATGAAAAACAACCCAAAAAAGAAACAGGAAAGGATTACTCAACCACAAATTCCAGGCACACCAGAGCCATGGTGTTCGTTTTTCCTGCTCTCAAATGGCTTTATTTATAAGCCTTCTTTCCCCCCTCCCCACCCTTATAAAACTGGTTCATCAGAAATAAAGATCCTGCTGTTCTATGACTTGCAGTGACAGCAAAGCTCCACCAGCTCAGGTACAGAGGCAGAGATGGAAAACTACACATCTTCGCCCACACGCAAGGTGCTCCTGGCATTACCGCAGCCGTTGTTCCCTTCCTACCCCTCCGCCGCCTCTGAGCAGTCTCCTGCCTCCCGCGCTCACGCACAGTGTCTTTGGCGAGTCTTACAAGCTCTTCTTCAGAAATATTTTAAACTTGCAATCAATAGGTTTGCTTAAACCCAGAGGATGAAGATGAGAGATATTTAAAAAAAACCAAAACAAAACAAACCACCAAACCAGCTTCTTCCAGCACACCAAAGCATGCGTGGTGCCTCTCTCCTGGAGCAGCACAGACAGGGCTCTCCTGAAACAACAGGAAGCGCTTGCAGCTGACCAGGAAACTTTCTGGTGACTGTTCCTTATCCTGCAGGCTGCACCCCTCTTCCCTTGGGAAATCCCCCGGGGCTGAGGTTTACACTGGACCATTGTTTTCGTGCTACAGCAGTTTAACGATGAGGGAGCTCTAATCAGGATGCAGGACTAGAGCGCGTTCAGAAAGAAGTCAAGATTGATTGTACAACAAACTTCCAGTTCTTTCTTTTTAAAAAAAAGTAAAATAAAAAAAAAGAAGAAAACATAAGTGTCCGGAAGTCAAGCTTTAGACAGAAAACGCTTTTATGTGCGGGTCAGTGTCTTGAACTAACAAAAATCTCCTTTGCTAACAGGCCGAAACATTGAAGCAACAAACAGCTCCCTCTCAGATCGTCTGCCTCCAAGAGAGAGGAGGAAACTTGGGTAAACAGCTCAGCACAAGGAGCATGATACATGCCTGAAATCTTTAAGACTAAGCGAAAGCAAGTACATCCCAACTTCTTGATTAATTTAGAAGGGGAAAGAATCACTTTTCTAGGTCAGCTGAGGAACAACCCATGAGAAGCAGCCAGCTCCCATGTGATAGGCATGCTGATCTGCTCGGGCTGGGTGTAAAAATAAAACAGGAAGCTAACAGCTTGGGGAACATGGCTTCCTGTCACCAACAGCAAAAACCCAAGAACCATAAAAAATCAGCTGTTTGCTCTTGACTTTGAGCCACCCTTTGATAGTCTCTGTGGCAGCTGGCAGCTTATCTTTGAGGTCCAGGAGTCCTTCCTGGATGCTTTTCTGTCAGGGTGTTAAGAGGAAGAAGTGGGCATTATCCCTCCTAATTACCTCACAAGCCAGATTTTGAATTGCTAAATTTGACCCATTAAGGCAGAGGAGTTCAAGAGCCGCAGCATACCGGGCGCACGGATATCTCCCAGACAAGCAGATGCAGGTTGCCATTTTGCAACGCCTCTACGCGAGGGATTTCGCATGCTTGTCCCCAGGGAAAGATTCCCCAAAACCATACACCTTACAGAAAAGGGGAGCGAGATCTGCATCCAAATAAATAAAAGCAGAGACTCCCTGAGGACTGAAGCCCGTGTTGTTCTTCACCGTGTCCAAGCACTGCAGCAACCATCAGTAACTGCTGGGATATTTAAAGAACAGGGTGAACTAAGGAAGGACTCTGACCTTCGCTTCTAAATACCCCGTGTTTTATCGATTACAGCCCAAGCCCTACAATCTTTTGTCAGCTTTAGCGCTTTACGCCAGACAAACTTTCCTGGCTCCCCCCAGACTGCAGTCTGCACCAACAAGCAGCTCTCATAAACAAGGCAGCATTTGCAGGCTGCCTGCATCGAGCTTCTCCCCTCTGCTTCCCCAGGGCTCGGCCAGGGAGCACACGCGGTGGGATCTGCAGAGCCAGAGTGGACAGCCTATCCACCAAGCCCGGCTGGAAACCTTCCAAGGTGCAGGACAGACAGAAGGAAAACAGCAAGAGGTAAAATAAGCCTGTAAGGGGGAAGAGATGTGAGTGTGCATGTATAAAAAGAGGTAACACCCCCCCCCCCCCAAGGGAACCCCCCCCCCCCCCCAAGATGATAGGTATGCCGGGTCAGATAGACGCAGGTAGCACTGATCTCTGCAACTATGGGGAGAACAGGGCAGAAAATGGAGTAATGCCCCAAATGCCCATAAATAAACAAAGGCTCAGAATATGTTGTCTATATACAGCCCCCCCCAAAGTGTTTGCCTTCAAAGCATGTTTTGAAACTAAAAGCAAGGAGTAGTGGTGAAAGTTGCTTTTTTTTTTTTTTAATAACAATGGTACAGCACACATACATTATGAAATTGCACCGGTGCAAGACAGCAGAGATAAGGGCTATGAAAAACACTCCCTTTATAGCCTGGCTCATCCTGCCAGCCACCCCCACCCTCCCAGCACAGCCTGCCACACTCCACTGCAGAATCAAGAGTTTCGCCCTCGTGATCGCTACGACAGCCCTCCTCGCAGAGAGTACGCTTCTTCCCAAGGCGACGGGGACGGCTCTGCTGCCCCGCTGTTGCTCCTAACACCAGTCAGGATCCAGCAAGCAGCAGTCAAACTAAGAGATTAACCCCCTGGAGCACCAGAGATGAGCAAGGCAGGGAGGACAGGATGGGCTGTGGACAACCACCCTTCTGCTCTCGCAGCAGCCAGTGGCCTCTGGGATAAGAGGCATTTTGAAGCAAAATTTCCTCTCCTCTGAGCGGAAGGACAAGGAGCTTCAAGGTTTCAGATGTTTTTGTAGGGTGGAGGCAGGCAGATAGGAAATCTGGGACCTACAACCAGAGCCTGGTGCCAATATTAGCAAAAAGAGCAGTTGATGCCCCCACAAGGCAGCACTTCACTTCTAGACCTCGTTTTTCCCCGTGAGTCTTTGGAGGGTAGGTATAGAGATAACAGCTAACGGGCTCCTGTAAAACCTTCATGCCTCATGAGTAGGTGGGACAAAGATTAATAGTCTGGATTGGAAAATAAGTGGTGTATTTCAAAGCAGCAGTCAGGAGGGGCAGAAAATCAAGTGTGGAGAAGGGACAAGGTATGAGAGCAGAGGGAGAAGGAGGAAGCAAAACACTGGAGACGGCACAAGGCATACAGCTGGGGGCAGGGAAGAGACACAGTAAACGAAACAAGGAAGGGACAGACCTAAAAAAGCTTTCCAGGAGGCTCTTGCTTTTATTCTTTAAGAGAGTCATTAAGAAGCCGATTGACAGCATGCTACCAGCAAGGGCCATCCAGAACCTTTACTTTCAGTGGTCAGGGCATGACAGCACAGCAGTTTTCCACCCCAGCTAGCCAGACTGGTCATCAGGCATTAGTCACTGTCACATAACTACCGCAGACCATATATTATAACTAAATCCTACCATTCAGAAGCAAGTTAAATGAATTGCGAGGCCAAAAACCCCTATCTTTCGGGCAAAGATAAGTGTTTCCACTTGCTTATTAATGCTGAAGATTAGATTTGTTTCAGTAGTAGAGTTTGGGGTGCACACACTGTTTTTAAGAAGCTGCAAGAATGGCACGCCATGGGCAGAGAAGACCTGCCCCGATCCCACTGTAACGGGAGACGAGAGAGAGTATGTTAAAAGTAAAAGGAAACTGCCTCTAAGAAACAGAAAACTGTCTGCAACAGATTTCTAATGAATATGGAAAAAAAAAAAAGGCATCAAATTGAAACACAGCGCTAGCTACGTGAGGAGAGAAGTTAAGTGATCTTTGCTGGTTGCAGAGCACCACTGGTTGGGAGAGCTGTAAGGAAATGGGCCAACACTGAAGCCCAGTCATGTGCCAAATCCACAAACACTGCTGCATCAGTCGACGTTCAAAATACTCATCCTCCCAACCGCCATGCTTCACACCTTCTTAAAAACATGAAGGGCGGGCTTTCCTTATGGTAACAAACGATTTTTCTCTCCCACTTGAATCAGAACCTTCCTACCTGCTCACGGAAAGCATTTCCTCCGAAGTCTCCAAGTCACGGCTTGACTCAAAGAAGGCTCCAAGCCTTGTTATGATGGCAGTGACTAAAAGCCAAACCATCCGAAAAGCCCAGCTTTGCCCCGTAGCTCTTTTCCCCTCACCTCCCTGCAGCTGTACGCTGCCCCACCTCCAGCCGGGCATTGCCAGAATTCCTCATAATTTCCCCTCTCCCGAAATGCTTACGCACGCGTTGCCGAGCCCTGGCCCGCTCCACAGCCCCGCGCCGGCCCAGAAAAAGTTTGCTGAGCGCAACAAAAGCCCTGGAAGCTGAGCTCACCGCTCCTACATTCCTACCGATCTTCCAGCCACAACTGGCACCTCGTTTCCAGGATTCACCGGGCTTTTGCTCCCCATCACCCTTCCTATCGACCCCTGTGCTTTCTCACTGCACACACGGTGGTCTCAGACGCCTCGTACTTCGAGAAAGCAGGATCCATGCATAGTGCTTTTTTACGTGGGCTGCCGATCTGACACCCCGCTCCCTCCACAACAAGCTCGCACCTTAAATGCCTTGCTCACCAGCTTTTACGTCGATTCTGACTTTGGCAATTATTTCTATAAAGACTTTTGGGGCGCTGGGGAACAAGCATGGCCCAACACAGGCCCGTAAAGAGCAAGGGGGAAGCGACTTGCAATTTTTGCCTTTCTGAATCCAGCACTTTGAGCAAAGCACGAGGTAAATTCAAGATGAGCATGCTGCTCTAAGATTTCTTATCAGCAAGTCATCGACCGCTCTCCCCATGAGCTCTGCTGTAGCGGATCACTCAGGAATCCCAGTTCTGGATTAGAATCAAGTACAATTGGTTTGTTTCAAACAAGAACTGCCAGTCTATAAACCCCTCGCACAAAGCTGTGTCTTATTGACTATTTTTAATAAATAGGGCTGGCACAGTAAAATTGGACAATTGTTACAAACAATAGAGGAGACAGACTTTGATTACAAGTATTGAGAAGCAATACAGGGACATTTTAGGATTGAGTATTTGCTTTCCAACGCGAGTTCTGTCAACTGAAAACAGCAACTCGGAGCAAATACTCCTTAACAAGCAGTTTGGAGCAGAGCAGAAAACAGCACTGCACAGCAAGAGAGGAACCAGCTTTTTTTTTTTGTACAGCAGGCAGATAGCACAGTCAACACCGCGGTGCAGAGGAGAAGGCAGGCAGGAGTACAAGGTGAGACGTGTGTATGCAATGCACACAAAGAGCTGTAAATAACAGCCGAGTTGGAGGGAGAGATCTGGCAAGGGTCTTCTCACTGGTATTTGACCAGCTAGCATAGCATTACTGGGAGTCACCTGGGTAATTCCCCACTCAATGTGACACACAACCTCTTAGATCAGGGACCATCTGCAAATAAATCTGGACCCCAGCAGTGATATCATCTGCCATAGTGTCTGGCGTAGCACAAAGCACCTAAGGAGGACAGAGCTCATTTTTGGGGAAGGGGAGGGAAATTAGGCTTGATTTTCAAGTACGTCAGGGTGACCAATCACCCTGCCCTCAGCAGGGCTTAGAAAATCCTCTGCCTGGACACAAACAAGCACCATAGTCAAGGAGACCAAGCCTTCAGCTAAGCGCCTTGGAGAGCAGCCTTTAGGAGTACCCATCGGGGGATTAGACACACCAGCAGGTTTGGGAATGAGGGAGGAAGGAGATAATCAGATCTGAAATTCCCATCAGTATGAAATGAGACTTAACTCAGTAGCTTGCCAACACAGACTGACTGTTCTTTCTAATGTCTGTGACAACTCTGCTTCAAATTTCAAGCTTCTCTCAGCAGTAACTACTCCCCCATGTAGCTGTAATGGCCAGAAAGAGACTGGCTTTTATGTAACCCCAAAAGACTAGCAGGAAGGGAAGAAGCAGCAGCCACACACACAGAGAACTGGGGGAAAGAAAAAAAAAATTCAGCAGAAGGCTCTGCTGAGTGCTCAGGGCTATATCCAAGCTCACAATGCAGCCACAGAGAAGCGGGATGCAGCAATCAGAAATGCTACAGTTCCACACTCGGAGAGAGACCTAGCAATCAGTGCTGCATCCAAGCAATAGGGAGTGAAATTATAGAGCAAACTGCCATGTGATGCCACAAACTACTCCATCCCACCAGCTGTAACAAGTATTCATTCCCAAAAACGCGTCACAGGCTCATCTGTCATTAACAGCCCAGCCTGCCAGCAGCTGAGCAGGAGTCAGCAGTGAAGGGCAGCTGCAGGGCTGCTTCCTTTCACAGCGGTCTATTCTCCCCAAAAGCCACGGGGGAGACGCACGGGCAAAAACCCCCTGTGCGCCGGGGAAAACGTTGCCCACCATCTCTTACCAGCCGCTAAGCCGGAAAGCGCAGGCTGCGTTTTCACCCACCGTCGCACAAAAGCTCTCCTGAAGCAGGATCTACTGAAAACACGGGGCCTTCAGGAGAACACAGCCAGCCGATCACGAAAAACCCATACGTAACCCCTCCGTAAATTAATAATCCACTTCAATCACCAACTCGAGAACTTTGCAGATACGATCTGCCGGCATTACGACAGAGGTGCTTTCGGCAATGGCGTGGGGCAAGAGCAGCGCTGCACATTTCCACAGCGACGTTCGCACACTAGGAAACGTCAGCCCTGATCTCGCAGAGTAACGAAGCATTGCACAGCGCACTGTGGAGTCCTTGAGACAACAAACATCCAGCCCGCTCTGTTCCCGAGTAAAAATACTCTTTTTTTTCTCCCAGTTTTTTTTTTTTTTCCCAACCCCTCTCCAGTCTGCTGGCTCTGAAAAATGGCAAAAAGCCATTTTCTGCGTTTTTTTGTCTGGCTCATGCATTATCATCATCATTTACTGCCCTCAAGGGGATTGCACAGGTGTGACTGAAAATTTGGCTCTTCCTTTTAAACTTTTGTTATCAGCTTTACTGAAGATGATCTTGCTGGAAAAAATGCCAGCCTGCTCTCCTGGAGAGGGACTCGCTCGAAGCTTCTGGCAGAAACCAAGCTGGGGGTGGAAGGATGGGGGTGTCACTAACGGGGAACATACAGATCCTCCTAGCTTCTGTTGGAGTGCAAATACAGCCAGCAATTTGACCTAGACTTTTTTTTTTCATTCCTAAAAAACACACCATTGCCCTAATTAATGTTTCCATTCATTTAGCTGAAAAACAAGTTAAACCAAGAGGGTCACCTGGTGTTCCTATCAATGCCTGACTAGGATACAGGCAGAACAAATGCATTTAAATAAAACTCTAGAAGAGATGTGACAAGAGAAAGGCAGTTTAGCTCAATTAAAGAGAGCTGTCACAGGGATTTGATTCTCAGAATACAGAACTATTGATTAAACAGGAATTAAAGCTCCGAAACAGAAAGGTTTCAAGGTCTTTGCCGTGAGGATATACATCAGGAGAGAGGCAGGGCTTCTTCAGCGCCAGAAGAGCTCTGGCTTTGTTGCTTCCTAGGAAACAGGAGCAGCAAAGGGAGTAGAATGCTTTCTGTTAAACCTCTGAAAAATTTTGGCAAGGATACAATGTCAGTGACAATACAGAGCAGTATCACAAGCTTCAATCAACAGGTAGCTTTGGCCTCCTCAGGTACAGAAAACCCACTATAGGTTCTCAAATATTTTAGGAGGATGTGGGGAGAGGCCTGGTCAGCGGGCAGGTTTCAGTCCATCGGCAGGAGGTCTCCAACGACACCTGGTCTGAGCCCAAACCACTGTCCCAAGTCAATGGGACTGTTCAAGGAATCGGTCGCAGCCTGTCCCAGGAGATGAGTCCCTTGAGCAGTAACAACCACCGGGGTTAGCAGCCACAGCAACCCAAGAGAGAGGCATCTACTAAAATGGGATTGCCACTCTGCCCCAAAAGCCAGCCCTTAAAGGTCAAGGTCGAGGAGCTTTCATTGGCAAAGTCATCCATTTGTTTCTGTCCCAATCCATGCAAAATGAGCTCTGGATAAAAATCACAAGATTTCATTTTCCAAGCCTCCAAGTCTGTAACAGCACTGAATTCACTTCAAAAGGCCTTGACTAGAAGAGATGCAATTTAGGTGGCAACACAAGCAGCATCGCTCCCAACAGCTTCATCTGGAGGTACTGCAGGTACCCCAGCCTCACGCCGTCACGGAACCACAGGCCAACTTCTGCAAATGGTGCGCGGCTGCTAAAGCAAACACCGCTGAATCGCTCATTCCCAGGCTGAATTACTGCTAATGAGGATAGCATTTTTTTCTTCCTCTCCTTCACACCAGCCTCCTCCAGCAAGAGGAAAGGCTTGTGCCTGTAAGCACTAACAAAGCACTCGGTGCAAAGCACAACTCTCACAATACATCAGCACATTTTCATTCTAGGGCAGCACTCGGTAATTAATACGGAAAGAGAGGGTGTGGTTTTGTTTTTTTTTTCTAAATGACTTATTCCTGAAGTCTGAACATATTTATCTGCTGAAAAGGAAGGTTAAAACTGTCTCATTTGCAGCTAAGCTCAGCCTCCCCTCCTTTAACACACACTAAACTATTTTGATTAATGAAAGAGTAGGAACAAACCAGTTCCAAGTGTTTTCTATACAGCTCAACTGCTCTTTCAGTTTCAACTCACGCCTAGATAATTATATCACAGCTCTGAATGCCCCCACCCTTCTGCTGCACTTGGGGAATACTGGAAAGATAAGTCTTTTCTTAATTATTAAATGTAAATAGCTCATTAAATATAATCCAATTACTTTAATTGTAAGAAAAAGGAAGTAATTACAATATGTACACGTATTCTTGCCTGAACAGTTTTAATATCTTAAATGAATCTTTGCAGCATTGATATTTTAAGTTAACCTTTGACACGAGGAAAAAAAAAAAAAGACAAGACACCAACTCCCTGATATTTTCCAGAAGTGTTACATCTGCTGGGATTTCTGTCACAAAAAAACCCAAGAGAACAGCCTTGAGCATCTAAATGAAAATGGTTTATGAACAGCGTCTTAATAAAGTCAAAATAACACATGGGTTTTCTATTGCGGGGAGAGGGAAGAGATACACGTGATGCTACGTTAAGACCCTGAATATGCTTTTTGGATCTCAGGAGTCAAGTGAGATGGCTACTACTATGAACTCGTGAGAACAGGCAGGCCCCCACCCCACCGGTACCAAAAGCCACCACGTATCGGGGGTTTTCAAGGCAGTTCTCCTTCCCGACACCTACGGTTTGTCCTGTCCAAGGGTGGGAAGAGGAACCAGGGCCAGGGGAGAAGGGGCCTGCCCCATGTCTGGATTACCCAGTTCTTCCGTAGAGGTGCCCAGTGAGGCGACCCCACAGAAACACCGAATCTGGTTTTCGTGCGTGCACAAGCCATCTGTGCAACGTACGGGCACGGCGCATGATCCCGGGCTGCCATTTGGGATTTGCAGGCAGAGCTGCAGGAAGCTGCGAGTAGCAGTCTTCTGGTTTTGCTCAACAGCATGACAATCCTTGGACTCACTTTCTCCATCCGTGCAGCCAGCGGGACCGAACAACCTTCCAGGCAGACTTCAGCAAGGCCCCATTGTTTCAATCAGCCCCCCTGGTCTGACAGAGCAGGGTCAGATTTCAGCTTGGACGTGGTGACAGATGCCTGTGTAATCTCTTTGAGACAGTCAGAAAAATACTCTTTTTAAGCTGTAGTTGTTTCCATTTTGCATGTTCTGAGCCCAGCAGTGATCTCACCTTATGTAATCTACAGTGCAAACTCCAGGCTCTGGATCGTCCAAAACTATTTCAGAGTGTTTGAAACCATCACTTTATTGAACCGATCTTTTCGGGAGAAGAGAGATTAGACCGTATTAGGGATGCTAAAGATGCAAGTCTTTCTATCAAAGCTCACCGCAAGGTCTATAATAAGCTGCTTTATGGAAACCTCTCATGTGAAGCCAGACCCTAGATGTAACCTCCTTGATACAATATTGAATTCTCAATAGCAACCAAAAGGCTATTTTGTATAAGTTAATTATACGCGTTTTTAATTTAGCCTCCAAACGGGAAGCGGCCAGTTATTTCATGCTGCCCTAGACAGAAGGTAAAGGTTTTACACAAGCTGTGTTTATAGCTATATGCCTCCCTCCAGCAAAGGATCGGCTCAGCAGCTGTTGGTATTGAAAGAACAGGATCTGGGTGTGTGCACGGTTCTCTCTCACTTTTTTTTTTTTTTTTGCAGCTGCAAGGCCAAAACCGTAAGAGCGTGTGCTTTTTCTTACGGTGCACAAAAGCAGGGTGCCTGAAAGGGAAGTCGCTTCCGCTCTGGCAAGCACTCAACAAACTATTTGCTGGGCTAAGGGGTGGTCGGGGAACTTTCACCCATCCATTCAGCCAGGGCCGCTATTCCCCCTCCCTCCCAATTAAATCCCATTTTTTGCACTCCATGCATGAACCGCAGCTACACCAATACATCAGATATTGTGGCTGATAGCCTTCTCTGAATGCCACTTAAAGCCCTCCAGTGCGGAGCTGCCTGAAAGCAAAGCATCATTCATTCTCTGAGCAACAGAAAAAAGACTTTTGCTATAAAGAGACTTGAAGTAAGACTCTAAGAAGTAGGAAAAGGGCATCCAGTGAAAGAGGAAATGAGAAATTAAAACCACATTCAATCTTATTAGCGGTAATATAATAGGTCAACAAAGTACTTTGCAAAACTCCACAGCATGTGAACAATTTATGCAGAACTCGCTCCTATGCAATCAGTGACACCAGCCCGCTTGGCTATTACGGAAAAAAGCAAAGATGGTCAGCGGCTATTTTAAACAGCCCAGCTTGGAGGGGAGATGGCCAGAGATATTACCTCCATGCCTTGCAGGAGAGTACACTTACGAGATGAGAACGGGAGGAATATTCCCCCTCCTTTTCCATCTGAAACATTTTCTCTCTCTAGGGATTTCCAGCATCTTACAAGCGAAGCCTCTTTGAAGTACCGCAAAGTGGCATTGCTCATCATTTCAGTAATGATAGTAAATAAGCTCCAGTATTTTATTGATCCTTTTGCTTTACAAACAAAAGGTCAGAGTCATTAGCCCAGTTTTATGAGCGGGGAGAAATGGAGGCTCAGAAGAGGCAGGTTGCTCTGTAACATCATCGGAAGCGTCAGCGAACAAACAAGACAAGGAACCCTAAGCCACAGGACTTCAGAATAGCCATGCTAGGTCATCCAGCCTCCAGATAAACCAGCATCCTCTGTTCATCGGTGGCCAGGTTTCAGATGCATAAAGAAAAGAGCACGAGAACAAGGCAAGCACGGAGCAACAGTTCTCCCTGCTGTCCCTTTCCACGTCGCGGCATCCCACCGCACCTCAAGACCACACGGAAACAAACACTATCATTTAATTGTCCTTTATGGATTTCACTTCCATAAACTGGTCTCATCAGTTTCTGAACTCATCTAAACAGTCAGCATCCGTGAAATCCCAGGGCAGCCAGCCCCACATTTATCATACGCTAGGTGAAAAGACGCCTCGTTTTATGTCCTTCACTTTACAATTAGGAGATTTTAATCTCAAATCTATGTGTGTCTTTGCTTCGTAAAGGACTTGTTCAAATAAATGCATCACCATTCATATTAAACAAGCACTTTCCAAGAAGAAGGTTATCTGGCTGCATCAGACAACACAAGAGAAGCTCTCAATTCTTATTGAGCACTTTCAGCAGAAACCAAAACAATAAACTCATGGTTTAGGTTTGATTTACGGCAGCAGTAAGAACAAATTATTTTTAGTGGACAGCTCTTTGCGTGTTGTCCGTCCCGTTCTCGACTGTGCACCGCTTCCAACAGTAACGCAGGAGAATCAAAGCCTCCAAGACAACAGGTCACTAGCGATCTCAGAGCAGCTCCTCTGAAGCGGTGCCACAGCAACAGCCTCCCATGCAGAAATTTAAGCCCTCAAGAACAAATGCTAACTGCTGCTGCTTCACAGGCATCTCCCTTCTTCCTCTCTTGGCATCACAGCAACCTTTAAACCACCACTTCTCCCCAAAACAGGTCTGGGATACTGCTCTGTAAGAGGAGACGACACAGAAGGCGTCGAAGGAACAGAGAGCGGGTCGCCACTGACCCCATTTGTGGGAGACCAATTGAGATTCCTGGTCCTTTAAATTTTCTTCATCAAAGCCCCTGGCAGATGCATACTTGAGATATGTCTGCGCTCTGCCACTTCTCCAGTAGCAACATAATACCAGAAAGCTTTACTGCTATTTCAAGAATTAGGGTAGGATCTAGAGGAACTATTTCCCAGGCCCATTACTGCAGCGAAGGCGAGCTCGGGATGGAGAATGTGATTAACGCTTCGCACTGCCGCTGTGCTGCTTGCTCAACAAAATAATGTGGAAGTTCACGTTTCAGTTCTTCTGGGAGGGGACCTCCCCCCCTGCTGCCTCTCAGGCGGGGGGGGTGTGGAAATCCTGCAGACCTTCAGATGGAAAAACAAATCTTATATAAACCAGAATCGGGCCTGAATGTGACAACCTTCTGGTGAAGCTCCTGATAGCAAGCACGCCCTTTGCAGTGAAGCCTGATCGGCAGCACCGGTAGCCTCCCCTCCTCAAAAAGAAAACACACGGTCTTTTTATTACACAGAGTTGCAAAAATACAAAGGAAGTAAATGTCACCGGGGTGGTTCTGTTCTGAGCAACCATTTGCTTATTACCCAGAAGCCATTTCCACATGCCTTTTTTTAAATCCAGTGTTTATAAATACCTAAAATATTTAAATGTTAATCTGCAGTAACTAAGGCCCCGATCTCACAAATATCTAGCCTTGCACAGTGAGAATAAGTACTCAAATACACAATTTCTTACTACAGATCCCATCAGATGCAAGAGCGCTGCTGAAAACAGTAACACACCGTAAGACAGGCTGGGAAAATAGTTGCATTTTGCTTTCCTAGATTTCCGCAGGGTGAAAGTGTCACTTTTGGTTTGCCTCCTGTGCATTTTGCGCAGCATTACTTTAGAAACTATATAAAGGAGCAAGCCCAGCGCTGAGCCATCAGACTGTGGGCTGTTCTGGCTGTTTTAACCCTCAGAAGAAGCTTTCGGCGGTGCGTGGTTTTGCCAGGTGCTGGTGTCCCATTCTGTATGGGGACAGCGGGAACTTCATACACGACACGTGCAAACACACAATTGCTATTCAGCCCTTTTCCTGGTTTGTGACTGACTCGTGCAGCACACGCAGCACGAGTATTTTGCTCAGCTGAACGACCAGTGGATAAATATTATCATCAAACCTAGCAGAGACAAAACAGAAACCTTACATGTAAAGTTATTAAACATTTGAGTCCAGAAAGCCCACAGAGAGAAACTATCTAGAAGGATTAAAGCCAAGTCTTACACTTCTTGAAATCTTCCTTATTACAGTCTGTCAAAGAAAACTAACCTGATTTTGTGGAAACATTAATCCTAACAACCTTCTTTGTTCTTCTATCACCACAAAAAAATAATAAAAAAAAAAAAAAACCAGGAGGTGGATTTGCAGCTGTAACTATATGCATATGAGGCAATCACTGAAGTTTTAACCCCTCCACCCACACTACGTGATTATCTAAGCTTTGTGAATGAAATCAACTTTTCCTAGACCAGCCCTGAAGAATGAGATATATTCAAAGCATGCTGAGAAACTGGGTTGGTAGTTATCATAAAGGTTGTATTCTTTTTAATGAATCACTGCTCACAAATACCTTCTGAACTGTAACTTAAAAATACACCATTTCTGTTCGGTGTGTCACATTATTCATAGGGAAACCAGTTTTATACTCTGCGTAGAAGAACTTTACTATTAACTCATTACTTCAAACCCCAGCAGTGATATCTCTAAAGACACGAGGACTGCAGTTCCAGCCTCTACCCTTCTTCAGCAAGACACTCACTTCACTACACCGCATTTCAAATAAGTCTTGTACGAAATAAAGGAGCCAGAAACACACCGTATTCCTTTTTTCCCCCCCTCCCCGCAGCCTTAGCTTGCATCCTCCTCCCCACCCCCCCAGCACAGTTTTGTAAAACCAGAGCTTGAAAGATTTGTTAGGAACGTAGACCGGAGAGAAGCTGAAGTGAGGAACGGGGGTGAGCCCGCGGCCAGAGATCGGGCAGTGGCATCGCACTGCTGCACCGCTGGTGGGTTGGGGTTTTTTTGCGAGGCTGGGGGACAGGGCTGTGGGAATGGTGAAGTGAAGCAGGGGTCTCGCTAACGTCACCGTGCAGCGGCTCGGAAAAACCTGATCAGCAGCAGACAGCTTGGAAAGGATTTATCTTCACAGCTGTGAAGAGGAAGGAGCCTGACAGGCACCAGCCATCAGAAGGTTGTTTGTTGGTTGTTTTTTTAAATAAAAAAAAGTGGAATTTGGGGCATTTACTGTTTGAACTTGTTACCAGACAGATTAAAAAAAAAAATCATGTTTCTTTTTAAAAGCAGTGAAGATACGCAGTTTAGGGAAAAGTTTAAATACATTCAGTTCACCCCTGGAAGTTTATCCTCTTACAACCCATACTTACTCAGTACAGCAAGGTTTCACCCTGTTTCAACTGGGCTACACAGGGAGCTGATAAACCTGCTCCTCACCCCAAACAGAACGAGGCTTTTAACCAAGCAGAAATCGATGCTTTGGAAGGCAGAAGTCCTGGGGTTGATCCCCACCGTCACCAACCCGCCCAGGGACAATATTGACAACTGTAGCTTGACCAAAGATCAGAACTAGGCAGGCCTCTCAAGCTTGGGTCAAGCTCTCTCATTCAAACTTTATGTTTTCAAGCACAATCCTTAAAAGAAAGCAAAAAAAAGCACAGAATTGGAGTGCCTGGCCTGCTCCACCCCGCTTCCTGGATAAAGCTTGTCCTTGGCTGTGAATAGAAGTGGATTTTCAAAGTCACTCTATCAACACGCCGTCTGTGTTTTCAGTGGGTAGATGTTAGCTTTGGTTTGTTTTTCACTAAGTTTTGGATTAAACTCTGTATCGGTTTCTATGACGAAAACCCACTCAAGGTCAACAAGGGGCAAATCGGAATGAAAAGTGTCGCAACGCAGCATTTTAAATTCCTGCAGCATTTAGTAGCAACTGATTCTGCAGATGTTTAAATCGGGTGGAAAACGTAACTATTCCCCTTCCTCATGTGACCAAGCATACAGACTTTAGTACTTCCCGTAAAGTCACATTTTGCACCAGCTTTGTCACAGGGAAGCACACGCGCACACACACCCGGCTGGCTTCTCACATCTTTTACTTCCAACTTTTCCATCTCACAAGTCTTTGGGAAGGACACGCAAGCGTGAGGGTTACAGAGGGCTCGATCAATTATGACCCCGTCTGCAGCAAGTGTACTTAATAAAGGGGGTTTTAGCACTATTAGTATCATTTCACGTCTACTAACATCTGCAGTGCTGAAAGACTTAGACTTTCAGTATTTTCTACTGTCTTACTGAACAGGCCCAGTCCTGGCATTAACACATCATGCAGTCCCACCAGCGGTCTGATTTATGTAGAGGTGCCCAATTCTGCTGTTGCTACTAATGAAAGTAAAACAGTAATGCCAAATGTGAAACTTGTGGCAGGGGAAGGAAAAAAAAAAAAGATACCCTAACATGGGAAGGTCCTTGAGGTCAAATGAGAGCTAACAGGGAGGAGCTGCAATCTCTTACCTTTCCCCAAAGGACATATGCTATTCGTATCCCAAAGGCATAACCCCAACACAAACCTGAATGCCGGGGAAGTACAATCCCAAGGATATTCCCTAACAACTTACTTCTTCTCTGGAAAAAATACGGTCTGAGGTCACTGGCAGATCAGCGCATTTGACCAAACTACCCGACCGTATCCCGTTACACCCTTCAGAGCTTCCTTTCAGAGAGCGCCTAGGGATTTAATATTGGGAAAAACATTTTCCAAACCATGCCACAGCACCCACATAGTCTCACCCCAAGGAGTTTTACATTTTGTGTGCCCATAGTTAATGGTCAAGGGGCTTACACACATCCTTAAAGCGTAGCCAGACATACTGAAGGGTGCACCCACTTGTGGGGCAGGACAGCCAGGAGGGAGCAGTCGCTTTCACGGCAACACTGCACGAGCGCAATCACCAGAACTTGCACCAACAAGGGCAGCCAGCTCACACCCAGACAGGCAGACTTTGGACACAGACGCACATGCATTTGCACAAGCACTGATGTCAAACCCAGACAGCAAAGGCTGCAACCAGCCCGGAGAGGGAGGGACCCCCCCTCCCTCAGCACAGCACCACTGCCTCTCCCTTAGAGGGGACCCTGCAGCACCCCCACCCCACCCCCCCTTCTCCCCAGCTCCCCCAAGCCATTCCCCACCAAGTCAGACCTCTGTAACGGCCCCAGGACAGCAGACACTGGCGAGGCCTCGGGAGGGCCTAGCAGAACG